>NC_071995.2:16963333-17325000 GCF_028885655.2 Pongo abelii
GTCAATATAACACTGAGTGTTTGGTGTATTAGATGGCATTAAAAGCCATGAGTCCAGAGATTAGTTAAGGAAAGAGGGCAGGAAGAGAAGATTCAGGGTCCCTGGAATGACTCCTAGGGCTGCACATCAGTTAGGAAATTATCACAGGAGAAAGGTTGGTTAAGGAGACTGAGAAGAGGTAGACAATGTGCTAGATGAGTTGTAAGAGGGAAAGAAAGTGGTGAAGTAATAAACCTAAGTCAATCAACTGGACTGAGAGAGACCCAGTAAGTCAGCAAGAGAGTCCAAGAAAAGGAACTATACAATAATCTGTCTACCCAAAGGGAGTGGCCCTTGTCCCATGATACTGTAGTTACCACTGAATGTTAGGATGGATACCTGTTGAAAACATTTACATCTAAACATCATACCACTTCCTTGGATTAATCCATTAGACTTAATAGAAAACTCACGCCTTCTATGCAAATAATTTTCGGTGTCATGTAGGCTGAGCCTTTAAAAAAGTCCATTATCATTACAGTTCTCAAATTGATTTTCTGTACCAGGAGCAGAAATGGGAAGTTGACGAAAATACTGAAATGAAAAATTCAACTGAGACTTCAAGCTCTGGTTTAAATGTGCATGGCAAACACACCAGGCGTGCACATTTTAAAATAAAACAGATGAGCTATTTTAAGTGTTTTATTGCAAAACTTAAAGATTGTAGTTATTACTATTTTTTTAAAAAAACTTTTAGAAAGCAGTTTTCCTATTCTTCGTACCTTTAAGTCCTTGGCTGTAATGTTCTACTCTTCTGACCTTGATCTAATCATGAATATCTATGCTACTTAATTATAATTTTAAAAAAGCCTACATTGCACTCTAGATGGTAGATGCACATTTTTTCTTCTTTGGTCACCTGCCAGTTCTCAAAATTATAGCAGTGGGAAGAAATGCAAATGAATGCCGTGCTTGACAGCTAAACATAATGAAATGCATGGTCCACATTTGAAAAGTTACCTTAAAATAAAAGGTAGCATATAAAAAAATCATTTCTTTAAGGTCACCTATGGCTTTGAATTACAGCTTTGAGGAATTTCCAATTTAGTCATCAGAAAAAGAAGCCAAAGTAAGGATTATATACTTCACTAAAGGAAAGACAGAGTTTTACTTCATCATAGTTGGGTGAGCTTAGAAATAGTAAACAAAACAAGCAAAACAAAGCACAATCCTCAGATATTCATTTTATAGAGGCTTGTGTAAAGTCAGGCACTCGAGAACATTTTCTATGCTAATTGTTGCTGTAGCTAATAAAGTTTTATCTTGTTAACATCCAAAAACAGGTTACCTTATCACATGTTAAAATATGTAATATATGGACTGCAATAGGCTGGCAGTAAACTGAGTTGATTACATAGATCTGTATTAGTTGAAAGAGAATTGTATTTCTTGATTCAGATGAATATATATTCAAATAGTAGATTAAGAAGCAAATGAATGGATGCTGAACAGTTATTTAGAAACTTTGAATCCAAAAATAGTATTTATGAATATATGTATACATATGTGTGCATATGTGTGTGTATATTCACAAAACCCCAAATTATTTGATAATTAGACACTTGAGAAAGTGCCAAAGTGGTTTTTAGGAAAAATCTTATACTTTACATTTTCTTCTTTTTTTGCTATTGGGGACTTTTTGCATATTGACCCCATTCTATAGACTACCAGGAGGACATGTACTGCTAAGTGTGGTCCACAGGCTGCAGCGCTCTCAGAAACAGGGCAGAGGCTTCTGTGTATAATATTTTCAGTGCTTCACTGCCTCAGTATGTGGTGTAATAGAATGAGCTCCAGCCTAAGAAAAATAAGGCTTGGGTTCTGGTTCCACTTCAGCTCTTTTCTGTGACATCTTGAGTGAGTCATTTAATTATGTCTCAGTTTCTGTGCTCAGCTTAACAATAACAAACACTGATTGAACACTTACCATATTCAAGTATTTATAAGACACAGGAATTTCTAATTGTGTTTATAAATAGAAATTTCAACATATGTGGTAAATAAAATGGTAAAGATGTGTTCAGAGTGCTACAGGAGCAGAGGCAAAGCATCCAGAGTCTAGCCTGCAAAAGGTGCCCTTCCCACCTACATTGTAGGTATATGATAAAAATAAAATAACATTGGTGAATGTGCTTCATTTTTAAAAATGTAACTCATTGCATTACTATTGGTAGTAGCTGTATAGAGAAATAGCAGGAAAAGAAAAATATGTTATGAATTAAGGTCTGAGTTAAACAAGATGAATAGAGAGACTTAACAATGGAACAGAATAGAAACTCCAGAAGTGCAAGCGAAAGTACGCAATGAAGATGGCATCCAAAATCAGTTTGAAAAACAGACTTTTTAATAAGTAAGGTTAGGATAAGTTGGTAATAGTATGAAAAAAAGATACAGTTGGGTTTATTCTTAAAAGATATTCTAATATAATTTATGAAGGGGTCAGAGAGGTAAAGAAAAGAGGCAATAAAATGAATACGAAAAGAAAATGTGGATTAATTCTTTCATAACCTGAAAGTGAGTAAAACTTTTGACCATGACTCAAAATTTAGAAGCAATAAGGGAGAATATTGATGAATTTTATTACAAACATAAACCCCAATGAAAGACAAAACAAACACGTGGAAAAACCTGTGCATAAAAAATAACCAAGAAGTAAGTTAAAAATATGTATGATAAATAGGGAATAATATTTGCAGCTTTTGTCATGGACAAAGTGTTAACACTCCCAAAATATAATGCTCTAAAAAATGACGAGAAATGAACAACAGAACAACCTACTTTTAACAAATAGGACAAAGAAGCAATCACAAGGGAATTTAGAAAATATCTGGACACAGATTAAAACAAAAACACACTATACCAAAACTTATGAGATGCAGCAAGAGTGGTAAATACTAAGAGGAAAGTTTATAATGGCAAATGTTTACATTAATAAAGAAGAATGATCTCAAATCAATAACTTAACCTTACACCTCAAGGAACTAGAGAAAGAAGAACAAACAACACAAAGTCAGAAGAAAGAAGGAAATAATAAAGATTAGAGCAGAGATAAACAAAATAGAGAATGGAAAACAATAGAAAAAACTCAATGAAAGCATGTTGATTTTTGGAAAGATTTAAAAAATTAACAAACCCTTATCTAGACTAAGAAAAATAGAGGAAAGACTCAAATAATTAAAATTAAAAATTAAAGGAGACACTACAAATGATGTCACAGAAATAAAAAGGATTATAGAGGAACAATTATACACCAACAAATTATATAACCTAGAAGAAATGGATAGCTTTCTATAAACATACAACCTACTAAGACTGAATCATGACAAAATAAAAATCTGAAAAGACCTAAAACTAGTGAAAAGACTTAAACAGTAATCAAAAACCCCCTAACAAAGAAAAGCCCAAGACCAGATGGATCCACTGGAGAATTCTACCAAACATTTAAAGAAGAATTAACACCTGTTTTTCTTGAACTCTTGCAAAGACTCTAAAAAGAGAAAACATTCCCAACTATTCTGAGGCCAGCATTACTTTGATACCAAAACCAGGCAAAGACATAACAAGAAAAGAAAAGTACAGACCAATAGTTCTGATGAATATTGATATAAAATAGAAACAAACCAAGTTCAATAGCACATTAAATGGATCATAGACCACAGACAAGTGGAATTTATACCTGGAATTCAAAAATAGTTCAACATACAAAAATCAATCAATGTAATACATCACATTAACAAAATGAAGGACAAAAACCACATGATCATCTCAATGGATGCAGGAAAAACATTTGACAAAATTCAACACCCTTTCATGATAAAAACATTAAACAAACTAAGAATAGCAGGAAACTACCTTAACATAATAAAAGTCATATATGAATATCCCACAGCTGACATCATACTCAATGGGAAAGACTGAATGCTTTTCCTCTAAGATTAGGAACAAGGCAAAGATGCCCACTCTTGCTACTATAATTGAACATAGTGCTGGAAGTTTCAGACAGAGAAATAACAAGAGAAAAAGAACTAAAAAGCATACAAATCAGAATAGAAGAAGGAAAAGCGCCTCTGTTCACAGATGGCATAATCTTTTATGTACCAAACACTAAGAATTCGACACAAAAGTCATTGGAATTAATAAAGGAATTCAGCAGTTTCAGAATACAAGATCAGCACTCAAAAATCAGTTGCATTTCTATAATTAACGATGACTGATCTGAAAGTAAATTAAGGAAACATTCCCATATACTGTAGCATTGAAAAGATAAATACTTAGAAATAAACTTAACCAAGAAGGTGAAAAACTTGTATAGTGGAAACTATAAAACTTTACTAAAAAAAATTGAAGAATATACAAATAAATGGAAAGATATCCTGTGCTTGTGAATTGGAAGACTTAATATTGTTAAAATGTCCATACTAGCCAAAGTGATCTATAGATTCAATGCAATCCCTGTCAAAATCTCAATAGCATTTTTGCAGAAATAGAAAAAAATTCCTGAAATTCATATGGAATATTAATAGTGAAAACAAACTTGAAAAAGAAAATTGAAGTTGGATGTCCCACACTTCTTGATTTTAAAACATACTACAAAGTAACAGCAATTAAGAGTACAAGGTTCTGATATGAAGATAGATATATAGACCAATGGAACAGAGTAGAGAACCCAGAAATACACCCTTGCATATGTTGGCGAATAATTTTCATCAGGGGTGCCAAGACTACATAAGGGGGAAAGGACAGTCTCTTCAACAAATAGGGCGGGGAAAATCGGATATCTACGTGCAAAAGAATGAAGTTGGATCCTTGTTTTAGACCATATACAAAAATTAACTCAAAATAAATTGAAGACCTAAAAGTAAGACCTAAAACTATTAAACTCCTACAGGAAGAAACTATAGGGCAACAGCTTCAGAAGATTGGATTTAGCAATGATTTCTTGGACATGACAATAAAACACAGGCAACAAAAAAAATTAAAAATAGACAAATGGGATGACATCAAACATGAAAACTTCTGCATTTCAAAGAAAACAATCCACAGAGTGAAAAGGCAACATATGGAATGGGGGAAAATAATTGCAAAACATATGTCTGATATGGGGCTAATATCCAGAATATATAATGAATTTCTACAACTTAATAAAAATCCCCCCAACCTCAAATAACCTGTTTAAAAAATGACCAAAGGACTTGAATAGACATTTCTTCAAAGAAGATTTACAGATGGCCAATACACACTTGAAAAGATGCTCAACATCACTAATTACTAGGGAAATGCAAATCAAAACCATAATGAGGCTGGGTGTCGTGGCTCACACCTCTAATCCCAGCACTTTGGGAGGATGAGGTGGGAAAATCCTTTGAGCTCAGGAGTTTGAGACCAGCCTAGGGAACATAGGGAGACCCTGTCTTTGAAATAATAATAAGAAGAAGATATCACTTCATAGCCATCATTCAAGGTGGGCAGTATTAAAAGATCAGAAAAATACTGCATTGACAAGGATGTGGAGAAATTGTGGGTAACCCTTGTGCACTGTTGGTGGAAATGTAAAATGGTGCAGCCATTATGGAAAGCAGTAAAAAGAGTTCTCAAAAACTTTAAAGTAGAATTACTACTATATGATTCAGCAATCCCACTTCTGAGTATATATCCATAAGAATTCAAAGTGAGATTCTGAGAAAATATTTACATACCCACATTCATCTCAGCATTATTTATATTTGCCAAGAGCTAGACGCATCCCACATATCTACTGTTAGACAAGTGAATAAAGAAAATGTGGTATATACATACAATGGAATGTTATGTGGTATTAATATCCTAATATTCTCAAGGTATATCCATGTTGTAGCATGTGACAGGATGCTACAACATGGATAAACCTTGAGGATATTAGGCTAAGTGAGCAGTCATAAAAGGATAAAGACCCTGTCTTTGAAATAATAATAATATGATTCCACTCATATGAAGTATCTAAAGCAGTCAAAAAATAGAAACAGAAAGTAGAAAGGCATTTACCAAGGGCTAGGAGGAGTGGGGAGGAGGAATTAGTGTTTAGTGGGTATACGGCTTTAGTGTTGCAGCAAGATGAAAAAGTTCTAGAAATCCATTGCATAACAATATGAATATACTTAACACTACTGAACTGTACACTTAAAATGATTAAGATGGTTTATTTCACTTAATACAGTGTCTTCCAGTTCTACTCGTGTTGCTGCAAATGACAGGATTTCATTCCTTTTTATGGCTGAATAGTATTCCATTGTGTATAGATACCACATTTTCCTTATTCATTCATTTGTTGTTGGATGCCTAGACTGATTCCATATCTCAGCTACTGTGAGTAGTGCTGCAATAAATATGTGGGTGAAAATGTCTCTGATGTATTGATTTTCCTTTGGATAAATGAATGAAACTGCAAGACATTATGTTAAGTGAAATAAGCCAAGAGAAAGTTAAACATTGCATGTTCTCATTTACATGTGGAAGCCAGAAAAAGCTGATCTCAAAGAAGTAAAACGTAGAACAGAGGATATTAGAGGCTGGGAAGCATAGGGGAAAGGGAGAGATTTATTAAGTGACACAAAATTATAGCTAGGTAGGAGGAATACATATTAGTGTTCTATACCACTGTAGGATGACTATAGTTAACAATAAAATATTATGTAGTTTTAGATAGCTAGAAGAAGGATATTGAATTTTCCCAACACAAAGAAATGATGTTTGAGATGATGGATCTGCCAATTACCCTGATGTGATTAGTATACATTATAGGTATTGAAACATCACTATGTACCTCATAAATATGTACAATTATTATTATCAGTTAAAAGCTACAGTAAATAGTCCTGATAGCTGAATGCCTGAGCTGAAAATTACATGTTCATCTTATACACTCAGAAAAAAAACGATAAAGATGGTAAATTTTATATTATGTGTTTTTTTTACCACAATAAATACCACAACCCTATAGAAAAGTTGAACTAGAGACATGAACAGGTAATTCACTGAAAAAGAAATTCAAAATGCTCTAAGGCAATGAAAAGATGCTCACCTCTTCTCAAAATAAGAAAAATGCAAATTTAAACCACAGCAAGATACCATTTTCCACCCTCAAATTGGCAAAAATCCCAAAGTTTGACAATATACTTTGTTTGAGAGGCTGTGGGGAAAAAGGCATTCTTGTACATTTTTGGTAGAAATACAAAATAGTGCCACAACCACTATAGAAAGGAATTTGGCAACGTATAGAAAAATTATATATGGACTTACTTTTGATTTGGCAATATTACTTCTAGGAATCTATCCTAAAGATATACTGGCAAAAAAGAAAAGCAAAGAGAAACATGCACCAAGCTATTTGTTAGAATCTACTTAATATGGCAAATGTAAAAAAACAACCCAAATGTCTATCCATATGGGACTGGTAAAATAAATGATAGTTTGTTACACGATGAATATACAATTATAAAACGATCCCTAAACTATACTAAGTAAAAAAAAAAGCAAGTGAGAAAAGTGTGTATTATATGTTATTTCTTACATCAAAAGGGCAGAAAATATATATGCCTACATGCACCCACACATATTTTAATATTTGCATTTATTTAAAAAAATGGAAGGATAATCCATAAAACAAAGGAAGCAATGAAAACCAGCAAGAGGCTTATCTGAACGACTAAGGTACCAACATGAAGGGGACTTCACTGTCCAAATACGGAAACAAATTTGAGAATCACTAGCTGTAGTAGATTGAAATACATAAAAAACGCTTAAGAGCATAAATTCGTAATCATAGTTTTTTTTTAAAAGAAATCCTAATTGTAATAGCAGAATGTTGAAATTCAACTCAATAATTTGCAAATCTGTAGATAGAAGGAAATAATTAAATGTTTATCTTCTTTTTATTACATATACTATACCTCAATGTAACTAGCTGATGAGGAGATACTTGTCTTTATGAAACTGTTTCAGCTAGTAAAACAGGAGGAAATATAGAATATAATCACCTTGCAATCCTCAATAAAATATTGGATTTGGGCAAAAATCATCAATGAATGCTAACTCTCCGAAAACAGACATTATGCCTCTTAATTAAAGTACATAATGCCACCTATGAAGAAATTTGACCAAAATAAAATCTGAATCTGCAAGTATCTAGGTCTATTAGAAGATTTACAGGAAATACAGAGGGAAAGCACTATGCGGATGCAATTCACAAAATCCTGACTATGGGAAATGCTCTAAGAAATGTTAAGATTTCTTTTAAAAAAATAATAAATTAGGGGCCGGGCGCAGTGGCTCACGCCTGTAATCCCAGCACTTTGGGAGGCTGAGGTGGGCGGATCACGAGGTCAAGAGATCGAGACCATCCTGGCTAACACGAGGAAACCCCCTCTCTACTAAAAATACAAAAAATTAGCTGGGCGTGGTGGCGGGCGCCTGTAGTCCCAGCTACTCGGGAGGCTGAGGCAGGAGAATGGCGTGAACCCGGGAGTCAGAGCTTGCAGTGAGCCGAGATCGTGCCACTGCACTCCAGCCTGGATGACAGAGAGAGGCTCCGTCTCAAAAAAAAAAAAAAATAAAATAAATAAATAAAAATAATAATAATAATAATAATAATAATAAATTAAATAGAGACAGAGATGCATGGGGAATATAGATAGATAGATAGATAGATAGATAGATAGTTTCTGGACATATCTGGCATTTGGAATGTTTAAACCTTTTTTGGATTTGATTTGAACAAACTATAAAACAAAAAAATACAAATTTCAAAAAGGAAACAATCAGGGAGATTTTAACAGTGACTAGATATTTGATGGTATGAAGAAATTTTCTTCCTCCACAAACACATATGTGGGTGTGTGTGACAGAGAGAGAGAGATTGATAATGACATTGTGGTTATGTTTTTCAAATGGAATTTAACTTTTATGTATGCATACACCTACATAATATATTACATATAAATAAATATAACAAAATACAAGAATAAGAAATGCTATAATATTTAGTTTTTGCTTGAAAATTACCCAGGTGAGAAGAAGAAAAAGTGAGTGAAGATGAGTTGATAATTGCTGAAGCTCAGAGCTACCTAGGTGAGGTTCATGTATAATCTTTATCTACTTTTGTTTATGCTTAAGATATTCCATTATTAAAACTTTTTCAACCAGGGAAAAAAAGGAAGATGGGGAGAAGAGGAATCTCTACCTCTCAAATTTTCATTGGGTCTAAATCTTGCCATTAGAATCCCATTGCAAAGAAGCAGTCTTAATTTTTACTTAAAAATATTCTTGCAGACCATTGCTTTTTCAAGGGTAGTAACTGAAACAATTTCCAAATTCTGAGTTGAAAGAGAAGTTATAAAGAATCAAAGAGAAAGGAGATCTGTCAAGAAAACAGTATAAACCCAGAAATTAATGTAATGCATAATTTACTTACGTTTTTCTGACTGATAAATTAGGTTGTAGTATATCATATGAAGAGTTATCAGAGCCATAAGCGTAGACATAAAAGGAATAAGTGAAACAAGGGCCCAGGCCTGTGAGTGCTGGATGTAAGATATTCCCAGAAACACAATAGTTGCATTTAGGTTCATGAGCCAATAAAACCTGGGGTATACAGACAGACAAAAATAAAAATACCATTGAATTGCTTTAGATAACTATTGCTAATTTGAATGCTTCTAATCAAATGTAAACTACCAAATGATGGCATGTTAACTGAACCCAGTTTTGCAAATATTGTTTATCAGATTTCTTAACAAGTATATAAACATCAGCCCTGACTTACCAGTTTCATTATCTTTGTTTTATCCTTGTTTAGAATTGATATAGAAAGAAGGTGCTCTCTTTCATCTAAACCAGAGGTTGGCAAAATTTTTCTATAAAGGGCTGAATAGATAGTAAATATTTTAGGCTTTGCAGGCTCTGTAGCACTGTGGTGCTAAAGAAGCTATAGACAACACTTAATCATTCAAATACCCCTAATGAAACTGGAAAGATTAAAAAGTTAATCCTTCCTGTATGTTCCAGTTTTCAAAGTATAGGAAAACACAAATACTCAGAAATATCTGGGTTATACTTAGAATAGCCTGTAACTGAAGAAATGAGTGACATTTGAATAAAACTTTCATTTTTCTTCCCAATGATTAGTATCACAGAGAGGTACCTACCCCAGTAGTCTGGTTTGCAAGTTCTGGGAAAATCATCTCTACCTCTCAACCTTTCACTGGGTATAAATCTTGCCATTAGAATCCCATTGCAAAGAAGAGATCTTAACTTTTACTTAAAAAATTGAGGTAAAATTAAATACAATAAAATTTACTCATTTACATATATAACTTATATACATATTAGTTTTTTTAAGTGTTGCAGTTGTGCAAGCCTTAGTACACTTACACTATCATTAAAATTTTAGATAAGCCTTAGTACACTTACACTATCATTAAAATTTAAAGGGCTTATGTGATTAGATGAGACCCACCCAGTATAATCTGGGCTCTGATCAACTCAAATCAACTGATGAGAAACCTCAATTATCTCTGCAAAATCATTTCACCTTTGCCATATAACATAATTAGAGGAGTGATATCCCATAATCTTTCCCATATTCTATTGGTTAGAATCGGGTCACAGGTTGTGCCCACGCTCAGGGGGATGGGTCTAAACAAGAGTGTGGTTCACTGGGGGTCATCCTGGGGCATGTCCGTCACATCTTCTTTTTCTTTTTCTTTTCTTTCTTTCTTTCCTTTTTTTTTTTTTTTTTTTTTTTTGCGACAAGGTCTTACTCTGTCACCCAGGCTGGAATGCAGTGGTGCAATCATGGCTCACTGCAGCTTTGACCTCCCAGGCTGAAGCAATCCTACTGCCTCAGCTTCTCTCGAGTAGCTGGGACCACAAGCACGCACTAACATACCTGGTAATTTTTTTTTTTATTTTTAGTAGAGATGAGGTCTCACTGTGTTGCCCAGGCTGCACATCTTCTGATTCCTCTCTCCTGTCCTCTCCTCTCCTGTCCTCTCTTCTCCTGTCCGCTCCTCTCCTCTCCTCTCCTCTCCCCTCCCCTCCCCTTTTCTTTTTCCTTTCCTTCATTCTTTCCCTCCCTCCTTTTCTCCCTCACTCCCTCCCTCTCTTCCCTCCTTCCTTCCTTCCTTCTTTCCTTCCTTCCTCCCTCCCTCCCCTGCTTCCTCCCTCCTTCTTTCCCTTATTTCCCTCTATTTCTTCTAAGTAAAAGGAGAAATGCAGACAACAGGTAGAACTGGCTATGGAAAGGGAATATTGAAGGTTTGAGAAGAAAGAAAATGTTTAGAAACAGTAATCTGAAGGAGAAGGAGAGAAATTGGGCATCATATACTTGCTAGGCAATGATAAGGAACCAGTTTGGTGGTCATGAACTTAGTGTGATCATAGTATAATTTTGCATTTTTCTCAGACTTGTCGCTGTGTGAGTACAATAATGGAATACGTGGAGAGTTGAATTTTAACTAAGATTATTTCCTCCATCACACAGGAGAGTATGACAAAGTAAGCTGGTGGGATGGGGAGGGAAAAATAATTGAAGACATGGAATATTATTGCTAATTAATTGGAGACTAGCCTTGCTGCATACTTTCTGGTTGGGAGTGGAGGCTCAACTCCCTGCTGTACCCAGATGACACCGCCCAGGGGGATAAATTAGAGCACTTCCAGTTTCTGCTGGGCAGGAGATCAAAGACAAGCTCCTCACTTGGCCTCAGCACCACCACCCGACTTGGGAATCAGAGTGTTCCTGTCTGATTCTCTGAGTGTTTATGTAAAATATTAAATCTTGCTCATGTCTGCTGAAACTATTAGGCCAGCAATATGCAGGGTAGGCAGCGTTTTTAATAGTGTTTGGCTAGAGAAGGACAGATATTGTCAAAAATATTTTCTCTTATATTAGTCTACCTTTTCCCTAGTACTTTAGGTAAGGGGAGCAGGACATTTTTTTGGAGCTGCCCATTGCTTGCCACACCTCAGCTCTTACCCATCTGTACCTGGTTCCAGGTTCTAAGTTTCTCCGTAGCCCCACTGATAACAAAAAGAAAACCCAGGAAATTCATTATTGTCCTTCTTCAAGTTCAAAGGCCCCTAGGAAGAGATTGTCTTCTTTCCACCTTTTGGAATCTCCCTACGTTCGTTTGTTGTGTTAAGTTCGGGTTTTTTCAATGTAAGAAGTACCCGGGAGAAATAGGGCTCTTCTCATATTGGCTAATACTGGAAATCCTCTATTTTTTTTTTTTTATCGGGTAGTTTCTTTTCCTATCATTGATTTGTCAAAGGTCTTCATATATTTTGGATGCATGTCATCTGTCAGATACATGTTCTACAAATGTTTTCTTATAATATGGAGTTTTCCTTTTCATTTTCTCAATGATATCTTTTGATGAGAAAAAGTTTAAAATTTTAATAAATTTTAGTCTATCAATTTTTATCTTTATTGGTTCATACTTTTTGTGTCCCGTGTAAAGAATACTTTCTAAGCCTAAGTCACAAGTATTTTCCCCTGTGTTTTTTTTTTTAAAAAATCACTTTTATGGGTTTTGATCTCATATAAAGTTAATAATGTAATTTGAATTAATTTTTAGTAGAGTGTCATGGGGTAATTATTTCCTATATGGATATTCAGTTATTACAATACCATTTATTGAGAAGATGATCTTTTCCTCAATGATCGTTTAACACTTTTGTTGAAAATCAATTGACCATACAAATGGAGGTATATTTTCTGACTCTCAGTTCTGTTCCACTAATCTATCCTTACGCCAATACCATACTGTTTTGGTTACTGTTACTTTCTGTTCTCTTGTTGTTGTTTTTTTTTTTTTTTAAAGAGCTTTATTGAGATATAATTGAGATGCAATAAACTGCATATATTTGAAGTGTGCAATTTTATGTTTTGAATATGTATGTACACACAAAATAATTACCACATTCAAGATAACAAACATATCCATTGCTTCTAAAGCTCAGTCATATCCCTTTGTCATCCTTCCGCTTACCCCTTCTCATTTCCCCTTCCTCATCTCTAGGCAACCACTGATCTTTTTTCTGCCACTATAAATTAGTTTGCAATTCATAGATTTTTAAAAAAAGATATTAAATTATCTGTATTTTTTAATCTGGCTTCTTTCACTTAGCATAATTATTTTGAGATTCATCCATGTTAGTATATTTATCTGTACCCATTCCTCTCTGTTGCCAAGTACTATTCCATTATGTAAAGGTACCACTGTTTGTTTATGCATGTATCTGTTAATAGACATTTTTCAGCTTATTGCTATTACAAATAATGCTGTTAGGAACGTTCATATACAAGCCTTTGAACAGACATAGACGTTAATTTCTCTTGGTTAAAACCTAGGAGTGTAATGACTAGGTGATATGATAGATGTATATTTAATATTTTAAGAAAATTTCAAATAGTTTTTAAGTAGTTGTAACATTTTTACATTAACACAACATGTGTATGAGAGTTCTAATCTCTTCATATTCCTGCCAAAACTTGGTATAGTGCGTGTGTACTGATATATCATTGTGGTTTTATTTTGCATTTCCCTAATGACTAATGATATTGAGCATCTTTTCATGTGCTTATTGACCATCTGCATATCTTCTTTGGTGAAATTTCTGTCCTTATGTATTCTGGCTATAAGTCCTTTCTCAATTATGTGATTTGTAAGTATTTTCTCCCAGTCTGTGGCTTGTCTTTTCATTCTATTAAAAGTGTCTTTTGAAATGCAGAAATTCTTAATTGTGATGAAGTCCTATTATAATTTTTTTTCATGGATCGTCCTTTTAGAATTGTTTCTCAGAAATCATTGCCTAAACTGAGGTCAGAAAACTTTTCTCCCTCTCTTTCAGAGAAGAAATCTGAACTTGGAGAACTGAAATGACTCATCCAAATTCACACAGCTGTGTTGCTTGTAGAGCTATGAGCAGAAGCCATCATCCTGGTACAGGGCTAATTGGGCTAAATATCCTGTTAATACTTCTTTCTGCATCTTTGCAGTATCAATTTCATGACACTATCATTTTCTTGTTAATCCAGCCTTTAACATTTGAAATTACCTTTCATTCCTCTCATCACATTTTATATATCAATCATTAACTGTAAATGTTGTCCTGCCTCTTCAGACTGGTAGTCCAAAGACATGAGTTAGAGTCACAAAATCTGAAAATCACATGGTCTGTGATCTTCTACTCTCTGGAATTTTAAAAATTGGAATCATACCCTCTAAACAAGGTTTTTTGGTAAGAATTTTAATGAAGAACATTAAATGAAGAACATGGATTATAACTACATGGTGCTAAGCAAATGTCGTCATCATCAAATGTTCATTTTTCTCCAACCCTGATTTCAGGAACAAAAAAAGCAGTGAAGTTGGAACATAGTGAGTGATATGGTTTGGCTCTGTGTCCCCATCCAAATCTCAACTTGTAGCTCTCATAATTCCCTCATGTTGTGGGAGGGACCCAATCAGAGATGATTGAATCATGGGGGTGGGTCTTTTCTGTGATGCTCTCGTAATAGCAAATGGGTCTAACAAGATATGATGGTTTTAAAAATGGGAGTTTCTCTGCACAGCTCCCTCTTTGCCTGCTGCCATCTATATAAGATGTGACTTGCTCCTCCTTGCCTTCTCCCATGATTGCGAGGCCTCTCCAGTCATGTGTAACTGTAAGTCCAGTTAAACCTCTTTCTTTTGTAAATTGCCCAGTCTCAAGTATGTCTTTATCAGCAGTGTGAAAGCAGAATAATACAGTAAATTGGTACCAGTAGCATGGGGCACTGCTGAAAAGATAGCTGCAAATGCACAAGTGACTTTGGAACTGGGTAACAGGCAAAGGTTGGAACAGTTTGGAGGGCTCAGAAGACAGGAAAATGTGGGGAAGTTTGGAATGCCCTGGAGACTTGTTGAATGGCTTTGACCAAAATGCTGATAATGACATGGACAATGAAATCCAGGTTGAGGTGGTCTCAGATGGAGATGAGAAACTTGGAAACTGGAGCAAAGGTGACTCTTGTTATGTTTTAGCAGAGACTGGCACCATTTTGCCCCTGCCCTAGAGATTTGTGGAACTTTGAACTTGAGAGAGATGACTTAGGGCATCTGGCAGAAAAAATTTCTAAGCAGCAAAGCATTCAAGCGGTGACTTGGGTGCTGTTAAAGGCATTCAGTTTTATAAGGGAAGCAGAGCATAAAAGTTTGGAAAATTTGCAGCCTGACAATGCAATAGAAAAGAAAATCCCATTTTCTGAGGAGAAATTCAAGCCTGCTGCAGAAATTTGCATAAGTAACAAGGAGCCAAATGTTAATCCCCAAGACAATGGGGAAAACGTCTCCAGGGCATGTCGGAGGTCTTCATGGCGCCCCTCCCATCACAGGCCCAGAGTTCTAAGAGGGAAAAATGGTTTTGTGGGCCAGGCCTAGGGTCCCTGTGCTGTGTGTAGTCTAGGGACTTGGTGCCCTGTGTCCCAGTTGCTCCAGCCATAACTAAAAGGGGCCAAGGTACAGCTCGGACTGCTGTTTCAGAGGGTAGAAACCCTAAGCCTTGGCAGCTTCCATGTGTTGTTGAGCCTGTGGGTGCACAGAGGGCAAGAACTGGGGTTTGGGAACCTCCACCTAGGTTTCAGAAGTTGTATGGAAACGCCTAGATGTCCAGGCAGAAGTTTGCTGCAGGGGTGGGGCCCTCTTGGACAATCTCTGCTGGGGCAGTGTGGAACAGAAATGTGGGATCATAGCCCCCACACAGAGTTCCTACTGGGGCACTGCCTAGTGGAGCTGTGAGAAGAGAACCACTGGCCTCCAGACCCCAGAATGGTAGATTCACTGACAGCTTGCACCGTGTGCCTGGAAAAGCAGCAGACACTGAATGCCAGCCTGTGAAGGCAGCTGGGAGGGAAGCAGTACCCTGCAAAGCCACAGGGGCAGAGCTGCTGAAGACCATGGGAACCCACCTCTTGCATTAGCATGACCTAAATGTGAGACATGGAGTCAATGGAGATCATTTGGAGGTTTAAGATTTGACTGCCCTGCTGCATTTTGGACTTCCATTGGGCCTGTAGCCCCTTTGTTTTGGCTAATTTCTCCCATTTGGAATGGCTATATTTACCCAATACCTCTACCCCCATTATATCTAGGAAGTAACTAACTTGTTTTCAATTTTACAGGCTCATAGGTGGAAGGGACTTGCTTTGTCTCAGATGAGACTTTGGACTGTGGACTTTTGAGTTAATGCTGAAATGAGTTGATACTTTGGGGGACTGTTGGGAAGGCATGATTGGTTTTGAAATGTGAAGATATGAGATTTGGGAGGGGCCAGAGGCAGAATGATATTGTTTGGCTCTGTGTCCCCATCCAAATTTCATTCTGTAGCTCCCATATTTTCCATATGTTGTGGGAAGGACCAGGTGGGAGATGATAGAATCATGGGGGCAAGTCTTTCCCATGCTGTTCTCATGATAGTGAATAGGTCTTACAAGATCTGATGGTTTTAAAAAGGGGAGTTTCTCTGCACAAGCTCTCTCTTCGCTTGCTGCCATCAGTGTAAGACATGATTTGCTCCTCCTTGCCTTCCACCATGATTATGAGGCTTCTCCAGCCACGTAGAACTGTAAGTCAAATTAAACCTCTTTATTTTGTAAATTTCCCAGTCTTGGGTATGTCTCTATCAGCAGCATGAAAATGGACTAATACAGTGATTAAAGGATGAAATATTAGAAGAAAAGATAAAGCAGGAAGTATGGTCCAGGTCATTTAGGGCCTTGAAGTTCATGGCAAGAAGTTTGGATTTTATTTTCAGTGCATTGGGAAGTCATTTGAAGGGAATCAAACAGGGGGCTCATATGATCTTGTTTTCAGTGGAAAGATTATTGTGTCAGCTCCATGAATTGCAGATACAGCAAGGTAGGGAGAAAATCACAGCTGTTGTAGCAAGGTATGGAGAAAATCACAGCTGTTGTGAGTCTGGATGAGAGCTAAGAGCAAACTGGGCCATGGCGGTAGCAAAGGAAAGAGATAGAAGTGGATACATACGTGATATGTGTTTGGAAAGATGTGTCAAGTTGAGCTAGTCTCCTCACTGTCCCAGAAACAGACCCACTCGTGTTTGTCTCCTTAACTTGTCCTATTTCTTGGCTTGCCCTGTCTCACTTTCAAAGTCCTATATTCAGTCTCTTTTCCTTCATTAAATACTTTCTTGAATATTCTGCTTGTTCTCTTCTGTAAACTTTTTTTTTTTGAGACATTATCTCACTCTGTTGACCAGGCTGGAGTGCAGTAGCATGACCTTGACTCACTGCAGCCTTGATCTCTTGGGCTCAAGTGATCCTCTTGCCTCAGCCTCCCGAGTAGCTGGCACCACAGGTGCACACCACCATGCCTAGCTAATTTTTTTTTGTATTTTTTGTAGAGATGGGGTTTTGCCATTTTGCCCAGGCTGGTCTTGAACTCCTGAGCTCAAGCAATCCACCCGCTTTGGCCTCCCAAATTGCTGGGACTAGAAACATGAGCCACTATACACAGCTTCTTCTCTGAACTTCTAAAGCAAATACTCTTCCTTCAATTATTTCATTTTTGTCAATTTTGCTTTTCATTTATAGATTGTGAAGCTCCTTGATGGTAAGATTTTATTCTTTATTTTGTTATCTCCATGAGACCTAGCACAGTACCAGGTTCAAAATAAATGGAGATTAAATAACAGATTAATAATATGGCATCTCATAAAATTCAATTAATCAAACAAACACAACATAAAAAAACTAAAACCTCTCAATAATTGGCCTAGAAAGTAATAGAACATCGAACGTGATCACATTGATTTACAAACTGATTTACTGTGATCCACTAAATGTATTTATCATAAGGTAGGTGAGGTACAAAAAGTTATAATTTTCTAGGACAACTGGGTGGAGTCCCTAGGCTCAGACATGGGTTGTCCTTTCTTGCCGCTGCAAGCCATACACTTGACTTGTGGCTGTAGCAACACAGAGAATCTGGAGCCAAAAGCACTGTTACAGTGCCTTTAGTCTTTAGGAAACTCTTTTTAAAATGTTAAGCATTGTTGCGAAAATCTCAGAGAACACTGTGTGACTCTTCAGTATACCACATGGTGATGTAAACTGCATTGCTCTAAAGAGGGTCAAGGAAAATTACAATTATTCCAAGACTTCAATCTTGTGAAATGTAGTTAGAAACCAAAAATTATAGTACTGAATATCTATGTCTAGGAAGAGATTTTACATGAAGTACTAAATTAACAAATGCCACCCAACATATTTGACTGTGTAATTTTCTGAAAGAATTACCTAGTACAGGCATGTTTTATATATGTCTTTGTTGATCCATGGACAGGACAAGCCACAGATAATTAAGGATGAAATTGTATATGTATCATTTTTAAAAAAAAAAAGAAATAAAAACCCACAGTCTTCAAACTTACCATTAAGACTCCTTTCATCTCATAGCTTACTAGCAAATTGAATTTATAAAGCACCTCTCACACAAAAAGTCAGAGAGCAAAGCACTAAAGCAAAACAAATACCAGTGATTAAGGAAAATTGAAAGCGACAGTAAAAATATGTTTCTTTAGTCTACTTTTAAATACAGACTGGGAACTGCAAATAATTGGGAGTATATATAAGTGGTAATTTTTTTGTCTTCATGCTTGTACAGTATTGAATACAAATGAGAAAAAATTGTTGCTGCAAAACTCAGCAATCCTTATGAGATTATTTTAAACATTCGCTTAATTTAGTAATAAATTTAAATTACTCAAATATTTTGTCATTTCTTAGACTGGCCAGTTTTGATGTGCTTCGTGTTTACTTTGGTGATTTGAAGAGAAATTATTTAAAATGGTGTTTCCTAACCTGAGACAGTATCAAAGAAAGAAGGCAAATTTTCTGTAAGTTTCAGGTCTTCATAGCATTAGTATACCGTTTAAATATTCCAGAGAAAGTATTTTATTCTACACTGATCAATATTCAGATAATTTTTCAGGGGATTTGTGACTCTTCAATGGGATAAAACTGAACTGTTTAGAGGAGTCAGTGAAATAAAATACATGGGCACCGATTTCATGGTGGATGGCTGTTGTCAATCATTGCTTCTTTTAGCATAACCATTGGCCACTGAAGTACTTCAAAAAATATTCTGGCAGCCAAATATTTGGAGAAAGAAGGGGAAAATAGAAACTTTAGAGTTCCTTTTTATCTGTAAATACATATGTTTTTTTCCAGCAGAGCTGTTAAAGACAATTTAATAAAATATTGATTTTGGTAGCTAGACATTAGGATTGAAGAAGTTAAGTTTTTAATTTAAAAATTTGGGGTACTGCTTTACTCTCTCTCCCAAGCTCTCCCTACCTCTCTTACTCTTTAACCTGTTTCATTCCCTTTCTGTCCTTTCCCATTCCCTCTCCCTCCTTTCCCATTCCCTCATTCTTTTGCCAACAACCCCCGCCCACCCCCAACCTTTTTTTTTTTTTTTTTTTTTTTTTTGAGATAGGGTCGCACTCTGTCACCCAGGCTGGACTGGTGCAGGGTGTTCATAGCTCACTGTAATCTCAGCCTCCTGAGCTCAAGCGATTCTTCTGCCTCAGCCTCTCAAGTACATGCGACTACAGGCTCACCCCACCATGACTGGCTAATTAAAAAAATTTTTTTTTTTGGTAGAGATGGGGTTACTCAGGCTTGTCTCGAACCCCTGGCCTTGAGTGATCCTCCTGCCTAGGTCTCCCAGAGCCTAGGGATTCAGGTGTGAGCCACCATGCCTGGCCAACACTCTAATTTTAACAGTTGTCCTGACTCATGTACCTTTCAAGCTTAAAAGAGAACATGCGCCAGGTTCTGTGGCTCACGCCTGTAATGCCGGCACTTTGGAGGCCAATGTGGGTGGACTGCCTGAGCTCAGGGGTTCGAGACCAGCCTGGGCAACATGGTGAAACCCCATCCCTACTAAAATGCAAAAAAATTAGCTGGTGTGGTGGTATGCACCTGTAGTCCGAGCTACTTGGGAGGCTGAGGCAGGAGAATTGCTTGAACCCCAGAGGTGGAGGTTGCACTGAGCTCAGATCGCAAAGGTAAAGAAGGAAGTGCTTGTTGTTATTAGGGTGAGTGGGTAGCATTTGTTAAACTTGGCTAGAGCCAGTGCAAATAGAATTTGGGAAGGTCTGGTGATTTTTTCAAAGCTATTTACAAGCTACTACTCCTGAGCATGCAACTCAAAGGACATTTTGAGTATTAATAAGATTATTTCATGAACTGCTTTGATTTTGTTTGCTGAAATGTACCTTATAAATTATGAGTTTACGATTGAAGAATATATGTAGATTTATATTTTTTTCTTTCTCTTTTCAGAATTATGTTGAATTTCTCAATCAGGTAGATTTTTAAATGTGATGATAATTGCTATAAAATTGTCAGAAAGTTCCAAAGCAGTCTGAAACACAGTAGTGGGTTCAATCAATGATAGTTTCATTTCCATTCAAAGGCATCACTAGACTTTCCTTATGGCTCTGGAATTGTTTTCAAACTTTGATTGTTCTTCTGAATCACCTGAAGTACCTGATATGGTAGGAATATTTGTGTCCCCTCAAATTTCATATGTTGAAATCTTAACTTGGTATTAGGTGTCATACCTCCTATAACAATGGTATTAGGGAGCAGTGTATTTGGGAGGTGAGGCTTTTGATCATAGGGGTGGAGCCCTTCTGAATGGGATTAGTTCCCTTATAAAAGAGACCTCCGAGAGCTCCTTTGCCCTTTCCACTATGTGAAGACACAGTGAGAAGCCAGCAGTCTTACAGCCAGGAAGAGAACCCTCACCAGAACCCTGATCTCAGAATTCTGGCCTCCAGAGCTGTGAAAAATAAATTTCTATTGTTTATAAGCCAGTCAATCTATGCTGATTTGCTATTGCAGCCTGAATAGACTAAGACAGTACTTGTTTAAAATATGCATTTCCCACCTGTCCTCCCAGAAAATTCTGATCCAGGAGGTTTGAGGTGGGACCTGGGAAACATTTTCAACAAGGCTCTCAAGTGATAATTAAAATGAGCAACACTGCGTTAGAACAGTGGTTCTCAACTCTAATTGGGCAACTTTAAAAAATCCTGGTCTCTGGGTCCTACCTCTAACCAATGTAATCAGAATCTTTGGTGGCAGGACCCAGGCATTTGTACTTTTTAAAAAAGAATCCTCAGGTGGCTTTAATGTGCACCTAGGATTGACAATCATTGTTCTCAATGTTCTTGTGAATACTAAAATAGATTCTGGAAAAATGCTGTGGGATAATACATTTTTACCTCTAGTGCTTCCCTAAGATAAAATATATTTAATTTGAGTAAGTGTTAAAATCAGAATATTTCAGATACCATGTAGAGTCAATTTGAGTACCAGATACTCAACATTTCTGGGGTGAAAAAAGTCAGTCTCTAGACTTTTTTCAAGAACTTTACCAATATTCTATTTGGGCTTTTAATCATGTATATAATTCACGCTAGTAACCCCTTAGCAACAGACTGTGATATGCAGATAGGATGCAAATTATCAGGTAAAGAAAGTAGAGAAATGCAGAAGCAAGATTTGAGGTTAATTGTGGTAGAATTTAAAATTGTGGCCAGGAACAGACTTCATTATCCTCCTCCTTTTTGCTTACAGAAAAGAATCTGCACAGGTGTATTTACCTAGGTGATCTCCAGTATGGCAATTCTTAATTGTCCATCTCAGCTTTTGGAATATGTGGAAAGCCAGGCTCTGATCTGGATAATGACACAAGGATGTTGGCAGATTATTATGTCTCTTGATTTCAGGGAGTTTAGCTTTATTTTTGTAGTGAGGTGCATTAGTTGAGGAAGATCCAGTACCAGATGGTAATGTTGGCTGGGAGTGGTTTTCTCACCTACATTTGGCAGCTTTACTCGGAAGTGGTGCTTTCAGTGCCTGAGACTTCCAGTCTATGCTACTTAACATGATCATTGGGAAGCTTTAGGTGGTATAGAAGCAATGACACATCTCATTAAAGGTCCTGTAACTATGAACATCTGACATCTGTGCTGCAAATAGGACTGAATAAAGCCTTCAAGTGGTTACAGATTCAAGGGGTATGTTGTTTTTTAAAGGCACGGTTGAAATTCATTATATTTACCAGGCTTGTAATTTCTAGAGGCATTTTTGACTGGAAGACATAGATGACACATTAATAAACTGCTCCTTTCAAAGATGACCTCCTCCTAAATGGGTTCCCTCTTTCCCAGCATTTAGACAATGGTTTCAGCTGATGGCTTATCCATGATTTAGCACTAATCATAACAATAGCTATCATAATTTGAATACCTATAATATGCTACGATACTTTATATAGAAGTGATACAATAGCTCTCCAAGATATTCCCACTTTGTGGATGAGGAACCTGGGGCTGAGGAATTAAGGAACTTGCCAAAGACCACAAAGCTCCTAAGTGACAGAGCCAGGATTCTGCGAGCTGTCTGGTTGCCCAGTGGAGTCTCTGTCCATCTTGTCACCAGCCCCTGCACTGTGTACAGGAATGGAATCAGCATTCATTGCTATAATCTGCAGTAAGGTAAGTGAACATTCATAAAAGTTGGCCTGTAGTTTAGTATTTAAACTGGAAAAATAAAAAAAGGTAAGACAACCAGATTCAGCCTTCAAGGATCTTACCATCCAGTTCTTTTATCACATTAAAGAATAACAGCCTGATTCTTTATACACATTTCTAGATGCTTTAACTTTAAATTTTTAAAATACTGAGCTATTTAGTGAAATCAGAAAATAATTTTTAAAAATCTAAATATGTTCATCCTAAATTTGGCCTGGTTCCTTACAGCTGCAGAAATTCATTTTCACCCCATTCCCCATCCCCCTTCCTGAAGCCCTAAAGCACAAACCCAGTGGGAGTCCCCTCTGTTTCCCAAAGGAAATATTTCATTCATATAATGTCTCCTTTGTAATCAACACTGAGAAATGTCACTTTGATTAAACACAACTCTGAATGACTAAGACCACAGTACAATAAATTCTCCAGAGCTATCTTTCAGAACAACTGATTGCTCTCCAGTCTTAATCCTCCAGAGTCTTATTTAATCAAAATGATGTTGCTAATTAAGGATTAAAACCTCCGAATAGAATAAAAAAGAAGGATTTTTCTTTCTCCTTTGGGCAGGTCAAGGAGGCAGAATTTGCCGCAAGGAAGTAGAGTCCCTTCTACCTTTGGTAAGACTGCATTGTTCTCTGACATTAGGACTTAATCCAAAATAGGGCTGAGTGCTTTGTAATATTAATGTAATTGGAGAAAGAAAAAAGTGGAGCAAGAGAAAGAAAAAGAAAGAGAGAGAAAAGAGGAACTGCCTCGGATAGCTACTTATGCCTATACATATACATATAGACACTATTTACTCTAAAAATGGACAATGTAGCTCACATCTGTTTGACATCCCCTGATAGATAACAACAATAACAAAGAAGTTTTATACTAAATGCTTAACTACCCTCCCTCAAGATCCATATATTAATTTGTTTTCTTGAGTTTGTATTTGATAATATAAATTGTTTCCTTAAAAAACACAAAAACTGACGAACTCCATAAGAACTCATTGGGAGAGACAAAGATTCACAGGAAGGCTGTTTGATTTTCATGGAATATAAACTCTTTTAGGTGTTGGGAGCGAACTGGGTGAGAAACAGAGATGCTGGGTGATGCTTTAACAAATTGCAAAATACTTCTTTCATCTTTGCATCTTCTCTCTGCATTGGCCTAGAAATTTATAATCTCTGCCAAATTAGTCTATTACAATACAGACATACTAACAGCTACCATTTTTTGATCACTTACTATGTGCCAAGTTCTTTGCCAGCAATACACATGGTGTTACCTCTAATAAAACTAGAGAAGAGGTATTATCCCCCTTCAGAAATGAATAAACTGAAGTAGAGAATAAATGACTAGGTCAAGGTCAGTCAGCTTGTGTTAAGCAGAGTTCAGACTTCCACCCAGGTCTCTTTGGTTCCAAAGCCACGTTCTATTCTGCAGGACAAGGCACTTCAAATCTTTTTACCTGGAGGATAAATGTATCCGTGTGTGCTGGGAAGGTGCTGGTGAGCTGTACTGGTCTGCATGAGACTTAGAAGTTCCTGTGATTACTGACTGAATCATCATCACAGATTCATCACATCGTCACTTAGCCCAATTCATCACAAAGATTGAGCAACTACTACCCAAATGGCATCAGAAAGTAAACAGTGAGAACGGTCATAAGCCTCTTTTCTCTCCTAGCCAGTGCCACTTACCAGTTAAAAAAAGACATTGTTTTTTGTGATCCATACTCCTGAAGGCCAAAAGCACCCAGTGGACAGACGATGGCTCTTATGCCTCCGATGCCAAGGCAAATGCTCAGCAGTGCTACATAAAACAGCCTGTGCTGCTCTGTTTTTGGTATGTTGTTAACTGCATGGTAAGTGCCCAGATAGAAATCTTCCAAGGGAAAAGCCACCACAGATAACAAAGCAGTGCCTGTAGGTGGAGAAAAAAAAGAGTAAATGTAGCATAGAACAATTGGATCACCAAATCACATTTTAAACAGGATTTTTCCTCTGACAGTGGCATCATTTTGTGATTGTCGTATCCAAACATTTATGGTAGTCATTGCAATTTCAGGGATAGCCTGATGTTTTCTAATTGTAAAAATTTCCTTCAATATGTGTCTTAACTAATCCAGAGTTTTAGGGTTTTTTTTCTCCTCAAGCTTGAACTATGTTTTCTCTCAGAATATATGAGCAAATCATGTTTATTTTGCCAAAATTAAAATAACTCAGGAAAGCATTGTATAAAAAACGAAGCTGTTAGTATTCCCACCCCCAGAGAAAACCACTGTTAATAAAGGTTATTTGTTCTTAATCAATCGAGTGACAGAAAACACCATGATCTCAGACATCTCAGAAGCTTATTACCTAAAAGCTTTTAAGAAGAACATTCTCATAGTTAGAGGAGAACACAGCCTTTTTTTTTTCTTTCCTACTTCTGTTTCTCCTTGTAATGTCTTTCTTATTTCTCTTATTTCTCACACAGCTGGATGGAGCCTTCTTTGCCACAAACGGAGTTGAGAAGGCTGGGGACAGAGGAGTGTGAGTGGAAGGAGAGGGGACATAAAGTGACAAAAGAAGGTCGAGTATCCTTCTTTCTTCCACCTTGCAGGGACCACACTTGATGACTTTCCTTGTCTAATAAAAATTACTGTACAATTCCATGCTTTTGCTAAGCTCTTTATATTTTGCAAAGCATATGGACTATATTGTTTCATCTTGGAAAAACTTTGTGATGTGAGTGGATAGATTTTCTTATTCAATTTTTTTTTTTAAAGAAATAGGTTCAGTGAGATTAAGTGGCTTGCCCAATGTTATAAAGTAACCCAGTTGCAATCTCCCTCTTCTTGGACCTCCTACCATCAAGTAGTCAAATAAATTTTTTTTTTTTTTGGAAATAGCATTCCCCCCCATCAGATTACAAAAGTAATACATTCTTACTTCAGAAAATTTGAAAAATAGAGGAAAGCACTCAGAATAATACAAAAGGCCCGTAATCTCATGACTCAGAGATCATCTTTACATATATATATATTTTACTTTTATAAAATAAAATATTTTATAAATATATATATTTTACTTAAAAATATTTTACTTAAATATATAAATATATTTTACTTAAATAAATTGAGGTTTCACTGTTGATTTTTTTAATGTAACCAAATAATATGAACAATTTTTAAAATACCTTCATACTTTTCCAACATGATTTCTAGTGATGATGTGATATTCTAATCATAATGTGTTTTAAAATACCTTTTCAGTTATTTTAAGTGAATACCGTAAAATACCCTGACACATAATTTTTGTGCACATCTTTATTAGCCTAAGTTCTCAGTCAAAGGCATTCCTATTTTTATTGCTTCTTAATGCCACTGGCAAATGTTCTTTAACAATGCAACAAGTTAATCTCCTACCATCATTGTATGAGAAGATCTTCATTCATACTAGTTACCATCATTAATTTTTTTGTTTTGATGATTCGATTAGTGAAAAATGGCTCCTCCATGTTCGTTTTGCTCTTCATTTTATTAATTTGGCATTAATGTTATTTGGTATACATTTTTATACAGTTATTTCATGTGGTTTGTTTTCTCAATTAGATTATAAATTAGATTATAAATTCCTTACAGATAAAAATGTGGTCTAATGCTTCCATTTCCCCTACAGAGGCTTTCACAATGTAAAGAATATATGCCCTTAATAGCTATTTGGCAACAGATTCATTTACCATGAGGTGAGCCCTTTAAATTATTGAGTTTGAAATGTTCCCTTTTAAGGTTAGCGAGATATGAAACTAACTGCTCTCTTTCTACCACTTAGTCTTCTCTTCTGTAGGTGTCACATGAGGCCTGGCTAGACAAAGGGATATCCAAAGAGGAGGGACAGGACAACTATTTCATGCAGCAACTATTTACTTAGGAACAAGGCACTTTTAGTTTGAATGATATATTTGTGTAACTTAGGCACTTTACTTCCATCTTTTGAGAAAATGTCATAATAGGCTGATTGTGTTAAATCAAAACTTTATCCCTATCTGTTGTAAAATGACGCAGTAAAGAGACAAATCTATGACATATATGAAGAAAAGTCTCCTCTGTGATGTGTGCAATTGTGTATCTCATCATCAGTATACCTGCATTTAGTAGCTCTGTAGAAGCACCATGATGTGTCATATCCCCTGCCAGGTGGTGGGGGTCCACTGGCTCTTTTCTCCAGGATATGTTGAGTCCATCAGAGAAGTCAGCCATTCAGGTGGACAATTATATTATAAAGTTATGGATGCAATCGTATAAGTATTATATGGGTGTGGTTGAACACAGAGAAGCTAGCAACAAACACTATTTGGTTCTTGAAAGAATAGCAGGAGTTTTCCAATCATGGATAAGGGATGGAAAGATAAGGGAAGGTGATAATTTCAGTAAGAGAGAAGAGCATGTTTAAGATTAGAAAACTAGGGAAAGAGGCCAGGAGAAGTTAGCAAGGTTGGGGTTGCATGTTGAACAACAAGTCTGGAGAGGTGAACTTAGAATAGGTTGGTAAGGTTGTTGTATGCTAAATTAATAAATTTGGATTTAATTTTTTAGATAATAGAGCCAATGTAGAGATTTATTTGTTCAGGAATTCAGTGTTGTTGGTAGAATGGAGTATGAACTGGAGACTGATTGACAACTGGCAGCCAAGTAAGTAGGCCATTGGAATGGTCAAAAAGAAGAAAGCTGCATTTTTTCAGCTAGGGTAGTAGCAATTCAGACAGAAGACTTTTTTTATATATAACCTCTGATATTTAGTGACAGTTGGAATTTGATGGCAGCTGTAAGTGGAGGGCAACAAGGAAATAACTTTTAGTAAAAAAATGAATGGAGGTAGAGTTGACTTAAGTCTTTTGTTTGCCAAATTCCAAAGTTGGGATTTCCATCCTGTCTGATGACTGACCTCAGAATTTAGACTGATAGAAATTACCATGTTAAACAAGGATCCAACAAATGCTACTGGTGTGGCCTGTTACCAAGGTAAGCAGAGTAAATTAGTCTGGGATTTGCTTAAATGTCTTCTTATCAGAAAACTTTTTCTTGGTACCAAGTAGCAGCCTCATCACCATCCATTCCATCCTGTCCCCCTACCCAGCTTTATTTTTTCATCCTAACTCATTGCCACATGACATCATATCTATTTCCTCTTTTATTTTCTCTCTCCCTACGCCAAAAAGTCCACTTTAGCAGGAACAGACGACTTTCTTCTCTATTGCATTTCCAGACCCGGAATAATGTCTGGTACAGAGTAGTCAATAAGAAATATTTGTTGAATGTTGAGTGATTATTTGCCATGCAGTGACTTAGTTTTTATTCCACAAAACTAAAGCTGCGAAGTTTCCAGGTTTGACTTAAACTCCAATGGATTCTCTGAATGGTAATTTACCACCTGCCTGAGATTGTGTGATATGTTGAGTACCTGATATCTATCCATCTCTTTCTCATCCGTCCCCCTACCAACACTCATTTTGGCTGCACCTCTCATTATTGGTGAACAGCATGCTATATTCCCAAGTTTCTCAGATCAGAAACTTGGAGCTAATTTTTGACCCCCATCACATTTGTACCTTTATTTAGTTGCCTTATAGCTTTTCGCTTGTTCTCTCCTGAATTGCTTTATTGCTTAAACCATCATCCTGAGATTTTCTGATCTCTCTCTATTTAATCCCTCACTGTGGTTGTCCATCCTGTATTGCAGAATAGCATTTCTCAAATGTTGTTTCCATGATATTTTCAGAGACTTCTTGTTGTTTAAGAAGAATAACTTGAACTTTTCAGTCTAAAATTCTAGTCTGTTCTTCAGGTTGCTCTCTATTCCTTATTAAACTATCTTGATGTTTTCCCAGCATTTCTCGCAATCGGTCCCAAACTTTTGCAGATATATATTAGTATATATGTAAAGACGCACACTGTAGTGTCTAATTTACTCATTTCTAAAGCATATAATCATAGTTAATAATATAGAAATCATGCCATCATATGCAATCTTAATTACTATATGACTAATTAAAAGACCACCTTTGGATAAAAACATTTCTCAATTATTTTATATGAACTTCAAAAACCTTTTTTAGCACATTTCATCTTAGTTGTGAAGCAAATAAATTTCACATTTCTGAGGGAATTTGTCGTGAATTTGGGCTTGAGGTAAAAAGGTTTTGGGAAAGGAGGGCATTCTAAGGAGTAAGATACATATGTAAAGGAGTAATTATTGTAAAATATAAATGCAAGGATATAGGCGTCAAAGCATTCTCTAACACACACACACACACACACACACACACAGACTTACTAGCATTCTTCAAATAGTACAAAGGATGAAATACATTGAAACCACATTCTTACTTCATTTATGACATTTTATGCTAAGAGCAGAGTAAAAATAATATAAACTAAAAATTCTAACAAAAATCTACTTAAGTCACGAAACAATCCAGTCAGCAGAGGACACTCACCTAGAAAATGTAGAAACAAGCAAATATACACCAGTTTGTTTCTTCCTACATAGACATCAGTGAGCCATCCGACAAACACAGGGGTAAGTATTGAAGTTCCAACAAAACACAGGTTTAAGATGGCTGCTTTGCAATTGTGATAGCCAAGCTTGATAGTGCAAAAGGGGATCATGTTGCAGACGACTTCAAAGAACGTGAACCTCTCACACAGCTCCACCAGAAGCAAGCAGATTCCAACCTGAATTTTTTTCACAGAGCGTGAGGAACACAAATCGCCAATATGTCTTACAGTTTTCTCCTTCTCAATGCTGTGATGTAAGTGTACTTTCTCATCAGTTATGGTAAAGTCTGTAACAGACATGACTACCCTCCTTGAACACAACTTATGTTAGTGGTTTGAACTTGGTGCTATTTTGAGCCCCATCTTTCTGATGAAAAAATAAGAACGTTGCTTTGAATTTCACATCTCCATGCTAGAATTTCATAAGGTTTGTTTTTTTGTACATGGACGTTGTTCATTTTGATGATCCAAGAGCATGAGTATTTAAATGTTCACGGTAGCTCAGTGTAGCCAAATCTGATTTGTTTGCTTAATTACTTAGCGGCTAAATTAGGATCGTCCTCCAAAATTATATTGAATTACATGAATCCAGTTGCAAACATGTGGAAACTCATCTGCCTCATACTGATAAAGGTTTAAATATTGAGGCAGAAGAAGCAGTTTTTCAGGAGAATTTGAGCACTAGATCAAGAAATAATTTGAGTCTAATAATTTCTGATACTTTAATTAAACAAGCCAGAACAGTACCAAGAGATAAAGCGCAAAAGGAAATCTGTTTTGAGGGGCATGATATCTTATCATTATTACATTTCTTGTTATTTTTGGTTGGAATTCTGATAAGAAACTTAATTAGGTAACAAAAGTGCTAGTACATTTGGGTAACAAGCAGAGTTTACAAAAAAGTAATTTAAGTGCACTAATGAAAGGAGAAAATATTAAATAAAACCTTGCTTCCTTTAAGTTGACCCCATGCTTGTAGAACAGCCTCTCAGAGGAAATCAGAATCAAAAGGTGCTATTTGACTCCTTTATTATTAATCAGTAGTCAGGGATACAGCAACCAGCCTACACAGGCTTTGGGGAATATTGGATCTGGTATCACCCTGACCCTTCAGCTGTGAATGGGTGTTAGCATTCTATTTTGGAAAGCAGGAGGGCCAATTAAGCTAAAAAAGCAGCAGTGAAAGAGAACACCTTAACATTTAGTGGCTTAGCTGCAAATGAAAGAAAAGGGACCGGAACTATTGGGTCAAAGTCATAATAATCCAACACTTGAGTATAGGAATGTTATTTTCATGCTGGAGTCAAAACCTAAATACCGATAGGGACTTTTGACTCTGGTTCTCATCTTTTGGTTCTGAGAGACTGGGGGCAAAATACTCTGTTCTGACCCCTTCTAATAGCCTCATTGTAATGGTAGCTATTTGTGTCTGCTCAGCATTGCTACTTTGGTAACAATGCCCTAAATTTCCTTTGTGTAAATTGATCATTCAATTTATGATCCAAACTTGGACAGTTTTGTGCAGGTGAAAAGTGATGCTATTTATAGTTACTCCTAAAAAAAAACACAGTTATAAACTGGGACTGTCCAGGGCAACACTCTAACATGTGTTCTCCCTACCTTTGGAGAATGACTCCTATCTATTACCTGAGATCATGGTGGGCCTGTTGATCAGGATATCCCTTTTCTTCTAGCCAAGGGGGTCAACACCCAGTCTAAGATAGTCCTTTTACTTTTCTCCTGCGGAATTTTAATCTTGAGTGGAACGACTTAAGAATGGGCATGGTGACAGCTGAGTTATTCAGATGGCAGTGTATTAGTCTGTTTTCATGCTGCTAATAAAGACATATCCGAGACTGGGTAATTATAAAGGAAAGAGGTTTAATGGACTCACAGTTTCACATGGCTGGGGTGGCCTCACAATCATAATGGAAGGCAAAAGGCGTTATCTTACATGGCAGCAGGCAACAGAGAAAAATCATAGTCAAGCGAAAAGGGAAACCCCTTATAAAACCATCAGATCTAGTGAGACTTATTTACTACCATGAGAACAGCATGGGGGAAACTGCCTCCATGATGAATATACCTCCCACTAGGTCCCTCCCACATACTTGGGAATTATGGGAGTTACAATTCAAGATGAGACTTGGGTGGGGACACAGTCAAATCATATCAGCAGTACCCAAAAGGGACTGCCCATGAGGCCCTGATGGAGAACTCAGCACCTCTCTGGTTCTTTTTCTTCTGGAGCCACGATTACTTTTTCCTTCTGTAGAAGGCTCAAAGGATTCCCATTAATTTTGGTTTGATTTAGTTAGCCCCATTTGGCTTCTGTGGCTTACAAAGAACCCTAAATGATACTTTACTTTTTTGCTTACACTAGATGCAAGGGCAAGCTGTTCTCTAGCCACTGGCTGATTTCTTTAGCCCCTGACAAAGTGCTCCTTCCTAAGCAGAGTAGCACTGCTCTTCCCCAGGGCCTGATGATGATCCCATCTGAATTGTTTGGCTCCTCTCTGTATACTTGCTCAAGATCAGGCTCCATTTGCATTGGAGCCTGATCTTGAGCAAGTATACAGAGAGGAGCCAAACAATTCAGACTGGCCATCAGAGAAATGCAAATCAAAACCACAATGAGATACCATCTCACACCAGTTAGAATGGCAATCATTAAAAAGTCAGGAAACAACAGGTGCTGGAGAGGATGTGGAGAAATAGGAACACTTTTACACTGTTGGTGGGACTGTAAACTAGTTCAACCACTGTGGAAGTCAGTGTGGTGATTCCTCAGGGATCTAGAGCTAGAAATACCATTTGACCCAGCCATCCCATTACTGGGTATATACCCAAAGGATTATAAATCATGCTGCTATAAAGACACATGTGCACGTATGTTTATTGCGGCACTATTCACAATAGCAAAGACTTGGAACCAAGCCAAATGTCTAACAATGATAGACTGGATTAAGAAAATGTGGCACATATACACCATGGAATACTATGCAGCCATAAAAAATGATGAGTTCATGTCCTTTGTAGGGACATGGATGAAGCTGGAAACCATCATTCTCAGCAAACTATCGCAAGGACAAAAAACCAAAGACCGCATGTTCTCACTCATAGGTGGGAATTGAACAACGAGAACACATTGACACAGGAAGGGGAACATCACACACCGGGGCCTGTTGTGGGGTGGGGGGAGTGGGGAGGGATAGCATTAGGAGATATACCTAATGCTAAATGACAAGTTAATGGGTGCAGCACACCAACATGGCACATGTATACATATGTAACAAAACCTGCACGTTGTGCACATGTACCCTAAAACTTGAAGTATAATAATTAAAAAAAAAAATTACAAATCAGCAAGAAAAAAAAAAGATCAGGCTCCAGGTGGTGGTAACCTGTGGCTTGGGGACACTTGAGTCAGTAAGAGCAACAGCATTTGCCTTCTTTGGAGGGGATATTTGGTAACCCTCCAAGAGAGCCACCTACTCAGAAATAAAGTTTATTTTAGTTATCTGTAAGGGGGAAAAATCTGACTTCAATAGGGACATAATAGTTAGCAAATAGGATATTCATTTAAGTGGGAGTTAGGAGAACTAAGTTATATTCCTGCCCCTTTATCACTTAAGGCAAATTTCTTCCTGTCTATGAGCCTATTACATTAACTGCAAAATACAAACAGTAAAGCCTGTCTCAGAAGATCATTTCTGAGGCTTGGTATAAAAAAGAGCTTATGAAATGTCAAGAATTGCACATGGAAATGCCTTTGTTATTACTTGCTTCTATATTCCTGAATTTTCTAGCTACTCTAAGCAATGAGCCATAAAGAAATGTCATAGAACCACTTCCAAATTCCAGTTTGCACAAGAGACAGACGTTAGGAGGCCTGGATTATGTGGAATAGAGTTGAAGCAATGGGAAACCACCCCCTTTTTATTTGTCACATCCCTACTAGTTCTCAGTACAAAGTTCACAGTGAGCTCAAAGGACAAGTAGTAATTCCATCTGAGAATAATACTTGGCAGAGAATATTGAATGTCATCATCTTTATCAACAAACTTGGGCCCTTGAGTAAGACTTATGCATACTTTAGTTTTATGCAAACCCCTCCCCCATTCCAACCCAGGTTTGTTCTCTGTCCCTGCCTCTTCTCTCTGTTATAAAGTGATATTTTTCTCCTTTATAGAGGCAATGTATGGAATGTATGTAAACTGGATACAATTTGGAAAATGTCTAAAAATAGAAGAAAAACCATGGAAGTTTTTGGAGCACTTTGCTGGATGTTTTCTCCCCATGGCTCGTTCTCTTTATTAGTAGATTTAAAATATTTAAATTGTATAATTGTATACAATTATTGTACAATACATTTTCTACCCCATTTGTAGATACTATTAAAAAGCATTTTAATGTGCCATTATGAACTCTTTGTAAACATAGTTTTTTATGGTTGCATTAATGGAGACATAGTTTACTTAACTATTCTTCCATCGTTGGTTAGTTATATTTGTTTCAGATCAGTTATAAGCCAGCCCTTTCTCAAACATTTGACCATGAACCAACAGTTGAAAGAAAAAAAAACACCTTTATAAATAATGCTGAAAAGAATATTTGTGCATAAAGCTTTCCCCATTCCCTGATTATATCCTTAGGCTGGTTTTTCAGAAGCAATATCACTGGCTAAAATTATGAGAAAGTGTTTCGGTTTCTTGATATATAATGCAAAATTACAATATAAACTTCAGAAATTTTTAAAAATTGGAAAGCCTACATTGTTTTTGGAAGGCAAAGACTATACTTATCACTAGAATTCTTCGCTGGAAAGACAAAGTCACAAATGAAACATAGGGAGTAATAACATTGACCATACTTGTACGTGTTGGCAAATGCATCTTATTTAATAGAGAAAATTAGTCAGATGCTCATTTCATGAGCTGATGACATCCATGTTTTTTTCTGAGGACCCAGAGCATAGACACATCAGATCTTGTAAGGATTGTTTAGGGAACACACTAGGAATGCAAGCCCTGCTTCTAAGGAGGCTATTTTTAAATATTCAAGATTAGAAAGAATCTCTATAAGCTACCTCCAATATGATTATAAATTCTGAGAAAATGGTGGTGGCTTTTAAAATGTTTGTACAGTGGGTTGCTGCAATGCTTTTCCATTTGTGTATGTATTTTCAGAATAACTTTTCATAGGTCTTCTAAACAGTAAGTATTTTTAAGGGAAGAGCTTTTCTAGCTCAGTAATTCTCTGTAAATGGTATACACAAAGGTCATTTGAAGATATTTATTCTTTTAGGCCTATCGATTCCATTTAATTCCATTGACTATGAGGTTTGGTAGCTGGTTTGAAAGCATTGTCAAGAACATGAGGATTGGCTTCCGTATAATTTAATTGTTAAAAATGGCACATCAAAGACTTGGAGTGAAATTTTTGCTTCATTGTTCAAGGTGTAAAGCAGAAATGAAAAGATAACATATTGGGCTTTACTTTTTGCTTTGTAAATAAGATATTCTCTGTGTAAACCTCCACTCTTCCATTATAAAGAGGCTATGGCAATTGTATGATATCTATACCTTGATCCTTCTGTCCAGTGTGAAAGAGAATTACTTCAGCCCTGATATGGTTTGGCTCTTTGTTCCCATCCAAATTTTCTGTTGAATTGTAATCCCCAGTGCTGGGGGAGGGACCTGCTGGGAGGTGATTGGATCATGGAGGTGGTTTCCCCTTGCCTTTCTTGTGACAGTGAGTGAGTTCTCATGAGATCTTATGCTTTAAAAGTGTGGCACTTCCCCCTTCTCTCTCTCTCTCTCTCTCTCTCTCTCTCTCTCTCTCTCCTACTCTGTGATGGGAAGATGTGCTTGCTTCCCCTTCACCTTCTGCCATGATTGTAAGTTTCCTGAGGCCTCCCACTCATGCTTCCTGTTAAGCCTGCAGAACTGTGGGTCAATTAAATCTCTTTTCTCCATAAATTACCCAGTCTCAGGTAGTTTTTTGTAGCAGTGTGAAAATGGACTAATGCAAGCCCCTAGCAGAAAATCACTCATATAGTCCCAAGAATATATAAGATATTCAATTCTTCTCTAATATAGTGTGTTTTTTCCTTTTTCTGGGGACAACTAAGAACGAAGGGTATTTTTCTTCTGTTTTTCCCTCCACACTATGCAATGACCATTACAAACCTTGCTATTTTGTTGAATTCTACATGCAAGATAAATCAGTATAAAGTAAGTAAAGTGGGAATGAGTCATCACATGAACACCATAACGGTTAATTTTATGTATCAACTTGGCTGGGCAATAGGGCCCAGATATTTGGTCAAATATTATTCTGGATGATTCTGTGTGTTTTTGGATGAAATTTGCATTTAAGTGAGTGGACTTTGAGTAAAGTAGATTGCCTCATCTAATTGATTGAAGGCCTGAATAGAACAAGAGGCTGAGGCTGACCATGCCCCCACTTTCAGCAAGAGGGAATTCTCCAGCAGACTGCAAACTTCCTTTGCAACATCAGTTCTACCTGGTTTCCTAGCAGACTGCCTTTGGACTCAACTGCCGCTCTTTCCTGAATCTCCATACTGTCAAACTCACATCAGATTTTGGACTTCCCAAGCCTCCACAATCACATGAGCCAATTCCTTAAAATCCATTGATATATACACACAAGCATATTCTATTGGTTGTTTCTCTGGAGAACACGAATATAGACACTGTCCATATCATCCCTATTGTTCCTTCTGTTCATTCTTTTTTTTCTCTATTTGATCATAAAGGAAAAAGAAGGATTTAAATACAACACTGGTAGCTTTCACATTGATGTGTGGAACTGAGACCTCTTCTTGAGTTTTTGGTAGGTGGGTACACACTTCCACCTAGCTTTCACGTTGAAAATTCAAACTCATCATGTTCCAAGCTTAACTCATCATCTTCTTGCCTGATCCTACTCCTCTTTTTCCTTCTCTTAATGGTTCATGGCATCACCACTTATCCACATATTCAAGGTAAAAAACAGATGTCCTAGGCTCTTTCTTCACTTCTTTGCCTATTATATTTACCTTTTTCAGGAAAATATTTATTGGGTCCCTAACATGTGCTAGGCTATTTTATACTTGGTGGTGTTGGGGAGGGGCAGTGCTGTCAATTCAACATTCTTAATATTTTACAAATCCATCCTTTTTCTTTGCCTTCTACTCTGCTGTAGTTTGAGTCCTTTAGCATGTCTCCTTTGCACTGCTGCCTCAGGCGTTGCTTCCATCTCTCTCATACCTTAGTAACTTGTACATCATTTTCATCAGTTTGCCCTAGCTGTCTACCTCTTGTCCCTCTGACTGGCCTGATTTTTGCCATATGTTATATTGTTTCCTTTTTTTGCCTTATTTCCTATTATTTTCTTAATAGTGTTATTTAAAATGGCTTACTTTTAAAAATCAAGTAAGTTTATTTAGCAAGGAAACTTTTATTTTAGATGCAGGGGGCACATCTGCAGGTTTGCTACCTGGCCATGTTGCATGATGCTGAGGTTTGGGGTATAAATGAGCCCATCACCCTGGTAGTGAGCATAGTACCCAATAGTTTTTCAATCCTTGCCTTTCCCTCCCACTCCCCAGTAGTCCCCGGTTTCTATCGTTGCTATCTTTGTATCCATGAGTACCCAGTGTTTAGCTCCCACTTACAAGTGAGAACACACAGTATATGGTTTTCTGTTTCTGTGTTAATTTGCTTGGGATAATGGCCTCTAGCTACATCTATGTTATTGCAAAGGACATGCTCTCATTTTTTTTTTTTTTTTTAATTTTTTCCCAAGACGAATTCTCACTCTGTCGCCCGGGCTGGAGTGCAGTGGTGCTGTCTCGGCTCACTGCAACCTCAGCCTCCTGGGCTCAAGCAGTTCTCCTGCCTCAGCCTCCCTAGTAGCTGGAATTATAGGCGTGCGCCAGCACGCCTGGCTAATTTTTGTATTTTTAGTAGAGATGGGGTTTCACCATGTTGGCCAGACTGGTCTCAAACTCCTGACCTCAAGTGATCCACCTGCCTCGGCCTCCCAAGCTCTCATTCTTTATTGTGATTTCATAGTTCCAAGGTATATATGTACCACATTTTCTTTGTTCACTCTACTGTTGATGGGCACCTAGATTGATTCCATGTCTTTGCTATTGTGGATAGTGTTGTGATGAACAGGTGAGGGCATGTGTCTTTTTGGTAGAAAGATTTGATTTCTTTCGGATATATACTCGGTAATGAGATTGCTTAATTGAATAGTAGTTCTGAGTTCTTTGAAGAATCTCCAAACTGCTCTCCACAATGGCTGAATGAAGTTACATTCCCACCAGCAGTGTATAAGCAGTCCCTTTTCTCCACAGCCTCACCGGCATCTGTTGTTTTTTTGACTTTTTAATAATAGCCATTCTGATTCATGTGAGATATCTCATTGTGGTTTTGATTTACATTTATCTGACGATTAGTGATGCCCATTTTTAATTTTTTTTTTTTTTGGGCCACTTGTATGTCTTCGAGAAGTATCTGTTCATGTCTTTTTGCCTTTTCTTTAATGGGGTTGTTTGTTTTCTGCTTGTTCAGTTGCTTAAGCTCCTTATAGATTCTGGATACTAGACCTTTGTCAGATGTGTAGTTTGAGAATATTTTCTCCTATTCTGTAGGTTGTCTGTTTACTGTGTTGACAGTTTATTTTGCTGTGCAGAAGATCTTTGGTTTAATTAGGTCCCAATTGTCAATTTTTGTTTTTGTTGCAATTGCTTTTGAGGACTTAGTCATAAATTCTTTTCCCAAGGCTGATGCCTAGAATAGTGTTTCCTAGGTTTTCTTCTAAGATTCTTATAGTTTGAGGCCTTAAATTTAAATCTTTAATCCATCTTGAGTTAATTTTTAATATAGTGAATTGTAGGGGTCTAGTTTCATTTTCTTCATATGGCCAGCCAGTTATCCCAGCACCATTTGTTGAATAGGGTGTTGTTTCCCCATTGCTTATTTTTGTTGACTTCATTGAACATCAACAAATGTGGTTGTAGGTGTGTAGCTTCATTTCTGGGCTCTCTATTCTGTTCCATTGGTCTATGTATCTGTTTTTATACTAATACCATGATATAAAAACCTGTGCCATGCTGTTTTTGTTACTGCAGGCTTATAGTATAGTTTGAAGTCAGGCTTATAGTATAGTTTGAAGTCAGGTAATGTGCCTCCAGCTTTGTTCTTTTTGCTTAGGTTTGCTTTGGATATTCGGTCTCTTTTTTGGTTCCATATGAATTTTAGAATAGTTTTTTTTAGTTATGTGAAAAATGATGCTGATAGTTTGATAGGAATAGCATTGAATCTGTAGATTGCTTTGGGCAGTATGGCTATTTTAACAATATTGATTCTTTCAAACCATGAGCATAGAATGATTTTTCATTTGTTTGTGTCATCTGTGATACCTTTTAGCAGTGTTTTATAGTTCTACTTGTAGAGATCTTTCACCTCCTTAACAAGGAAACTTTAATTTACTATCATAAATGAAATTACTCGCCATAAATGGAAGGTAACTATAAAGAAAATAATACTACTTAAAAATAATTATTAACATTTACTAACTGCTTTTCTTTGGCCAGGCCATTCTAAGAATGAATTCATTTATCTTTGAAACTATCTTATGAGGAAGATACCATTTTTATGAGCCCCATCTTACCATTATGGAAACTGAGGAACAGAATGGGAATAACTTTTTCAAGATCAATTACAAGTAGTAGAGCAGGGACTTAAATTTAAGTGGCCTGATGCCACCACCTCCACTCAACATAATGCTTTTTCCTTTATATAAGAAAAAGATTGAAAGATAGTACATAAACAGCCACTTTTCTTACTGCAGGATTCTACATTATCTAATGCCCAAACCACATATCACTTAAAATCATTTCAATTTCCAAGATATTGGGAAACACTTTTCTATTTAATCCTCCCTAAACCTCCAGAGACTTTTTTTTGTTTAATCTAAACTTGTTCAATATGCTCCCCTGCTTACAGTCTGTAAGTAATCCCTTTAAACTGTGAGATCAAGTTAGAAATTCTTTGCTGGCACAAAAGGCCCTTTATGATCAAGTTCCTGCCTTGTGATAAGAGTCTTCCCTTGCTGTTCTGCCATGGAGCTGGATAACATGCTCACAGTCCCAGGACTATGCCATGTTCTTTTACCTTGTCTTACTTTTTCACATGCCATTTCTTGTTCTTGGGACACTTTCATTTTCCATTCACTTTGGGAACTTCTCTTCATTCTTTAAGCTTCAGCATAAATATCACGTCTCAGTAAATGTTTCTTTGATTCTCAAAGATAGTCTCTTTGGGCTCTTAAAACACTGCTTATATTTCTCTCTTCTAATACATAGTATATTATATTAATTAGTTTGAATGCCCCTTTTCTTGCTTACCATGAGTTTTTTTGATAACAGGGGGCAGTTTCATATTTATCTTTATAAGCCTAGCACAGTGCCTGGAATGAACTAGTTATTTCGGTACATGTCAAGTGGCTTACATGGCTGTGCCATGTGACATACCCAGACATAAATTACTTGCATTCAGTCAGAATTCTACAAGAAGTGCTGCTTACTAAATTTTCCTCCCAATTGACTACCGGGATCTTGACTCTAATAACTGGGTAAAATCCACTTGCTACCTATATATTATTTGCTACCTATATATTATTTATTTTTGTTTTTAGTAGAGACGGGGTTTCACCATGTTAGCCAGGATGGTCTCGATATCCTGACCTCGTGATCCATCCGCCTCCGCCTCCCAGAGTGCTGGGATTACAGGCATGAGCCACCACGCCTGGCTTCAAGGTAGAATCTTAATGACAGAAGCGAGAGCATCAAAAATGCTGTGCAGGTTTCTAGTATAGGCATCCTGGTGGACGGTGGTGCTATTCATGCAAGGGAACAGACCGGGACAAAGGAACATGACTTTACCATTTGACATTTTGAGTTCGAGACACCTAGGGCATATCCAATAGTTGATGAAAGAAGGGAATCAAATTCATTTTCTCTCTCTCTGTCTCTCTTTCTCTCTCTCTCTCCCTCTTTTTTTCATAGGAAGTCACTTTTTCCTTTGTGTGGAGGTGAAATATATCCCCCATTGTGCAGAAAGAACAAAATGACATTTTATGTAACAATGTTAAACCTTCCCAAGCCAAAAGCAGCTTAGAACATTACTATTTAATTACCCTCTCCTGAATACCATTTGGATTTCATGAAAATTTATTGGGGCACTGTGCTATTCCTTTGCAAAGTACCTAGGAAAGGCTATACAATGCTAAACATAAACTGTAGAATAGCAATGAATTTGAGAAAAAATTAAAGTTTTTATTAAAATAGGAAAATGGACAGGTTTTAGTTATTTTGAAATTAATTGCAAAATACTAATCAAAATTTAATTTTAACTTCTACACTTGTTCTTAGCCAAAAGGCCAAGAAGCTATTGAATTAAACTAAATTAAATTTCAATTTTAAATCAAATTTAATTTATTTGAGTGTCTTTTTTATTTCTTGGAGTGAACTAAATAATTTGGCTACTATTTTAATGCAAGATTATATTTTCATTATAAGTAAAACATAAGCATTTGGATCATGTACTGTTAGTCAGTGTCAAGATAAAACTATTTCTTTGTCATTCATCTGAGATTTGAGTTTTGCCTGCAAAAACTTTAGGGAAGATGTGGAGGAGAAAATTCAATTGTTGATGAATGTTAAGCCCCCCACTTTTAAACCTATCATTTGCTTAGAATATGAGTTAGTAGACATGTTTTGAGGAAATGGCTACCTTCAGGAAGGCATCTTACCACGGAAGGGGGCAGGATTGGTGAGATGGATAAAGAGTTAGGACGGTGATATCTGATTTTTATAGTTCATCATTTTAGACCGATTCTCCTCTAATTTCAAATTTATACAACATTGGACTTGAAAGAGGGCATTTTGGCCAAGTCCTTTATGTTACATTGTTACACAGCTGAAGATCTGAGAGGTAAATTGACTGGTCTAAGCTAACTTAGCTAATTAATAGCTTGTCCTGCAATCAAATTCACGCCCCTTGGCCACTAATCCCATTTTTTTCTTCAACATTGTAATTGGATAAAAATCTGTCCTACTGCTTTGAAGTTTGAGTATCTTAAAAATTAGAAATTGACTTGGACCAAGAGAGTGTATGCCTAATCAAATCCATAATGCTATAGAAATGCTTTTAGACTTAGTTCTTCCACTATCTACACAAATTCGCACAATTAACTTCTCAGGACCTCAGTTTCTTATACAGTGACTAAGGGCTTTGGATTAGATGATATTTAAAACACTCTAGTTCTCTGAGTCTAAGTTCCCTTTCTAAAGACCCTGGAAATTTACAAGAAATAAGTCTTTTTCACAGTAGGAATAGAATCATCTTCCTATAAATTTTACTTTTCATATATGTAAACTATGCACAGGGCATAAGTAAGATTTAACCATTTTGAAAGATGCAATTACCATGGTTATGCCTAGATTTCTATCTTTGTAGTACCTTCCCTGTGAATCCAATTTGAGACACGGACACAGAGGAAAGCAAAGGAAAAGCTACTCTATCTTTCTCTCTTCCTGCGCCCCATAGTTCAAAAATTATCCCTGGCCTTTCAAAATGTATACAGAAGAAAAAAAAAAACAGAACATTTAAAAATATATAGTTATAAATAGCTCTTTGGCTCTGATTTTATTGTTTCTTCAAACTCTGCACATTTTATTCTGGGGACTTTATTCACACACATGTAATTACCTGAGCTAAGCAATTTTTCATACTTTTCAAGGTTCTTGCATTATTGCACCTGTACGACGACGGCTTTATAATTCAGTAGTAATTCAACAGCAATTATTTTCCATGATGCATGTACATTTTTATATCAGATTGTTGGCAGATATTCTTTATGATGTCGTTTTCACTAATGAGGAAATTAGAGTAAGTTATCTCATAGAGTGAGATGTCTTTTTCTGACTCATTTCCCAGCTCTTGACATGGATTTTAGAAAAGTTTGTGTATTGTAAAACAGCATATACGAATGGGAACAACGTTGGCTCTGGATCTATGGGGCCAGGAAGAGCGGTGAACTATTTTATAGGTCTAGTAAGGTCCTGTCTGTTCCATCCATATGATGGACTCTGACAGAAAATTTACATATGCATGAATGTAAATATTTAGATTGTAAAATTCTAAGAGAACAAAGACCAAGCTTTGTACCACTTTTAAGCTTTTCATCATGCTCACTCAGCCCAGTATAGGTCCTCAGAAGGCACAGACTGTCTTAATAGTTTGGCATAGGACAAGAGAGCAAACAGCTACCATGATTATCCAATAAACTCAGGCACCAAATCATTTTGATCGAAACCATTTGTAGCCAACAAAATTCAACATTTTTTGAGCACCTACTATGTCAGACACTCTGCTCGATGGTGTGGTTTCTAAGGTGAATAAGACCTGATTAACTTTCATTTTATTTAAATAAGTTTGTTATATGTTTTTGATATGCCATATGTATACATATAAGTATGATAAGATTACTTCATTCATTCAAGAAATATTTATTTAACACCTGTGTATGCTAAAAAATTTACTAAGTAGGGAGGACCCAAAGAGAAAGACACAGATTTTGCCTTCAAGGAATTCATAGTCTCAGGGTTGAGACAGAAATAAGTACATATAAATGCAATTAGAAAACAGTGAAAATTGTTCTCAGAGAGGTACACATGGGCACTGTGGGATAGCGGATGAGGTGCACCTTAATGAGATTGTACAATAAAAACTTTCTGGAGGAAGTGATGTCAGCATGAAATCTCAATGAAGAACAAAGGGTTGTCTAGGACAAGAAGGTAAAGCACATTCCAGGAAGAGGGGAGAAAGGGCCAAAGGCAATGATATGTGAAAGCAAATAGAAATTAAGAACTGTAGATACTTTTAGCTAGTTCTAGAGCATAATGTGAAGAGAAGGAGTGGTGAGAAATGATTTAGATGGGACAAAATTGGGGAGAGCCTTGCCGGTCATGATGAAGAGTTTAGATTTTATTCTAAGCTCAGTGGGAAGCCATTAAAAGTTTTCAGCTGAGGATTAATGGGGTCAGAACTACATTCTAGAGAACAAAGGGAACATTTTTCTAGCAGCAATGGGAAGAATGGACAGGAGGTCATAGTAACCGGGTAGTATGGGACTAATCTTAGTGATAAGTGATAGGAGCCTATTAACAGGCATTATAGGAAACAGTACAGATTAGTGAGTCATTAAGGAGGGAAAATTTACAAAAATTTCTGACTGATTTAATATCTGTGCTAGGGGAGGGAAAATCAATCTTGATTCCCAGATTTCTGGCTGGAGAAATGTCACAGTGCCATTCCCTGAGATGCAGATGAGTGAAGACAGTGGGTGGTAGGAGATTGGGTGGGGGTGAGGGAAAAAATGAACCAAGTGTTGATATATTGCTTTGGGAAGCCTATGGGACACAGAGAAAGAGATGCCCAGACAGTTCATGTCTGAAGTTGCGGAGACCAACCTGGGCCAGAGATAGAGATTAAATAAGAATCATTTGTTTACTGATGGTAGAGGGAGCCAGCCGTAAGAGTGGTTGAAGTCACTCAAGGAGGGTGGGAAGAGTAAGACAAGGGAAAAGCAAAGCTTCTTGGAGGATTTCAATATTTAAGACAGAAAAAGCATTGCTTATGTGGGAATGTAGGAAGAAATGAGAATGGCAGGAGTGGTATTGCCAGGTAGACTTAGGAAGAACTGAATAGTCAAATGTAAAGTTGATAAGAATTAAAATGTACTTATTTGATTTAATAATAACCAAGACATTGATGTCTTTGGTGAGGGATAAATTTCATTGGTACGTTCAGTATACACTCAAGGTATTTTTAAAGTGCTCAGGAAAAGGGAGAAGTTGATTAATTCCCCTGAGATGAGGAGACATTCAGGTGATATTTGAGCTGGACATGAAGAAAGTGGGAATTTGTTATGTGGAAAAGGTAAAAAAGTTAATTCCATCCAGAAAAACGACCTGAGCCTAAGAAACGTGGTATATTTGAGTCAAAGTTTGGCTTGAAATAACCTGACCCTACCCCTTTCTCCAAGCCTCCAATTTTCCATGTGTACCCCATTGATCAAAGTTAAGTAGAAGGAAGTGGTAAGAGAGTTTCAGAAACAGTTTGCAGAGGTCAGCCTCCCAGTTATAGATAGCAAAATAGAGGAAAGGCTGGGAATAGACCTGAGAGAAAGTAATACTGGAAATAAAGAGGAAAAGGTAAACTCAACAAACATGTCGTAGGTATCAACGTCTAAATATGTTAATTATGTGGATAGGGCCAGGAATATTGGGCCCGGAGGGATGTATAGAGAGTGACTGCATATTCCCCCTGTCTCTGCCTCCTCTGCCATCCCACACTTATTTGGGTGAATGACGTTTAACTGGGATGGAGAATACAGAGGAAAAAGCAGGTTGGGGTTGGTTATTTAGCTTGAATTTAGGCATGCTGGTTAAAGTTACTGAAAAAAATTCAGATCATGTTAAAAATACATCCTGGGGCACAAGAATATGAATGATAATGATGTTCATTTGGGAATCATCAATGTATAATCATTACAGCCAAAGAAATAAGTGAGGTCATCCAGGAAAAATGTGTATAGTAAGAAATGAAAGGCCACCAACAACAAACCTTGTGAGAGACCCACACATTTTGGATTAGATATTTCTAATATGTTTTCATTACTCACCCTTCTAGATTCTGATGTCACTGTGGCCAAAGGTATTCATAAGTAGCCAAGGGAAATGGAAAATCGAGTCTGTTGTAACATTGCTAGGTATTCTAATAGTTCTTTTAGAAATGAAACTTCTACTACTGAGAGAAAAAAAGTTTGATTGCTTAATTCTTTATTTGCTGTATTTTTATTTTTCTTACATAAAAACTACAGTAATGATTTGAGTTGACACATCATTTCATCATCTCGTTTCCAGATACCTCCTTTTTTGGGGCTTGTGTACATCTAGTCATACCCAGTTAATCTACTTTAAAAAATATACTTTGGGCCTTACTTTGGCCACCTCTACTGAGAGAAATCATTGACTGTTTCTTGAATCTCTTTATGCTATGCTGACAGTCTCCATTTAACACCCAGAGAGCACAGAGCATTTAGTTTTTGCATTCCCTTACATTTGCAATTCATTTTCTGTGTCAATTCATGTGGTTGATATTATAAAAATCATTTTAAACCTAGTTTAACTTTTCTTTTTTAACGTTTGGCTTATTCATAATTTTATGAGCTATAAATTTTATTGCATTGTGAATTGCTTTTCCCATCTGCAGATAATGCTGAGGAAGTCCTTGGAGGAATTGCTTAGGATGTGGTAAAAAGTGAAAAGAAAGGGACTTCTGTTGTGAATTGGTACATGTTAGGCCAAAATGTATCCTTGAGTAGAAAATAACCAAAGAGGAAAGATTTGGGCTTTGTAAATCTGGTTTTATTTGAAGTATTCACTCTAGTTGAACAGGTACACTCTGTCCACAACGTGCAAAATGAATCTAAAATTTAATACAATTGCATGCTTTACTGAAATAGCTCTAACTAATTCAAATAAAGTCCTTCTCAGCTAAGGATTTTCTTTGGTGTGAATTATCCAGAGAAGCTGTCAATAAGAATTAAAAAATTGGGAAAATGCAAGATTCTATTTTTCTTGTGAAATGCTAACTTAGTCTTGGTACAGATTAAGACTGGGGTTATTAAAGTCATACCAAATATTTATTGAGTGCTTCAGGACTCTTCATGCCCATATTTTATCATTAAGACAAGGCAGAAACTAAGTGCCAAAAATATGTATGAAAAAATTATATTGATTGGTTTCATGTTGGGTTTATTTATATTGACAAAGTCTAAATGACTCAAAGGATATTGAAGAAAAAGTATGATGAATTTTAGTTCCAAAGTTCTTCTGGTTCGTTGATTTGGTACAAATGTAATTTTATTAAATCCCTTTCCATTCACTGACTATCCAAACTTGTTATTTTTATTATTTCTCACAGTGCATAATTGTGCCCTTAAGGAGTCTGGAGAAATCCAGTATGAGTCTTGGGAAGTAGAAGAGCCTAGATTTGAACGCTGTTCTGACTCATACCTCACTCTTTTTATTTTGCTGCCTTATAGACATAATCCTTCTTAATATCTACTTTCTATGTATTAAATTGGTGCAAAAGTAATTGTGGTTTTGCGCAATTACTTTTGCACCGACCTAATATATTCACACCAAGCATTCTCTCACCTTAGGTGCTTTTCTCTAGCTCTTCCCTAGCTAGAATGCTTTTCTCCCAGATAGCCACATGTCCAGCTTCCTCAGCTCTATCACGACTTGCTCAGATAATATATTCTCAATTAAGCTGACACCGAGCTTCCCCTTTAAAATTGCTTACCACTTCCCTCCTGCACACTGTAGGATGGCCAACTTGTCCTAGTTTGCCTGAGACTTTCCCGGTTTTAACACTGAAAGTCCCACATCCCAGGAAACCCCTCAGTCCAATATCCTTTACTCTGCCCAAGTTTTAACCTATCTGTCTAATCTATCTATACACACACACACACACACACACTCACACACACGTTTAATTGAATATTTTCCCATACTAGGATTAAGTTCTATAATGGCAGAAATTCTTGCTATTTTTTTTCCCAACAGAAGCATTTACAAGGGCCCCAAAATGGTGCTCAAAGAATATTTGTTAAATGAACAAAAAAATATATATGTCAGGGCAGATTACTAACAATTAGAATAGAAAGGCCGTGTTGACATTGTTCTATCTGCCCAAATAACTATCAGAACTGTTTTGATTTTTATCATTTTCTTAACTCATACTTACAGGTAAACTCTGATTGAGTCAGAGATTCCAAATAGCAGAAAATGTAATGTCTTATATACTAGTTGTTTGAACTGAAAATTGAGATTTTTATAATGAAGATGCTGATTCATATCAGAATTGTGCTTCAGGATGATCAGATGAAACACCAACTTTCAGTTGTGCCTCATTAGTTAGAAGACACTGATAGAAAAATGAAGAGAAGTAAATGACAGGCCTAAAAGAGCATTATAGAACAGGCTTGGCAACTGACTTTAAAGTAGGTATGGTACACTTCAGTACTAGCAGATTTAGATTAAAATTCAATCAACCAAAATGTACTCAGGCACTTTTATATATAGCATACAGATATATGTTATGTAGTAAAAAATAAAAACTAGAAAACAAATGCGGACCTGGATATGTTATTAGAAGGCATCTAATCAAGTACTCCAAGTAAAAATGAGGTCATTAGCCCAGGGAAATGACATAATTTACCAAGGATTACTCAGATCTCTCTCTCTCCGTGCCATCTTTATCACCGTTTCTTTGAGCTTCTTACATTCTGGCCCTATGACCAAGTGTTAATATCTTTTCTTACCCCCTTCCCCTTTCTCATTTAAAAGTCTGAGGTTTCAGATACTTGTCCTTCTCCCTCACCGTCCTCCACATCCAGTCATCAGGCTCTACCCACTTTATCTTTAAATATTTTTCACACTGCCTTCTCTTTTCTACCTTGGGGCTCAGAAAACGATAGCTCCACATGAAGGCCTCAGAAGCAGCTTCAAAAGCATGAGTTTCGGGCCGGGCCTGTAATCCCAGCATTTTGGGAGGCCGAGGTGGGCAGATCATGAGGCCAGGAGATCGAGACCACCTGGCCAATATGGTGAAACCCCGTCTCTACTAAAAATACAAAAATTAGCCGGGCATGGTGGCGCATGCCTGTAATCCCAGCTACTCGGGAAGCTGAGGCAGGGTAATCGCTTGAACCCGGGAGACAGAGGTTGCAGTGAGCCGAGATCGCACCACTGCACTCCAGTCTGGCGACAGAGCAAGACTCCATCTCAAAAAAAAAAAAAAGCACAAGTTTCTCTCTGACCTTCTCCTGCTCTCCTGTCTCTATCCCTTCATTATCCCCTGAGGCCAGCCATAGAAACTAGAATCCCTCTCCCCAAGGTGGGCCATAGAAACCAGAATGTCTTTTCCCCAAAACCAGCCATAAAACTTAAAAATATCACTCTAACTTCCCTCTTCTCCCCTCCCCACCTTTCTGTGCAAAAAACTGGCCAAAAAGAAATTATCTAACAGGCTTTGTTTGATTGTAGGTCATAAAACTCTCATTTCAGGATAGATTCCTGCCCCATACCTAGAAGGAAGGAATGCATGCTCAGAGAGGCCAAGAAGATTCCAGACAGACAGGCCTGGCTGGGTTTCCCATCCAGTCTATTGCATTAGGTCGTAGTCTGTCCAGTCATATTTCTACATGACTGCTCATACTTGGTTGAATCTAAGCATAAAACTGGACAATTTCCTTTGTATCTTTGGGTCTTCATTCTGAAGGTTCCTGTGTCACATACAACTATGATCAAATAAATGTGTATGCCTTTTCTCCTCTTAATCTGCTTTTTGTCAGTTGATCTTCAGCAACCCTTCAAAGGGCAAAGGGGAAGTGTTCCCTTTCCCTTCCTTACACTACCCATACTGTTCCTTATTCAGGCCATCATTATTTCTTGCTATAATTATAATAAGAGATTCTCTAATGATCACCTTGCCTCCACTTTTGTGTCATCATAATCTGTTTTCTACTCAGCTGCCATCGTCTTCTATTAGCATCTCAGTCTCCGGAATAAAGCCCGTGCCCCTTGAGAAGGCTCATACTGCCCACCATAATCTGCCTCTGCCTGTTCCTCATCCTTCAATTTTCTTTCTACTTCATCAACACTGAACTACCCGTAGTTCTGAATATAACTCTGGTGTTAGTTCCTTTCTTTTAACTCATGCGGTCTATGATTTCATAAATATTACCCTCTGTAGACAGGCAAATTTTATTTTCATATTTCAAGATCTATTTCAGGGGTCTTGTCCTCCAGGAGGATGTCCTCATGTCTCAGTGGGTGGCAGGTAAGATGTTGTTCCTCTGTGTTGCCATAACACTCTGTGCTTCATAATATTATGGTGTAATCATCAATATACATCTCCTTTCTCTGCTTTCCCTTTATATTTTTCATACATGGACTGAGCCTTACTCCTCTTTGTATTGATGGCATCTGGCAAAGTACTTGGTGATAGACACTTTGGTTGATTCCATATCTTAGCTATTGTGAACAGTGCTGCAATAAACATGGGAATGAAGATATCTCTCATACTGATTTCATTTCCTTTGGATGTACACCTAGAAGTGGGATTGTTGGATCACATGGTAGTTGTAGCTAAGCTAAGCATTCATCAATGGATGAATGGATTTTTAAAAAATGGTATATATACACAACGAAATGCTATTCAGACATAAAAATGGATGAAATCCTGTCATTTGTGAAAACACGGGTGAACTTAGAGGACATTTTCTTAAGTGAAATAAGCCAGACACAGAAAGACAAATACCACATAATGTCACTCATATGTGGAATCTAAAAAAGTTGATCTCATAGAAGTAGAGTGGGACAGTGGTTCCCTGTAACCACTGGGGAGGGTAAAGGAGAGAGGAGATTGCAAGAAGTTGATCAACAAATATAAAGTTACGGTTAGATAGAAGGAATCAGTTCTGGTGTTCTATTGCACAGTGGGGTGACTGTAGTTAACAATAATGTACTGTATATTTAAAAAGTAGCTAGAAAAGGGAATTTTGAATGTTCTTACTACAACGAAATGACAAATGTCGAGGTGATAGATATGCGGATTATCCTGATTTGATGATTATGCAATGTATACATAAATTGAAACATCACATTGTACCCCATAAATATGTAGGATTATTAGGCATCAATTAAAAACAAAATAAAACTTAAAAAGTACTTTGTGGTAAAAACAACGATTGGTTGAGTGATCGAATAAATGAATGTGTACATGACTTCACTGTAAACGGCATTATATCAATGGACATTCATTGTCCATTGATTCATTGTCCATCATTCAAGTCATTCATTGATCAGCAAAGAACTTCCTTTTATGCTATTTTGAAAGGTATCTTTTTGTGTCTCTTATGGAGAATCCTCTTTTATTTCAATACCTGACAAATGAGTCACACCTCAACTGTAATGAAATTTTTCTTTTACTGCCAATTCTCTGTTCCTGATGGAAGGATCCATGTTAAAACTTTTTATTTTACTCCCTTTCGACTATTGTAACGATATTTTGGCTGGCGTCCCAGCACACATAATGAGCAGACTTCAGTTGCTATGAAATGTTGCTGCTCAAATCCAATCCAACACTGGATCAAATAAGCACATAACTCTGGTTTTTGTGTCATCAAAATTAGAAATGGAAAAATATTATTAGTTTCACATAGACCCTGTGCCTCTGGGAGTGAAGGCAAAATTGTTCCCCTCTGGTGTTTTGTCCACTGAGTTTAAGAGAATCAAGCAACAGGTCCTCTACTATTTCCCTTGGGAAAGTCTTTCACTGTCGAGTGGAAGTGATTTTTTAAAAAGAAAGAAAAAGAAAAAAAAAAATCTCTTCAACTTATATTAGGTTTTCTTTACTAGTTTCTTTCTAACCTCTGCTCAGTTGAACTCCAAAGCATCTCTACATGATGGAGTGTTTTTGTTTGTTTTTGGCCAAAAGGTTTATTTTCCTTTTTGATGATTGTTGAAGGTATTGCCTTTATAATGACCCATTTAATCCCAGTCACTTGGAAATAAGTTGAGTACTTCCTCCTTCACACAATCTAAATCGGTTTAACATTTTTCATTGCAAGTTATTTGTGTAATTCCCTGCACATGCTAATATATATACCTCAATCTGACTACATAGACATCAGGTCCAAATAAATGATTTCAGGGGCCCAGGAGCGAATTACTGTATTGATCTATTAAACAGACCTAAAATGCTTATTTGGATTTGGAAGTCACTTGCAATCAACAGCATTTTAGTGAAAGGCATTTCCTATGAATGACTTAGTAGTAGGAGGCAAAGCCATGTTGCTTAATGACCTACAGAGACTGGTATTCCAAGAAGTTTCCACAAAGGCCTTTACTACTAGCAGCCTTTGGTATGAGGCTTGATGTCAGTTTTATTTTTATTTTTATTTTTCATTTGAGACGGAGTTTCACTCTTGTTGCCCAGGCTGGAGTGCAATGATGCGATCTCAGCTCACTGCAACCTCCGCCTCCCGGGTTCAAGCGATTCTCCTGCCTCAGCCTCCTGAGTAGCTGGGATTACAGGCACCCGCCACCATGTCTGGCTAATTTTTTGTATTTTCAGTAGAGATGGGGTTTCACCATGTTGGTCAGGCTGGTCTCAAACTCCTGACCTCAGGTGATCCAACCGTCTGAGTCTCCCAAAGTGCTGGGTTTACAAGCATGAGCCACCGCACCCCGCCTGATGTCAATTTTCTCTATTAAAAATAACCCTCAAAGTTAGATTTGGGGAATAGGAAAAATGTTTTCCATTCTACCTCTTCACAGTTGCATAAGACATTCACTAGGGAGGGTTTTAACACAGAGGAAAGAAAGCTTGCTGGGATTTGAAGCCAGATGGGCTACAATTCAAGTACTGATTCTCCCACTTCCTAGTTGTGAAACATTAAAAATGTTATTTGGCTTTTCTAAATCTCTGACTTCTCATTTATAAATTGAAAATAGTAATATAATACTCATATGATTATTGTGGGGATTCAGTGTTGCAATGTACGTAGTATGTCTTGGCACTGGGTTGACAATAAAATTTAAATATTTTTCTCCCTTTCCCTTTGCTAACAAAACTATTCTGCTATGTGAATTGATGAAGGTATGTTGGCAAATGTGGATGAACATCTGGGATGAATTTAACGTGCATTTTACGGAGATAGGAAACCAAGGTACACTTTGTATTTAATTATTAATACATTACCACAAATGATATTAAATAGAAAAAGTTCCATGTAAGTTCAACATTACCACTGGTACTGCTAATATTATTATCTACTTAGTGATCAGCTATCAGTCACATCCACTTAATAGCCCCCTCTTGACCTATAAAGCTCTTTAAACATTTTTTTTCCAATGTATCTGTCTATATAGCTGAATATTATTCAGGGCATCTCAATCTTGCCTGGTTTTGTCAATAGTGTGTAAATGCATTACACTAAAAAGTTATTTCAGACATTCTGGAGGCCTTTCTTTCCCTTTGGTTTACAATTAATTGATCAAGAATGTTAAGTTTTCAAAGCAAGCGAAGTGTGTGTGTATTTTGGGGTGAGAGGGATAGTGATAGAAGCATTATGCCATTTGACTGGATCCAGTCTCTCACGTTTCTATATCCTCTGGGCTGATTTTTTAGGTCTCTGAAGCATTATGCTTTATTTTGTATTATTATGTATCCTACTTTGTTGCCCAAATAATAAAAGCAGTGGAGTCTTTGGATTTAGGATGTGGGTGTGGTATGTTGGATGGGCAGCAGTGTCCCAGCCTCATGCTTCCTGATAGGTTTCTGGCTAGTTCCAAGTCAAGCCTGCAGGAAGTCAGTTTGACCAAGGTCATGTAGGAAACCTAGGAGAGGATAAAGTGCTTTGTGGATTGCAGTCTTGTGCAGATGATCTGCTAAAAAAAGAAAAGGTGGTGGTGACAAGGACTTCTAGATTATGATGCAAGCTAAGTTATGATTCAGTGAGAAGAATCCAACCTTTTTTTGTCCTCTGTTTTTCAAAAAAAGGAAAAAAAAGGATTTTTGTTGCCTTAGCATTTAAGTTGCACATTATATTTTAAGACATTTCTTCCTTTTTTTCTTTTTATGGAACAACTCTCTGTGAGACAGATCAGTCTGTGAAAGGGGTTGAAGAAAAACAGTTCCTAAAGGCAGGTGTTTATGTTAACTTGTTTCTCTTTAGAACTAGACTCTTGTCCCATTAAAATCAGTGCCAGAAAAGATAAATACCCCATGTTCTCACTCATATGTGGAAGCCAGAAAAGTTGATTTCATGGAAGTAGAGAGTAGAAAGGTGGCTTCTACTCTCATAGAAGTAGAGAGTGGGAGACTGGGAAGCCTCCTACTTTTATAAGAGAGTAGAAAACTGGGAGGGTTAAGGGGGTCAGGGAATAGCCAGAGGTTTGTTAATGGATACAAAAGTACAAGTAGATAGGAGGAATAAGGGCTAATGTTCTACAGCACTATTAGCGAGACTTATAGTTAACAACAATGGATTATATATTTTCAAGTAATTAGGAGAGTGGTTTTTGAATGTTCCCAACACAAAGAAACGATAAATGTTTGAGGTGATAGATATGCTAATTAATCTGATTTGATCATTACACATTGTATACATATGTTGAAATATCACTCTGTACCCCATAAATATGTACAATTATGTGCAAATTAAAAATAATAAGAAGTGCTAGACCAGTGTTAATTTGGCTATTTTTTACATAAATCTGCATTAATATCTAAGACAATTAGTGGTACCTCTGTCAATTATATTTAAGTCCAAGATTCAGTGTGTTGAACATGGCTGAAAAGCACAAATATTTAAATCAATCAGTGCTCATTCATGCTTAGAGGAGACACACAAAGGAAGTATTCGGACACACACACAGGAAGATGCCATAGATACCTTCTTCACATTTATAACTAGAAACATGCCCACTCTCTTCCAACTCCTCCCCGTCTCACCACCCAACCCCCGTAAAAAACAAAAAAAACAAGACACAAAACCAAAATCCTGCCACAAATAACATCACACATACAGACTGGTGGGACAGAAAGCCTTTGTCAAGAACTTAAGCCTCCGTGTATAGTTTTTAAAAAATTTTTTTGCTGAGATTTTAGAGATGCTTCACTCTAAAAAAACAAGGTTTCGAATTAAAAGTAGAGGTTGTGGGTGGGGTGTGGAGAGAACTGAATTGCTCTTCATGGGCAAATGGTGGTAGGAGTTGGTTTTGAGAAAAGGGAGGAAAGGAGGAACAAAGGAGGTCTGAGTAGGGAAGGCAGACCTGAACCTGAATTGCTCCAGTAGCTGGCTATCTACTTTGATTCATTGGAGCAGATGATATTACATAAGGAGAGACTGTCAAACAAAAAAAAAAGGACAAGACTTTGCAGAAAACAAACATTTAACAGGAAGAAGACCTGCCAGTGAAGGAGATTAAAAACAAGTTTTCCTTCTTCCAAGTCTGCTGTTTTCTTAATTTTCATAATCCAGACCTTTCCTCAGGGCATAACCATCTCCATCCTGGACTTTCACTAATACCTTTTCTCTGAGCTCTGGACCTTGGAGAAAAGTGGGAGCAACCTAATTTTCCCCAACAGAACTGATAAGCAGCTGTATTCCATTCACCTAATGAACACTATACAGCAGGCAAATTGAGTGAGCTACATGTATTAACAAGGAAAAGAACCTCAAAAACGTAAGATTGAATGGAAAGAATTTGTAAAATGATAACATCTAGTATGATAACATGCTTTTCAAGGTTAAAACTAAAAAAAAATCGATAATTGTCATAGAAAAATACAAATGAATGGGCATGGTACATAGCAAATTCAGGATAGATGTTATCTTCAAGGAAAAACTGAAGGGAACAAAACTGAGTAGATGTTTATACAGGAGGCTACATCTCTATCTGTGATCTTATTTTACTCTATTTTGTACAGGAATAGAAACTTTAACCTGAGTTTAACAGTGCATATGGCTGCCTAGCTAGAGATTAGGTTTTCCAGTCTCTCTTGCAGCTGCTTATGATCATATGACTAAATCCTTGCCAACTTAATGTGATTAGAAGTGATGTGTGTGACTTCCCACTCACTTTCTTAGAGGAAATTGCTTGTCTTTACCTCCTCTCATTCCCCTTCCCCACGTGCCAAAATACCTACGAACTGCTGGTAATCCAGTCTCAATCCTCAATCCTGAAGGCACAGACAGTACCCTGGGGCACGGATCGTGGTCCTTGGGCCAGAGGTCTCATTTCATATGATCTTTGAGCTAAGATTATGTTTTAAAATAATTTTGAAGAGTTGTGAAAAAAAGAAGAAGAATATATCACAGATACCATAATTGGCCAGCAAAGCCTAACATATTTACTATTTTAAAATATTACAGATATTTGCCAACTCCTGTTATGGAGGATGTTGAAACAAGAGAGAAAGGACCTGAGTCCCTGAGACCTCCAAAAGCTGAGTTGCATATCTACTCTAGGTCCCCTGACTCCTATTTTTGTATGGTACATGTGTGCAATATCTTATTTGAAGTACATTTCTATCTTATTTGAAGTACTGCAATTTTGGGGGGGATCTCTTTGTTATATCAGCTTAGATGATATATTAATATTAACTAATATAATTGAAGAGTATTATTCTCAGTACTCTTTGGTATGTTTAATTAGAATTTATGGGTCCTTCATGGATCCAATCTGCTATAGTACATAATGTCTACATTCATTCATTCATTCATCAAATATTTATTGAGCACCTACTATGTGTCATCTACTAGGCCAGATGTTACAGATGTACTAGTGAGCAAAATTTATATGCTAATGACCTTGAAGGAGCATGTTTTTGCTCCTAAAATCTCTGGATCTGATCTTGCCAATGAGTAGCCTCTATGTTTCTACTCTAAACCTCATTTCAGTTGAAGGAATACTGCAGAGAGGTAGTTATTTCAAACGACCCTCTACTAAGAGTCTGAAAAAAGATTTTGAAGAGGACTTCTGGGAACTTTCATGGGTTTTGAAGTTTTACTACTCTAATTCTTTAAAAAGGTGTTTGATTATTGTAAAATATATCATGCATACAAAAGTGTGTACAACCCATCTGTATAGTTTAAAGAATAATAATAAAATGAATACCCATGAGACCATCACATAGGATTAGAAATAAAATGCTAGGAGTGCCTTAGAAGTCCTCTGCAGCTCCACCTTTATTGAATTCTGCTCATTCCTCACCTTCCCAAGCAATATATACTTCCTCAGTAATATATCCCATTACATGCATATGTTGATGCGTGTAATCGTTTCATTCATTAACTTCCACTCCTATGTCTTATTTTATTATGTAAATACAACACAGTTTGTTTGTTGACCTGTTGATGGAAATTAGATCATTTCCTGTTTAGGCTATTAAGAACAACTTTGCACAAGACATCTTCCCTCATAGTTAGAGTTTCCCTATGGTATCCATTTAGAAATGAAATTGCTGAAACATGGGATATGCCTATGTTGAATTTTCCTTAGTCATGCCAAGATAGACTTTTTTTCAAGTGGCTGTAACAATTTATATTATCACCAGAAGTGTGATAGAGACCTTCACCTTGTTTTCATTTGAGTTTTAGTTTTAAAATTTGTCATCATTTTAATTTTTTTTAATGTTATTTAAGTTCCAGGGTACATGTGCAGGATGTGCAGGTTTGTTTCGTAGGTAAATATGTGTCATGGTGGTTTGCTGCACCTATCAACTCATCACCTAGGTATTAAGCCCAGAATCCATTAGCTATTTTTCCTGATGCTCTCTCTCCCTGCACCACTCACCACCCTGACAGGCCCCACTGTGTGTTGTTCCTCTCTGTGTTTATGTGTTCTCATTGTTCAGCTCCCACTTATAAGTGAGAATATGTGGTGTTCGGTTTTCTGTTTCTGCATTAGTTTGCTGAGAATAATGCCTTCCAGGTCACCCATGTCCCTGCAAAGGACATGATCTCATTCCTTTTTATGGCTGCATAGTATTCCATGGTGTATATATACCACATTTGCTTTATCCAGTCTATCATTGATGGGGATTTGGGTTGATTCCATGTCTTTGCTATTGTGAATAGTGCTGCAATGAGCATATGTATGCATGTATCTTTATAGTAAAATGATTTATACTCCTTTGGGTATATACTCAGTAATGGGATTGCTGGGTCAAATGCTATTTCTGGTTCTACGTCTTTGAGGAATCACCACACTGTCTTCCACAATGGTTGAACTAATTGACATTACCACCAACAGTGTAAAAGTGTTCCTGTTTCTCCACAGCCTTGCCAGAAATCATCATTTTAATGTTTATGAAAGTGAATTGTTTGTAGCTTCAATTAGTGTTTTTCTGATTTGCAATAAGTATCCTTCCACATACACAGGGCCATTTTTTTGCCTTTGCTATAAAATGTTCATTCACACTTTTACTTATTTTTCTATTGGGTTGTCTTATTTTATTGATTCTACATATAAATCCTATGTCAAAAAAATATGTATAGCAAAATTTTTTCATTCTGTGGCTTGTCTTTTTAACTCCTCATGTCTTGTGATGAACACAAATTTTTAGTTTTAATGTAGTGATATACCATTTACTTTACCATGTGCAAGTTTTACTATTGTTTAGGAAATTTTTCTGCATTTTGCAGTTGTAAAGATATCCTATATTTTATTCTATAATTTCTAGAGTTTTACCTTTTATATTTGCCTTAAATATACAACTAGTGGCCAGGTGCAGTGACTCATGCCTATAATCCCAATACTTTGGAAGATGAAGTGGGAGGGTCACTTGAGCCCAGGAGTTCAAGACCAGCCTGGGCAACATAGTAAGAGTTCCATCTCTGCAAAAAATTAAAAAATTAACCTGGCGCACACCTGTAGCCCCAGCTACTTGAGAGGCTGAGATAGGAGGATCACTTGAGCCTGGGAAGTCAAGGCTGCAATGAACTATGATCACATCACTGTACTCCAGCCTGGGCGACAGAGCAAGACACTGTCTCAAAATATATATATATATATATATATATATATATATATATATAATATTATATATATAAAATAGTAATATATATATAGCATATATATATAATATTATATATATAAAATAGTAATATATATATAGTATATATATATATAAAATGAGTAATATATATTTATAAAACTGGTAGCTGATTTTAGGGTATGATATGGGTTAAGAATCAAATTTATTTATTCCCTTATAGATAACCATTTGTCCCAGGCCCGCTCATTGAATAAATGTTATTCTCCCCAGTGACTTTTAATTTCTGTTTCAAATTATTTGTGTGGGATTATTTTAGGATTCTTTATTCTTTTCCATTATTCTGCTTATCTACTGTCATGCAAATGCCACACTGTCCTATTATAGATTTAATAAAAATGTTGAGTGTCAGGTAGGACAAATCTCCCACTCCTTGTTCTTCTGATTGATGATTACCTTGGATATTCTTTTTTCTTTGTTACTCTATCTTAACTTCAGAATCAGACGATTGTGCTGTTCTACTGTCTTTGTAGATTTGTAGATTTCATTGCCTTTATAGATTAATTGGAGGGAGAATTTTAGCTCCAGTTCTTTGTTTTTAAATTTACTTAAACATAATTCTTTTATATAAGTTGACTTTAAGCCTGACTTTAATTCTTTTCTGTTTTTATATGATTTAAGTCTGACTTTAATATTTTTCTGTGTTTACATGATTTGTAATTTTGGTTCAAATGTAAACAAAGAAAAGAGGTAACCTGGAAGGAATTGTTTAAAAAAGAAGAAAAGGAGTTTTTGCTGTTGCTTAAACGATGTCTATATATTGTTGCTTAAAAGACAAATCCATACATTGAGAAAAAAATAACTTTAGCTGGAAACAAGGAAAATGTGAATCATAAAAGAGAGAGTGAGGATCAAAGCATATGCTTGACCTCCTTGAAGAGTGAGGTGAGGAAGAGGAGGCCGGGCTGGCTCCCGGCTGGCTCAGACTGGCTTAGGAACCTCTCGGCTGTATTCTGGAGCAATCCCTGAGGGAGAGAGGTGAGGATCTTGAGATAAATAGTGAGGGTGGGGCAGAATGAATTCATTATGTAAATAATAGTTGCAAGCCAGATGTTCATAGCTTGAGTAGCTTGGGTATACCTTACTTGCCTGAGGCAGTTGTACAATGCATTTTGAGCTAGTTTTCATATCCTCAGGGGCCTTGCTATCAAATTCCAAAATTACTCCCTCTCCTTAGACAGCTTACCTCACAACTGCTGAAAAAAGAAACCGTTAGGATGGTCTCATATTGAGGAAATTTTGGTAAAGTGTGTTACATGCAAACAGGAAGAGTGCAGGAATTAAGCAATCCAGATAATTACTGTCATGAATGCTGGATGGTGTGAAAAAGAGAAAAGATACTGCTTTTCAGTGTTTATACCGAAGTACATAAAATGAAAAAGGAATGCCACAGAGCTAATTTTTTTTTTTAACCCAAGCAGGCTTTTAACTGCTCAGATAAAAATCAAAAGGACGAATGTGACTTAAACTTGCTTTACTAAAGCACATTTTCACAACCTGGTATTTAAATTGAGCTTTGGGGCACTCAAATAATCCCACAGGCATGTAAAATCTGATACTATATCTGCATCTAAGTATACTGCTCTGGGATTTAGAATCCCAATTGGCAACCTGGGAAAACCATATTACTTACACTTGCTCAAATAGTCTCTAATTAGTTCTTCTGACCTTCTTGTGTACTAACAAATGGCCCATTACAGAACATTAAAACTGAATCCTTTCTATTAAAAAAATGATTTCCTTGCACTTGAACATGATCTAGGTTTAATGTACAATGTTAGTTAACATTAGGTTTTTCTAATGTATAGTGAATGCTTTCCAGTAGGAAGTGATTGTAGCACTAATTAGGCTTTCTGGTTCAGTCAATTAGCTGAGAGGGGGATGAATCTTCCTACCGTGATCTAGATATTGCTTATATTCTTAGTTTGTTTTTGGTCTATTACTTTGTGACCGAAAGAGCTGAAAATGCTAATGTGAAATTGTATAATGAGCCTTGGAAAATTATGAGTCTGAAGAGACATTTGGATCACCTCATCAGATCAATTTTCAAGTTTTATTTGGTTGATGGCATGAACAGGCTCATTTGATAGAACTTCTTTCGGATTCTGGCTGCACCCTCATTCCATCCAAAGCTGTGTGGCTCCCTTAGTACATTGTCACACATAGTAGGGGTCCGGGAGTTATGTGTTAGATTAATATTGTTAAATACTCTGGGTGACCAGTGATGAAAATTTCTGAAACATTTTCCTAAGAAGTCAATAAACACATATTTATTGAGCACCCATATGTGGCCAGGATTGTGCATGAGCAGCTCTAAGGAAAATGCAAAAGAAGCATTAAATCTATTGGTAGGAGACAATACAGGGAAAATGTTAAATATTTATTTGAAATTCCTATATTTACTCCCACCGACCTCAGGAGGAAGTGTCCTTTGCTTCTCAGCTATTAACAGTTTTGGAGAGGAATATTGGATAAACTGAGAGTGGCCAAGTTACTTAAGAACAGGGAAAGCCATTCGTAAGTTTCCAATGGAAGAGTAGGATGCTGAGAATGAAGTTTTTGGTGTCGCAAAAAAAAAAAAAAATTAACATGGGAACAAATGATCTCTCAGCAAGGCGAGCTTTACTTTCTGCAGAAAGGGTGCTACTCAATAGCTGTCCAGCCACAAGAGCACACGAAACAAAGGAGACAGAGTTATTTATAATCTGACGTGTCTGCCCTACTGTTGTGTCCAATTTCCATTGGCTGGAATAGGACCTCACATTTTACACATTACCCGATTGGCTATTAGTTTAAAACTTTTTTAATTGGGTAAGGGGAACAGAAGAAAGAAAGAAAAGGAAGTTGCCCAGGGATAGTTAAGGAAGCATCTCCAAATAAGGAATGGCATGCACTATGGGCTGTGGCTTGTCTAGTTCTGTCCAGGCATGCTGGAGCAAGCTAGGACAGCTGATTTGGAATATATATATATATATATATATATGTATGTATGTATACTAATAGTGGATAGCAATCTTATAGTAAGAAATTGTGACTTTTTATAATCTTTGAAGAACTTTCCCATTTCTCACAAGGAGGCTAGAAGTGGCCAGAGAATGGAGTGAGAAAAGCCAAAATGGTGATGAACTTTGCATGAGAAGGCAGAGCATAGAGCAGAAAAGAGAGAGAGAAGTTGCTCTAAGGAGTGGACCTTAGAGTACTCCTACAGAGTCAAAGAGAAATACTTAGTGAATTTTAAATAAATTCCTACTTGGTAATATGTGAAGTAAACAACTTCCTTGTCTTTCCAGGAAACCCTCAGTAAAAATATCTCTTTGTGAAGTTTTTGGAGTCTGATTTATTGAGAGGTTTGGAAATAGGACTTAGACTGGTCTTAAGAACTGGTTACATTCAAATTATAGTAGAAACATAACAGGATATATTCAAGTACTCATTATCTAGCATGAACTATAAATATAGGAGTTGTTTTTGCCACCAAATTTGGACACATGATTTGAAAAATGTGATTTACCTGTACTTATTTAGTTGATTAGTCATTAAAATTTCTGAAATGTTTATCTACTGAATCAATAAACATATCTGTTGAGCACTTACATGTGTCCAGAATGAACTGTGCATAACAAGCCCTAAGGAAAATTAAAAAGATGTGCTAAATGCGGCTCTTTGAAACAACATAATAGAGATTATTTTAGGTAATTATAAACTGTCTTAGATTGGGGCTATCCCAGAAAACTCAGGCCACAGGCTCACTAACTACATGCTTTCAGGAGGTTAAGCAGGAGATCAGAGAAGGTTTTAATAAAGTAACCACTTTTTTTTTTCTGAGTTGCTATGGTGGGAATTTTACTGAATTAATATTTATTGAGCACCTAGTAGGTGCCAGGTGCCCTGCTAGGCCCCAGCACATAGATAAGGCATTAAGCATGCCCTTCAGAAAAGCGTGGTCAAAGGAGGAAAGAGAGAGAGCAAGACATACAAACAAATATTATGGTAAATGGAATAAAGGTCATGACAGCTGTTACTGCAAGTTTAGCCTGACTGACCCCATGACCCTGTTGAGCTAGACTTTGCCCATCCAGGTGCAGAGGTAGGAATCCTGATGATTAGGCAGGGATAGCAAGTGAGGTCAAAGGAATTGGTGAAGGATGTTGAATAAATAGAAATGTACAAGGGACAGGAAGTAAATGGAGGAAAGAGATCTTCATTCAATGGCATGAAGTCTAGTAAAGGTTTGGAGACTTAGTTGGTACCCAGTATTGCAAGAGCTTCCCAACTGCACTTCTTATTTTCAGTCCAAGCTCATAATTAGCAAGTGAATCTTCTTTAAAATATGGCACATACATGCTGTCCTCTCAAAGGTCTCACAGTTGTTTAAGAGCATAAGTCCCGACTTTTTCTAACATTCAAGATCATCTACAATTTAGCCCCAACATACAATTTTGACCTACAAGAACAGCATTTTTATATATTTCAACCACATAAATTTGTCTCTGTTTACTCCTCCACAAATATGCTCAATTTTAGTCACGCTTGACTTCTTTATCATCTCTGTGTCTTTTTAAAAAATTCCTAATTGCTAAAAACCTTTTTCTAATACTGTTCCTTCATGAAGTTCCTCCAGGTGCCCCTTGACTCCCACCCACATTATGCGATTTCTTTCTCAGCTGAATATACATTGTAATTGGTTTCTCTCTGTGGTATATTCTGTCTTACATTATTATTATTTACGTATATCTATGTTTTTTAACCTCTGATTATGAGATTCTTATTGTAATCAACTGTTGATCTTTCCTCTCCTCATACTCATAGCAACTAATATAATGTAAGACTATCAAATTACAGTTAAAATAAACAAAATTGAGTGTTTGATGGAGTTGATAGTGAGAGACTTGAAGATCCAAAGCAGAAATGCAGGAGAGATATTGAGTTGTGATCCACTGGAGGGCTGATTGAAGAATCTTTCTTTCTCCTTTCCTCTTTTCCCCATGCTGTCTGTTCAGAGAGAGAGAGACAGAGAGACAGAGAGAGAGAGAGAGAGTGTGTGTGTGTGTGTGTGTGGTGGGGGGAGTCTTCTTAATATGTAAATGGAGACTAGGAAATCTAAAAGTATTAGTAGCTGTGAGTAGGCAAAACCACTACAACCTCCTTATTTATTGTGTAATGAGATGGACAGCTTCATTTAAACACTGTGAATAATAAAAAATGCCTTTTGGGGGGATTTCAATATACAGTTTTTCAACAGTTTCAATTAATGGGTATAAAGTATTTTCAATGCCAGCACTTTCTGAGAATGAATTTTATCCTAAAGACTTTTGTCTCCTACTTGCATGAGAATTTTTTTTTTAACAAAAAGCTACTATTTTTAAAAAAAGAAAATTATTTTGGAGTAGAGTAGAGCATCTGTGAATACAGGTAGAAAACTTGAATTCAGTACTTGAATAATGAAAGATAAGAAAAAGGAAAAAGTAGAAAGGAAGATGAACATAAAATAAAACAGCGCACTCATTCAAATCAATGGTGAGAGTCTGCATTTGCTAATGTATTTCCAGCTATAGCTAGTTTACTACTCAAGGTACTTTCCTTATGCCTGTATAAGGTAGGTATTTTTTTATATGTGGAAAATGAGGTTGAGAAAGATCATGTAATCTACTCTAATTTTCTTTCTTGTTATAGCTTTTGCTGTCTCCCGTGAAGCACTCCTTACTCTATATTCTTCCTATAGTCTATACTTCTGCTCTCTTGCTCTATTCTATACTTTTGGCTAATGTTTCTCCCTAGATCCTGCTCTAAAACAGCAAGTTGTCCAAATGAAGATATTCTTATCTAATATTTACACAAATTTCATTTGTTCTGATCCCTTCTCCCTCCACTATTCTGACAGAGTTGTCCAGGGGAGAGAATACAGTCATGGGTTCTTAGTTTCTGTTTCTGCTTGGGCCAGTAAAGCCCCTTCCTCATCCTTCTTTTCTATTTATCACTAGAGACAGAAACTAAAAACCATTGCTTCAGGCTGCTAAAAGCCTAAAACAAAACAAAACAGAAGAATAACAACAACCAAATAAGGTGGGTTGGACAAGCTTCATACAACATTGCTATTGATCTTCATTTAATCTAGATTTTTAAATCAGTATGATTATTCCTGTTTATCTGATTAGAGGAAAGAGGCACAGAAAATTTATGAGATTTTCCCCAAGTTACATTCTGTTATGGGTTGAATGGTGTTCCCCCTCCCACTTCCCCACCCCCTACCCCCACCTTTTTAAATTGATATATTAAAGTCCTAACCCACAATATCTCAGAATGGGATCTTATTTGGAAATACATTTTGGATGTAATTAGTTAAGATGAGGTCATACTAGAGGAAAATAGTCTCCTAATGCAATATGACTGGTATCCTTTTAAAAAGGGGAAATTTGGAGACAAACATCCACAGGAAAAATGCCATGTGAAGATGAAGGCAGCGATCAGGGTGATACTTCTACATACCAAGGGACATCAAAGCTTCAGAAAACCACGAGAAGCCAGGGAAGAGGCATGGGGCAGATACTTCCTTACAGCCTCGGAAGGAACCAACCCTGATGATACCTTGATCTTGGACTTCCAGCCTCCAGAACTTGAGACAATTAATTTGATCTAGCCTCCAGAACTGTGAGACAATTAATTTCTGCTGTTTAACCCACCCCATTTATGGCATTTTGTGATGGCACCCTTGGCAAACTAATACAGATTCCAATCCAGAACACTCAAGTCTTGTGCTCTTTCCGCTACATCACGGCTGCATCTTCTGAATGGATATTTCTTGGACTTGGGTTTTAAGGCCTAAGTCCTCAATGCAAAGTTAGTGGGAACCACAGACGTGAAAATGATTTTTTTCTGCCATGGTGTCCTAGAAAGTTTTATTGAGAAGACATCATTTGCTAGAGGCCTTGATCAATAAGTTGGAGTCTACCAGATATAGGCAGATTGTTTAAGGTGAGGGATTCTAAGTAGAAGAAATACCATATCTTGCATCCAAAGATAAGAAAGGAGGGACATAGTCGATTAAATGACGATTTAGGAGCAGTAGATAGATTAAGAAAAAGTCCTGAGTAGGCAGTAAAGAATGTAGAGGTTTTGATATTTTAGAAAAATTTGTAGAGGATTGATATTTTTAGAAAAAAATAGTTCTTACCACAAGGATAGACTTGAAGGGAAGCCATAGGAAGCCGTTGTAATTGTTATGATTCTAGACCCAACTTATGCATCAGCCTAGGTCGACTTGGTTCCACCAATACCCCAACCCAGATTTCACTTATTTGCTTCTCTTACTGGGCAGAGATGTCCTAACAACATCCTTCACCAGGCCCATGAATCCTCTATCACAGCCAGAGTCATCTCATCTCTTAATAGTACCAAACTTCACAGCACGTGATATGGTTTGGCTCTGTGCTGCCACCCAAATATCATCTTGTAGCTCCCATAATTGCCACATGTTGTGGGAGGGCCCAGGTGGGAGATAATTGAATCATGGGGGTGGGTCTTTCCTGTGCTGTTCTTGTGATAGTGAATGTGTCTCATGAGATCTGATGGTTTTAAAAATGGAAGTTCCTCTGAGCAAGCTCTCTTTGCCGGCTGTCATCCACATAAGATGTAACTTGCTCCTCCTTGCCTTCCACCATGATTGTAAGGCTTCCCCAGCCATGTGGAACTGTGAGTCCAGTTAAACCCCTTTCTTTTGTAAATTTCTCAGTCTTGGGTGTGTCCTTATTAGCAGCATGAAAATGGACTAATACAGTAAATTGGTACCAGTAGAGTGGGGTGCTGCTGAAAAGATACCTGAAAATGTGGAAGCAGCTTTGGAACTGGGTAACAGGCAGAAGTTGAAACAGTTTGGAGGGCTTGGAAGAAGAGAGGAAAATGTGGGAAAGTTTGGAACTTCCTAGAGACTTGTTGAATGGCTTTGACCAAAATGCTGATAGCGATATGGACAATAAAGTCCAGGCTGAGGTGGTCCCAGATGGAAATGATGAACTTTTGAGGAAATGGAGCAAAGGTGACTCTTGTTATGTTTTAGCAAACAGACTGGTGGCATTTTTCACCCACGAGATTTGTGGAACTTTGAACTTGAGAGAGATGATTTAGGATATCTGGTGGAAGAAATTTCTAAGCAGCAAAACATTCAAGAGATGACTTGGGCGCTGTTAAAGGCATTCAGTTTTAAAAGGGAAACAGAACATAAAAGTTTAGAAACCCTGGCAATGCAATAGAAAGGAAAATCCCATTTTCTGAGGAGAAATTCAAGCCAGCTGTAGAAATTTGTATAACTAATGAGGAGCCAAATGTTAATCACCAAGACAATGGGGAAAATGTCTCCAGGGCATGTCAGAGACTTTTGCAGCAGCCTCTCCCATCACAGGCCCAGAGGTTTTGGAGGCAAAAATGGTTTTGTGGCCCGGGTCCAGGATCCTTCTGCTGTGTGTAGTATAGGGTCTTGGTGTCCTGCATCCCAGCCACTCCAGCTGTGACTAAAAGAGGCCATGTTATTATAGCTTGGGCTGTTGCTTCAGAGGGTGGAAGCCCCAAGCCTTGGCAGCTTAAGCCTGTGGGTGCACAGAAGTCAAGAATTGAGGTTTGGGAACCTCCACCTAGATTTGAGAGGATGTATGGAAATGCCTGGATGCCCAAGAAGAAGTTTGCTGAAGGACTGGGGCCCTCATGGAGAACCTCTGCTAGGGCAGTGCAGAAGGGAAATGTGGGGTCAGAACCCCCACTCAGAGTCCCTACTGGGGCACTGCCTGGTGGAGCTGTGAGAAGAGGGTCACTAAACTACCGACCCCAGAATGGTAGATCCACTGACAGCTTGCACCAAGGGCCTGGAAAAGCCACAGACACTCAACACCAGCCAGTGAAGGCAACCAGGAGTGGTGCTATACCCTGCAGAGCCACAGGGGTGGAGCGGCCCATGGCTGTGGGAGCCCACCTCTTGCATCAAAGTGACCTGGATGTGAGACATGGAGTCAAAGTAGACCATTTTGGAGTTTTATATTTGACTGCTCTGCTGGATTTCAGACTTACATGGGGCCTGTAACCCCTTTGTTTTGGCCAATTTTTCCCATTTGGAAGAGCTGTGTTTACCCAATACCTGTACCCCATTGTCTCTAGGAAGTAACTAGCTTGCTTTTGATTTTATAGGCCCATAGGTGGAAGGGACTTACTTTGTCTCAGATGAGACTTTCAACTGTGGACTTTTGAGTTAATGCTGAAATGAGTTGGGAATTTGGGTGACTGTTGGGATGGCATGATTGGTTTTGAAATGTGAGGACATGAGATTTGGGAGGGGCTGGGGTGGAATGATATGGTTTGGCTCTGTGTCACCACTCAAATCTCATCTTGTAGCTCCCATAATTCCCACATGTTGTGGGACGGCCCAGGTGGGAGATAATTGAATCATGGGGGTGGGTCTTTCCTGTGCTGTTCTTGTGATAGTGAATGTGTCTCATGAGATCTGATGGTTTTAAAAACAGGAGTTTCTCTGCACAAGCTCTCTCTTTGCCTGCTGCCATCCACGTAAGATGTGACTTGCTCTTCCTTGCCTTCCGCCATGATTGTGAGGCCTCCCCAGCCATGTGAAACTGTAAGTACAATAAACCTCTTTCTTTTGTAAATTGCCCAGTCTTGGGTATGTCTTTATCAGCAGCAGTAAAATGGACTAATATGGCACGTATCATAGTGAGAACCAAGTGTGCATGGAGAATGGCTTTCCCAGCAGCTTCTCAGAGGGGCCAGGTAACATAACTAGAAGTAGAGAGGAGTTAACACCAATGGGATTGTAGCCAGTTGAAGACAGGAGACAGAGAGGAGCGCAATAGATGAACAGCTTCCTCTATTTGACAAGTTCTGAGCAGACTATTTAGTCCTGACAATCAGCTGTGGGTTTTTGTTTCTTTGTTTGTTTTTGTTAGATATTGTAACAAGCTCACCCTATCTTTGCTTTGTTTCATATCCTACTTCACTTTTATTTTCCTTCATTCCTACTTTCCTAGGACTATCCTGCTTCACCCCCATAAAACAAAATGAAACACCAACATGTATGTTTTGCCTCAGTCTCTGGGATAGGCTATGACAACTGTATGAGAAGTAATTCTAGCAATCAGACTCTCAAACAGTATTTTGAAGTTGAATTGACCACTGGTTTCAAGGCATTAGGATCCCTAGCATGCAATAATATCACAGTTGTTAAAGTTTACTTTTGCATGATCATGGATATGTCTATGGTGGTGATGGTTTCATGGGTGTATGCTTGTCCCCAAACTGATTGAATGAGTACACAATAAATATGCATGTCAATACCTCAATAAAATGGCTTTAAAAAGCTTACTCTTATAGTTAATTGGCAAAAGGCTTAGGGCCCCTACTTGCCAAGTTAAAGCATATTGTTAAAGCTACAGGCAGGTTTAAAGGAGATTTTTATCTCATATAGCCATATGGCTGACTGTGCTAGAAATCAGGCCTAGGATCTCATTACGAAGTAGAGCTGCAAAGAAGACTAAATGCAGAGCCATTCCAGGTGTCCTATGTCAACACTGAATGCCTGATAGGGAAAAAGTAGGACCCTTGACATTTGAGTAGACAAGTCTAAGGACAGAAAGCCCTGAAGTTCCTCTGAGTGCTCTTGGGTAGCAGAAGAAGCCCCTTCTCCCTTTGTTAGAGGAGAACAGCCTCCATTTACCTGATGTCTCAGTCTGTTCAGGCTGTAATAACAAAATACTATAGACTGGATGGCTTATAAACACTAGAAATTTATTTTTCACAGTTCTGGGGAGGCTGGGAAGTCCAGGGTCAGGGTGAAAGCATAGTTGGGGGTCTGGTGAGGGCCCTCTTTCTGGTTCAAAAATGGTGGCATCTAGTTGTGTCCTTACATGACGGAAGAGAGAAGACAGTCTCTGGGGCCTCTATTATAATGGCACTAATCCCACTTATCAAGGTTCTAACCTCATGACCTAGTAACCTCCCAGAAGCCCTGCTTCCAAAATCACATTGGTGATTAGATTTCAACATATGAATATGGAGGGGAGACAAATATTCAGACCATAGCACCTGAACACCACTCAACAGCCTCAGCTTAGAAGATGCCATGTGAGATGATGCCTGCTGTTCTCAAGATGTGCCACCAACACCATTCAATGCCTATAGCCCAATATCAGGATAGAGTCTCAACACAGACTCAGCGGGAAATCAAAATCCCTATTTGAGACAGGCAAAGCCTACAACAGAAAGAAATTATAGAATTTGCTATTATATGCCAACAGGAATTGGGAGAATATATATGAGAGTGGATTTTATGTGTTGGCATGGGAATGTGCAATGAAAACTGAATATGAAAAAAACCCATTGACATAGTGGGCATTCAACAGCGACTCAGGATTCAATGTTGTGGCAGGTTCACTTGAGGATTGGTTCTGGTATTTTGTTGGAATGATTTATTGAAGCTTGGTCATGATGATGACCTATGATGAATAAAGTAGAGAGGCTAGAACTTCCCAGAGAAGGCTCAGGGAGGTGGGAATGTTAGACTAGTTTTGTTAGGTAAGACTAACCATTTGACTATGGTCCCTGGGATGGGAAGGTTTCAGAGAAGTAACCGGGAGGACTCTCCCTTCATGAAGGCAATAAGGAAAGCCCTGAGAACAAGACACCAAAATCTTTGAGATGCTTATTGGTTGTTGTGTGCTCTCTGCAGGCTGTGGTTGATAGATCCCTATTATCTGTAGGGATGTTGGGATTTCATTATGCCAGGGGTTAGATGATAGTACTTAAACATCAGAGACAAGATGAATTTTATTACAGAATTGGAAGTAAAGGTAGCACATTGTGACAATAAAGGTTCCTTTACCTGCAGGACTCTGTGGCAATGGTCAATAGGTCATGGTATGCCTAAGAGTGAGATAGAGGAACAGGTAATGTATTGCTCAATTTGTGTATAAAAAATCAAAATAAAGACAGTGGCAAGGAGAACTTAGTTGCTAACATGAGAAAATTGAGTTATAGGCATTCAGAGACTCCTGGCTAGTGGTTGGTTCCTGGACTTGCCCAGCAAATCAGAGGTCGGGGAGGAATAATCCTAAAAGAATAAGGATAAGACATTGGGAGGTGGGTCTTGGAGGATGGGCATAAGGTGAGTAAACCTCTGTTTCTCTTGCTCACTAGAAAGCATCACCTCAGCAAGGACTGTAAGTACCAAGGTGAACAAGTGGCCCTGTCCTGTAGTTATCATACAGCACTGCTCCTAGTACCCAGTACTTCTCTAGTGGGCCTGTAACCTGAGTGGCCATGAGGCAGAGATGGAGTCTAAAAATGAGTTCAACAACACGGCCTTCCTCTTAATGAAGGGTAATCTAGCTACTGGCAGTGTGGAATGCACAATTTGCCAGCAGGAGTGACTAATACTTAGCCCTGGATTGGCACCGTTTTTTGGAGGGAATGGCCAGCCCACATAGTGCCAGGTCAATTACATTGATCCTCTTCTCTCTTGGAGGGAGCAATTCATCCTTACCAGAAGCAATAATAGATCAAATAATGTGAATTTTTAAATACTGGACGATTTTTGGCCTATATTAATGACTATTTAAGACCAAAAACATTATTCCGGACATGGATATGGCAGACAGAACAATGCTCCTCTCTTCCCCAAACATACCTACATCCAGTCCCCAAAACCTGTGAACATATTAGGTCCTGTGGTAAAGGAGAATTAAGGTTGCAGATGGAATTAAACTTACTAATCAGCTGACCTTAAGATGAGAAGAGTTGACCAGGTGTGGTGGCTCAACCTGTAATCCCAGGACTTTGGGAGGCTGAGATGGGTGGATCACCTGAGGTTAGGAGTTCAAGACCAGCCTGGCCCAACATGGTGAAACCCCATCTCTACTAAAAATACAAAAATTAGCTGGGCATGGTGGCATGTGCCTGTAATCCCAGCTACTTGGCTGAGATTCACTGGATTCACTCCTGAGGCAGGAGGATGACTGGAACCTGGGAGGTGAAGGTTGCAGTGAGCCAAGATAGCACCACTGCACTCCAGCCTGGATGACAGAGCAAGACTGCATCAAAAAAAAAAAAAAGAGTATCCTGGATTTTTCAGGTGGCTTAATAGCTAATTATTAGGGTCCTTAAAATTGGAAGACAGAATCAGAAGAGAGATACCAATGTGAGGACTCAGCTCAACCTTGATAGATAAAGAAGGGGATCATGCGTCAAAGAATGTGGGAAGCCTTTAGAAGCCAGAAACAGCAAGGAAACAGATTCTTCCTGTAGAGAAATGCAGAAAGGAATATATCCTGTTGACTTGATCCTAGACCAGTGAAATCCATATTGGACTTCTGATCTATAGAACTGTGAGATAATTAATTTGTGTTGTTTTAAGTCAGTGAATTGTGATAATTTGTCATAGCTTTAATATAAAACAAATATAGTGAGTTTGTTTTTTCTGTCTGCAGTGCAAATCCCAGCCTTACATTCCAAGCCTTTACAGAACGCCTTATCCATTGACATGGTATGCCACACAACATTGCTTTAGACCCAGAGATCCATTTTTTGGCAAAGGAGGTGCATCATTGGGCTCATTCACATGAAATTGATGTGTGTTCCTCATAACTTGTATATAGACAGCTTGATAACATGTGGAATAGGCTCAGTTAAGGCACCAGCTCAGGGGCAACTTTTAAGAGGTTAGTGCAATATATGTGCTGCACCTACAACCTGAACATGGAACTGTGTCCCTGATAGCAAGAATATTTAAGATGAAGAAAAAAGAGAAATACGTAGGATTTGTTCATTCTCACTGCACTTCCATTCTCCCACATGCCTCTTATCCTAGAAAAGTTAGGCTTTGTTAGGTTGGAACTAAAATCTCTACATACTGCTTGTCTACTTTAGGATTTCCCTGCCAGTAGATCATCAGGCAAAAAGGAGTTACCCTATAGACTAGGCTAATTGATCCCAACTACTATCAGGAACTAGGGTTTCTACTACACAATGGGGGTAGGATGTGGGGATTCACTGGCTCTTCCCTTGGTGCTTCAGTGCACTCTGATATTTGTTAACAGGCAATTGTAGCAATAACAGCGCGACAATGGTAAGGTGACTAAGACCTCAGATCCTTCCAGAATGAAGGTCTGGGTCACCTTATGAGACAAGAAATCCAGATCAGCTGGAATCCTGGCTAAGGATAAAGAAAATCCAGAATGGGTAAGGGAAGGGAGAGGTGATGAATGTCAATAGGGCTTTCGGATCAGCTAAAGCAGCTAGAAGTGCAGCTTGGGTTGCTAATCCTCTATATGTTGTTTTAGAAGATGGCAACTGGCTCAGTCTTGGAAGATTACAATTTTTTTACCTCCCCTCCACGGAAGAAGTAAGGACACCTTGCTCACATATAAGATTCATATGTTATTAGAGCGTGTAAGCAGAATGGAGTGGCACTCAGTGAATTTTATCAGATTCAATTTACGTGTCATTTCATATCAGCCTGACTCCCTTGCCTACCCACTCCAACTTCAGCCGTTTGCCTTGCTTTCTATCTGGACTGGTCCCAAAGAGCAACTGCTCACACTATGCTGGGCTGCAGCCTCAGTCATCCCATCTCCTAATACCTCCCATTGTTTGTATCCTCCCAGGGAATTTAGGGCTGAGCTTTAGGGCAACCTTCATCTCACTCACTACAATTCAATGGAAAAGTTATAGTAGCTCAGTGCTTAGGTCCTACTTGCATGCATGCCTGGAGACTCTAATTTCTTTGGTGGCTGTCCAGGGTGGGAGAAAGAAACTATAATAGAAGTGTAGGAAAAATAAAGCCTCAAGAGGTGTACTTTGACAAGTGAGAGATAGAAGACGGGATCAGATCATCTGCTTACTCTTCCTCTCTCACAGATTTTTTCTAGCAGTGCTTTCCTTCCACCTTATGGAACTGAGGCATTGTCTAGGCTTCCTCAAGAAGCTGTGGCCAGTTCAATAACAGATCATCTTATTTTTGCTTTTCCTCCTTTCTTGCCTGACTTTTCTTTTTCCTTCACTCTTCCTCTCAATAACATTTTAGCACTGATGCTTTGCCTTAAACTCTGATTTTTAGAAAACCAGGGCTAAGATAATTTGCTTGAGTCGTGCTGAAGACTTGAACTATAGGAGTCAATGAAGATGGTAAAGAGGGGTAGGTACATTTGTAAGACAATTAAGGGAGATGAATTGTCCATATTTGCTATTGTGTGGGATTGGAATTAGAGAACTGAATGAGGGTAAGAGAGGCGATTATGAAAACTTTGAAGTTTATAGCATTGAAAACTGCTGAAATGATATGTTAACTGGGATTTCAAATATTAGATGTTTGGAGAGAAGGTAATGAGCTGAATTTTAAATATATTCTTCTTGAGGTAGCTGTGGGACATCCAGGTGTTGAAATCTAGGTGCAAGTTGAGAATGTGTGCTTGCAGCTAAGGTGGCGGTGTTAGTAAATGAAGGGCTGAGGTCAGCTTGCTACAGTGTAAATTTTTTATACACATAGATTTTTTATGACCACATTTCTGGCAGACATGTAGGTGTGTTTCAGCAGTGAATGTAACACCTTTTGGAAAATAAATCATCCAATAGCATTTATTTGAATGTCCCTTGCCCTAAAACATTTTAACGCTCCTGTCATTTATTTCTTCCAAATCATCTATCATTTATCCTTTCCTGGCTAAGGCCACATTTATCCACAGGGCTGGCTATGATGTGCTATCAGGGGCACAAATAAGGCTGCTGTGTTTCAAGAAGTATCTCTTCTACTGCCTTGCTTAAGCTTGATTTTCACAATTAGTGATTCTACTGTTGAAAGATGTAATTTATCAAAACTGGGTAGATCATTAGTGGGCTTGGAGAGACTGAGAGTAAGCTTCTCTCTGAGTGAAGATTTTGATTATAAGGAAATGTGGATGTATATGTGCTTGTGTCTGTGTGTGTGTGTGTGTGTGTTTGGGGGAAGCAGGGTGCGATAAGTGATGTAAAAGGGAATGATAGTGTTCTACTTAGAGGTTAAGAGCTCAGGCTGTTGGGTCAGTGACCTGGGTTCAAACCCAGCTGTGTGTTACCTGGCTCTAATGCCTTGGAAAAGTAACTTCACTGAGATTCAATTTCATTGCATCCATAAAATTGGGGATAATTATAATAAATGTCTATAGGGCTGTTTTGTGAATTAAATGAGAAAATGGATGAAGGGTACTTAGTTTACAGCAAGCTCTCACAAATTGTTAATAATTTTAAAGGTGTGGATAGTAATGCTAAAAATAAACATTACCGTCTTTATAGTATTGTCCATAAAAGACCTTTTTGATAAGGTATAATAATTTGTAAATAAGTTCAGATTCAGGATCCAATTTTTTTCTCTTAATTCATTTACTTTATAAAATAAATATACAAATCGATTTCAACCACCTCCTTCCCCACCCGCTTGGGTGACTCATCTACCTACCTCACTTCCTGGTTCACTGGGAAAATAGCTTCTCAACATCACGGTGCTCACCCATTTACTTGAAAGGTGCACTGTCTGCTTTACCTCAAGAATACATCTTAAATTGTCAACCTGTCTCCTCTACATGGCCTTCACAATGGCAGTGGCCTCCTGTTGGGACTCCTACTTTCACTTTTCTCCCCTACAGTCTGTTCACCTCTTGGCCCAGAGACCATATTTAGACCCCTTCAATGGATTCCTGTTGTTTTTTTTTTTTTTGAGGAATTCTTTTTTGTTTTTATTATTATTTTTAGTTGACACAGAACAATTGTACATACTTATGGGGGTACAGTGTAGTATTTTGATACATGTATACAATGTATACTGATCAAATTAGGGTAATTAGCATATCCATCCAAACATTTATTATTTCTTTGTGTTGAGAACATTCAAAATCCGATTTTCTGGCTATTTGAAAATATATAGTAAATTGTTCATTATAGTCACCCTACAGTGCTATAAAACACTGTAGGGTGACTATAATAGAACTTAATCCTATTTAGCTGCAATTTTACATCCGTTAATAAATTTTTGCTTATCCCCTCTCCCCACTATCCTTCCCAGCCTCTAGTAATCTATTCTACTCTTTACTATTCTACTCTTTACTTTTATGAGATCAGCTGTTATAATCCATATGAATGAGAATGTGTGGTATGTGTCTTTCTTTTTTGCTTGTATTATTATTTTTAGTCAGTTTATTTCACTTAATGTCCTCCAAGCTCATTCTTGTTCCTTCAAGTGACAGGATTTTGTTCTTTATGGCTGAATAGTATTCCATTGTGTCTATATATTCCACTATTCTTTATCTATTCATCCATTGATGGACACTTAGATTGTTTCCATATCTTGGCTATTGTGAATAGTGCTGCAATCAACATAAGAGTAGAGATATGTCTTTGACATACTTATGTCCCTTTTTTTTTTTTTTTTTTGGATACATACCCAGTAGCAGGATTGCTGGATCATACGTTAGTTCTGTTTTTAGTTTTTTGAAGAATCTTCATACCATTTTTCATAATAGATGAACTAATTTACATTCCCACCAACAATGTGTAAGAGTTCCCTTTTCTCCACATCCTTACCAGCATTTGTTATTTTTTGGTCTTTTTGATTATAGCCATTCAAATGGGGATGAAATAACATCTCATTGTGGTTTTGATTTGCATTTTCCTGATGATTCATAATGTAGCACATTTTTTCATAGGCTTCTTGGCCATCTGTATTGCTTTTTATGAGAAATGTCTGTTCAGCTTATTTGCTCACTTTAAAATAAATTATTATTATTATTATTATTTTTGAGACGGAGTCTCGCTCTGTTGCCCAGGCTGGAGTGCAGTGGTGCGATCTCGGCTCACTGCAAGCTCCGCCTCCCGGGTTTACGCCATTCTCTTGCCTCAGCCTCCTGAGTAGCTGGGACTACAGGCGCCCTCCACTACGCCGGGCTAATTTTTTGTATTTTTTTTTAGTAGAGACGGGGTTTCATCGTTGTTAGTCAGGATGGTCTTGATCTCCTGACCTCGTGATCCGCCCGCCTTGGCCTCCAAAAGTGCTGGGATTACAGGCAAGATTATTATTATTATTATTTATTTACTTTTTGTTGTTGAGTTGTTTGTTTCTTGTATAGTCTGGATTTTAACCCCTGTCGGATGAATAGTTTGGAAATGTTTTCTCCCATTCTGTGCGTTGTCTCTTCACTTTGTTGATTATTTCCTTTGTTGTGCAGAAGCTTTTCAGTTTGATATAATCTCATCTGTCTATTTTTGTTTTCTGTGTTTTTGAGGTCTTCTTCATAAAAGCTTTCCCCTGACCAATGGCCTGAAGTGTTTCCCTTATGTTTTCGTCTAGTAGTTTCATAGTTTTGGGTCTTAGATTTAAGTCTTCCGTCCCTTTTTATTTGATTTTTTGTATGTGATGAGAGGTAGGAGCCCTGTTTCCTTCTTCTGCTTATGGATATCCAATTTTAATGAATTCCTGTTTTGGTTAGAGTAAAATCCAAACCCCAAACCGTGGTCTCCATTTACTCACATAAGTAGATTTCTTGCCTGGTCTCCCATCTCATTTTATATCATTCACAGGGCTTCATTCTGTTCCTTAAAACATCAAACCCTTTTTGTTTCCTTCTTGGTCATCTTCTTTCTTGGGCGTTTTCACTAATCTTGTCAGGATGAAAAGCTCATTATGTGTCTGGATCATTCAAGAGTGATCTTCCTACTGCAATTTATTAACACAATATCCCTTTCATTTTCTTTACAGATCTGGTATCACATTTTTAACTACCTTTTTATTATTGTATTTGTATGTGCTTCTCTCTTCTAGCAGAACTTCATGTGGCCAGACACTTTATGTCTATCTTGTTTATCTTTATATCTTCAATGTTAAAACAGCCTAGCACAGAGTAGACAATAAGTAATTGTTGAGTGAATGAAAGAATGAACATAAGGAAGAATTATTGCCCATCCACATCTCCATGGTTAGCAGAGTAGGAGAATAAGGTGACAAGAAGACCCCTCACATGATGATAATTTACAAGGTGTCTGTGCGCCTATGGGTAATTGAAAATAAGTAAATACAAAGGTTTCTAAAGTTGAGAAAGAAGTGTATAACAATAGCGAATACACTGAGCTTTGTTTACCAGGGATAGTTCTAAGAAATGTAGCTATATTAACTCATCTAATTATCACTACAATCCTAAAAAGTAGAAACTGTTATTAACATTCTTCTTTTTTTTTTTTTTTTTTGAGACAGAGTCTCGCTCTGTCACCCAGGCTGGAGTGCGGTGGCACAATCTTGGCTCACTGCAACCTCTGCCTCCCTGCTTCACGCCATTCTCCTGCCTCAGCCTCCCGAGTAGCTGGGACTACAGGCGCCTGCCACCACACTCGGCTAATTTTTTGTATTTTTAGTAGAGACGGGGTTTCACCATGTTAGCCAGGATGGTCTCGATCTCCTGACCTTGTGATCCACCCGCCTTGGCCTCCCAAAGTGCTGGGATTACAGGCTTGAGCCACCGCGCCCGGCCAACACTCTTCTTTTATAGATGAGGAAATAGTCACACAGGAGTTGAGTTAGTTTTGCTCAAGATCACATGGCTAGCAAATGTCAAGGCAGGTAAATCCAAGCAGTTTGGTTTCAGAGCCCATGCATGTGACCACCCTACTCTAGAGTTTCTTACAGTTCATGAATGTCACCTTTGATATTACATGATGAAAGTTAAGGGCCATATCTTATACATATTTGTATCTACTTAGCCCTTAATCCATTGCCTTACCTGTGATTGTTGTGTATCAAATTGAATGAGATATTGAAGGGTCTGAGAATGTCAGCAGGATAGGTGAGAAAAGAAAGGTCCAAAGCTAAACATTAAAATTAACAACTTATGTGGGAGAATATTCTGCAGATTGGTAGGAAAAAAATGATAAAGATTAAATTAAAATGTGGAGCATGGCGATAAATACAAATAATAGAGTTTTGTGGAATCCAGAAGAACAAAAAGCAGGGTAAGAATGAATGTGTTTCAGGAGTGTGGCATTCAAAAGAAAGAGTGTAACTTGACAAGGGTCTATAAATATGTGATTACATTGGCAAACATAACCCCTTAGTGGAGGGGAATGACTCACCAGGCTTCATAGCTTGATAAAAGTATCATCTTTTGAGGCCATGTGATTTCGATTTCTCTGATTCCATATTTACCAAACAATCTTCAAATTTAAATTCAATTTCCCAGTGTTTCCTGACCTGGATAAGAAAGCACTAGGAACAAAAAATAAAGCACAAACAACCTGTCTGTTTTAAATAAAAAATTTTCATGGAAAATTATTAAATTTGGTCTCTATTACCAATTTGAGTAATGCTGTTTGAGTATTTAATCTACGCAAGCAATCCTTCTAGGCTGTGGGGGTGGTACAAAAATGAGTGAAACATCATCCCTGTTCTCAGTTTGCTTACAAAGTTGTAAGGTGAGGCTGTGCTTGTTTTGGTATAAATGTGGGCCTTATTATCATCTGGAGGAGCTGACCATTAAATTCCTTGACCTGTAGCAGTGGAGGGTCAAATCCTGGGCCCACATAGCTTTGGAGTAATGTGTCTCCACCAGAAATGCCTGCATTTCCAAAAGTGGAAAATGCTTTTTCCTTCAGAATACTTACCTGGAACCTGTTCAAACTTAATTCATGTTCCTCCTCTATCTTGTGAACTGGTACTGACCTGTTCAACCAGCAATGAACATGCTCGCAACTACAGACTAAAATAATGCCTGGGCTTCTGTGATACTGACACCAAACACTGGTGACATAACCCCCTTTTTAGGTGTGGCTTTGGGAAAACTTAAGAGACAAAGATTGTGTGATCTTGGCAATAACTTGGAAGATTTTTATTATTTGCTTACACCAAAAACCCAGAATAAATAATTTAAACCTATTTTAGAGTGTTCATTTTTCCATCAAGAATTATGTAGTTTAATAACTCTCTCTTCCTCTCTCTTACACACACACACACATATACACACAGATGCATGCATATATGCACACATGTGCATTGTAAGTGCATGAGGATGGGAGAAAGGAACACGGAGGTAACATTATCTGGAAAGACTTGAATGAATTTGGTTGCCACTGCAACCATCACCCTTTGTCCTACTTGTCTGTTCCTAACATCTTATGGTCTTTAGCATGATCCCATAAGCTTTGGTGCATGGGGCCCTCCTCAGGCTAGTGTTAATAGGTTGACATAAAAATACTCAAAAATTACATAATTTTAAATGTCAATTAAGGTAAAGATAATAGGCATTCTATGACAAAGGGAGTAAAGTTTATCACAGAAAGGCTGTTTAATAGATAACAAATACAGGCTTGATGGCTAAAACACTGCTGTGTACTCTTGCAACTATGGCCTCAGCTACTGTGCTTACTAGACAAGGCTTCTGAACACTCGTCCAGTTTGGATTGAAATCAGTCTAAACTAAATATGAGATTTTTTTCTTTCCACCCGCTTTTCTCCTCCATGCTATTACTTTTTCATAGTTAATGTCTATGTGGAACTAACTCACTGCACTGTTTTTCCATTTGTGCTCCCCAAAGCCTCCTCCAGAGTCATAAAACCATGAATAAGAGGAATTAGCAAACAGAAAGCCTATGATTTTAGAGTATCTGGGGTAAATGGGAATATAATTAGGCTTGTGCTGGTTTACAATTAGGAAAGGGATTATATCTGCCTTTGCTCACTATCTATGAAGGTAACCTGGAGAAATATGACTAATTTGAGGAGAATTATCATGTTAGCCCATAGCTCTAGGTCAGCCTCTCTCTCTCTCCCAGCTGTGGTAACCCTACAGGCCCCTTCTTAAAGAGAAAGCACTGGCTACCACCCCTGCTGCTTTATAAATGCTCTCTCCAACCTGGAGGGATTGTGCTCACAGCACAGTGCAATTTTCATTTAGAAATGGACTTCCAATTGTGTAGACACACCTCATTAGATAAGCCCTGCCTCTAGAATCAGGGACTTTCGTACAGGTGGTAAGTACTAGGGGGGCGGCGGGGAAAAGCCCAACTAACAAGTAAATGAAGAAAAGCTTTTATTTTTACTCAAATAAATCATGGAGGGCAACATTCTTTATTCCAGGTCCCCTGCACCATGCAATTCTAAGGTTTGTTATTGCTATTGCTATTGTTTTATTTCATTTCATATTTCTTCACCCCAGGGTAGGAAGTCACATTCTTTGCAGATAATGAGGGTGCGGTTAGATATGGATTTGGCTTTGTAGAATTATAGAAAAATAACAAAAGCCTAATATACTGTTTTCCTCCTTAAGGCTCCCACTCCTATGCTTTCCTGTTATTGTCAGGTGTGCCATTTGGAAGTATTCAGTTACATTTATTTAAATGTTTTCTTTTATCAGCCTCTGCTGAGGATATATTTGGCACTTTGTTTTACTTATTGGTTTATCCGATGAGTTGCTTCTCAGTTGTCTAAGGAAATATGTGTGCTGATAACTGCAGCAGGTGTTAAATCGTTTGGCAAGGGTTGTCACTTGGAAGAGAACCAACCCCGCTTGGGCCACGTCCTGTGGTAGTAAATTTCAGCTCCATTGTAGGTTTCTCCTGCTCATTGCTGATTTACATGTCAGGAAGAACATGTTAGGAGGTTCTATTGGGTTAGATGACTCTTTGCCCTCAGAAATATTTAATGAATCAGTGCCTATTAGAAGACCAGACTAGAGACAATTGCTCATCTATTTTGCTCTTTTTTTCTGTGTTTTTTTTTTCTTTCTCTTAGCCTTTTCATCATGTGAAAGAGAATTGCATCATAAACCTGCTGTGCAATTAATATGTGATACTTTACTTGCCTTTTTCTGGATACCTTTCTATGTTTCATGATTAGCTTTGGCTAACAGCAGAAATGGGAGAGAATTGTCCAGAGAGGGATACTACCAAAAAGACTTTATGTGACAAACCATATTGTCAAACATTAACAGAAAATACACCACTGCAGAATGATGGCAACATGCAGAGAGAAAGCACCAATGGCCATCACAGATAACATTATACATGTAACCTCCTTTAAGTTCTTTTTTCACAGGTTATTGTTCTGCAAAGTACATTCTGTATTGTTATTTGGGTAAATTAATGGTTTTTAGAGTTAGAAAATGTTCCTCAGTAAACTCAGTGCCCCCTTTCTACATTTCATGAAATTACTTTCATTTTAGTTTTAGCTTTCACTCTATGTCCTTTTCATTTGACCTATGGGTAAACTGAAATCTTGTTTCATTCTCATCACTGGTTGTCACTAATGATGTTTCCAGACCTGTCAAAGATTGACTGTACTTTTGAATTACACCACCCCATCTAAAATAACCACCAAGTAGCCTACCGCCTGAAACACACATCCCATTTTATTCAAAGAGCATTTCCTCCAAGTTGGGAATTGTGATACAGTCTTTACTTGCTCACTTAAAACATGAAGATATTACAATGTTTCCAGTCATTCTCAAATTATACTCTGAAAGAAAATGCCCCTGTGCAGTGTTTCAAAGGTTGTATAACCATAAAATTAACCTTCTTGAAAACACCAATTCTAGCCTTGAACTAGACTGGTTTGGATCAGAATCTCCAGGGGGAGTGGCCCGGGAAACTGTAATTTTGACGAAACACTTACTGTTACTATCAGGCAAGTTTGGGGAACTCCTCTTTGCATCTATGAACTATCTGGTATAGGGGAAAGAGAATAGTCTACAAAGATAGGAAGATACAGGTTTGAGGCTGTGCTTTACTATTTACTAATTTATGACCTTGAGTGAGTATACTTCTCTGAGCTTCAATTTGCTGGTATGTAGATTAGGCATAATATAGCTTGTGAGGAGCTGATATTGAAAATAATTGACAGCCAGCATGGCATGGCAGCAACCAATCAGAATCAACACTGGCCAGAGAATCGTGCCAGGAATCAACCTTTTGATTGCTGGATTATGGGGCTTGGGAGCAGGTGATGGTAAGAAAGCCTGGAAAACTTGGAAGTCAGGTGGGAGGTTTTTGGGAGACTGGGGCAGTGGCTATTTACTAACCCGTGAGAAAGCATTGCAGTATTTTCACAGCTAGGAATGCTATATTCATATGCCCATCAGCTGGCTATCAGCCCTGCATAAACGAAAAGGTGGTTGTACATGTTAACATAAAACTTAAAAACACAGTTCCTAGTCGACTGGGCATGGTGGCTCACCCTGTAATCCCAGCACTTTGGGAGGCCGAGGCAGGTGGATCACGAGGTCAGAAGATAGAGACCATCCTGGCTAACATGGTGAAACCCCGTCTCTACTAAAGATACAAAAAATTACCTAGGCATTGTGGCGGGTGCCTGTAGTCCCAGCTACTCAGAAGGCTGAGGCAGGAGAATGGCGAGAACCCAGGAGGTGGAGCTTGCAGTGAGCCGAGATCGCGCCACTGCACACTCCAGCCTGGGTGACAGAGTGAGACTCTGTCTCAAAATAAATAAATAAATAGAAAAAAAAAAACCAGTTCTTAATACTTAGTGCGTATTTAACAGATTTAAGTTACTATTATCTTTTATGGTTTTATTACTTATATGGCACTTGTTATACCTGGAGTATAGGGCTGAAGAGATGAAGACCAGGACCATAAATTCATAGACACCCCCAGGGCTTCCAAAATAGGATTATAACCAGAGTATTAATCTAGCCATAGGAGGACAAGGATGTGAATATAGAAAGGGAATCTGAAATTGAGAGATGAGTCAAAGGGGAAAGAACAGACATGATATAAACCAAGGTTAGAGTGAAACTCACATGTTATCTTAAGCAGAGGTGGAACAGGTAGTTATTATGGGGCATACAAAGTGGACAACTGGCAGAGATCAAAGAGGAAGGTATTCAACTATTCAATAGTAGATGTCAGGAACCCAGATGTAGGGATGGGGATCAAATTAGATGTCTTAGTCAGTTTGAGCTGCTATAACAAATACCATAGACTAGATGACTTAAACAATACACATATATTCCTTGCAGTTCTGGAGGCTGGGAAGTCCAAGTTCATGCCAGCTGATTCTGTTTGTGGTTAAAGCCTTCTTCCTGGTTTTCAAATGGATGCCTTCTTGCTATATCCTCCCTTAGTGGACTGAGAAATCATCTTTCTGGTTTTTCTTATAAGGGCACTAATCCCATCATGAGGGTTCTACCCTCACGACCTAATTACCTCCATTCCACATACGATTACATTAAAGATTAGCCTTCAACAAATGAATTTTGGTGGCATGCAAACATTCAGTCTCTGCCATTATGTGAGGGCCCAGCTAATAAAGGTGGTCAAGGACAGGAACACAGCCTTGGGGAAACTTGGTTGCACTAGTCACAGTGTTATGATAGAAAATAAATTGATTTAGTGTGGAGATTAAACTTCTTAAATACAAGTCCTGAAATTATTTGTATCTAAGGACTGGGCTGATTACAGTGTATAAATGAAGGCTAAGAAGACATTTTTCCAATTGCTACCCTGATCTGTATGGGAAGAGCCAAACAATGCTAGGGGATACTGGGAAAGGATTGGGTGAGAAAGGAAGGCAATGACTTGCAGAGGGGCTGGCCTGGGAAACACAAGTCAGCAGGCATGGAAATTGCCTGTTGGGGATGTCATTCTTTGTCAACTCACACTCACCAGTAATTCCTGCCTCTAGCCCATTTCTCTCATTCATTGACATCTGCTCCCCAAGTCATGTAACTGTATGGAAGCATATATGCATTACCCCAGGAAAGGATTATATACATTTATTAAATGGAAACAGAGCTAATTATAGAAAACTTAACTTTAAAACAAATACAAAATATACTCAAGGTAATGAAGACAGAAGTGTAGCCTGCAAATCTGTCATTGAACCACTGCTAGAAGGAAGAGGAATCCAGCTGCTGGCACCTCTGTGGTGCCAAATTTGAGAAAACTTCATGTTTTGTAACCCACAGCAGTATTGATTATTTTCTGCTGCCTTCTGTGGGAACGAGAAATAATTGTAGCAAGAAGGCTGGCCATGGGCAAGAAGAAAAAGGGGTTTCCAAGAAGCTCAGGAAACACAAGGGAGGGGAGCATCTATTGGCTGGAACCTCAGGGTCCCGGGTTACCTTTTGAAACCGGCCTCTTCCTCCACAGAGCTCTGGCCAGTGTTGATGTGGAGTAATGGGGAACATTTCTTCATTCCATTAGCAGTAAACTCCAAAGGGAAGTCTTACCAAACTGCCTCCTGGTTGCTGTCATTTCTAAATTTTAAGCTGGTGACTAGAGTTACTCATAAAGTGGGTACTTTGTACTCAATGACTTAAATAAATGCATATTTATTTATATCTTTAAATTAGTTTCTTTAGGCACCTCCTGTTCTAAGAACTGTCACAGTTAAGCTGAAGAGGGTGAGCTCGAGCTGGAAAGATAGTTGCTGTTTCTTGAGTTTAAATTAAATCCTTGACATTATAAAGCATTACAGATACATTACCATTGTGGATTTTGTCCTGTTCATATGTTTTTGCTATTGCATTATTCAGAATCAAGTTAAAAATTCTTTTTTATTGTGTTTGAATGTTTCTAGGATGTGGACAGATCAATATTTCTAGCCTGTGCACACACTCTACCTAAGGGCTGTGAGTCATATTTGCTTTGAAAGAAATAGCACTTAAGGACTGTCAGTCAAGTCAGTTGTAAGAAACATAGAACTCTTTAAGAAATACTCTGCCTCCTCCTCACATCTAAATATAGCTAACCGGTTGGAGTGTCTAAGACAGATAGTGAAGCTGCATTTTTAAAATGGTGCAATTGCAATTAATCAATGCAAATAAAAAGCTCTCAAGGTCTTTTTACCTATACATATCAAATATATAACTTTTATTAAATTAAAAATTGTATAACATGATGAGTAATGAATATGCATAAGGAAATGACCTAGGTTCTTCAAGTCATTTGTAGGTCAATATTACAGTATTTTACTTTTATGGATCCCTATAATCTGGTTGAGAAAGCACTGGGCGGGATGTGTGAAGATGGAATTTCTAGTATCCACTTGGCCATTGCTTAAGTGCATAAATCTGGAAAAACTACTGTCTTCGTCTCTTTCTTCCAAGGTCTGAGTTTCCTTTCAGACTATGGGTTAACAGCTATGTATTAAGAATTAACACTGTATCTTCGAGTTCATTTCCTGTGTCTCCGTGAGTAGTTGGAGTTAATATCAATATAGCTTGATATAGAAACAATCTTCCTTTAACTCTACAGCTGGTTTACCCAATTAAGATCTGTTTAATGCTCTTGAAAGTAAATAAAAGCAAAATTGTTCCTCTTGTGTCTAATATACTAATGGCACAACAACAATTTATCCAGTGACTACTTACCTTAGGCTCATCTCTGTGCTGGGTGTGTGTATATTTGATCTGCTCCCTGTATGTACTTCTATTTACCTATCACATAATTTATATTTGGATTCTTCTGGCACATTACTGCCAGGAGTGCCAATAAAGGAGCCATACTGTGTCCTAATATCCTTGATTATATTTGTATCAGTGTCTACAGAGGTTACATCAGCAGACAGAACAATGGACTGTACCATTAAATTAGCACAATTTTGCAGCATCGCCTGGCAGAAGCTCACATTTAATCCAAGAGGTTATTCAACCCTATCCAATATGATTACTCTATAAATATTTGCCCAAGCTCAGCACCAGCCGTTACATCACTAATCACACACAGGTTTGTTATAGCGAAGACCCCCAGTGTCAGCAATTTGAAAAACAAAGCTAATTAGTTTTGATTTAGGGATGAGAAGACTTATTAAATTGAAAGCGAACAGTTTACTTAGTATAGTGGCTATTTAGAGCATGTATGAAGATGAAGATTTATTGTTGTTTGCATGGGATTTTGAGTAGGAACGGAAAGACTAAGCTAGTCATTCAGAGATATGTGATGGCCAATGGCTGCAACCAGTGATGGCTGGGGGACTTGCGGGGTGGGGGGTTAAGGGGAGACAATAGAAACACCTCCTTAAAAGTACTACTCCAAACAAACATACATCTAAGTAAATGGTGTATTTGCAACCAGCTTTAGGATAAGTTCCTGATTCCCCTTCCCAAACAGAGCACTGCCCCTAAACTTCTCCAGCAGAGAATTCTGGGACCAACACTAGTATTGGTCCAAAGGTGGCAAAGAAGCCCCTTACCCCTATGTCTCTCAGCCACCAGCCTACTGTGATGCTTGAATTTGTTGGTTTTATTCTTATGTCTGCAGCCTTTAAAATCTGTTTTAAATTGCAAAGATCTTAGTAACATATAACTTTATCATCATGAAATAGTGCAGTACTATTTATTTATTCTAGTGTTTGAAAAGCAATGTCATTCGATGAAGAAGACATTTACCCTGAGGAAAGAAAAGGAACTAACATTAACTGAACCTTTGATTGTGCCAAGCACTGCATTACCCTCTTTAAATAGTCTCTCATGTAATTTAATACTCATGATAATTTTATTCTGTAGGGATTATTATTTCTTCCTTAGAGATGAGGAAACTGGGACCTAGTGGAGTTAAATAACTTACCTGAGGTCATCTCACACGGACTTCGGTTGACAACCAGCTTCTTCCACTAACAATTGAGATCTTGGATAAGTTGCTTCCCTTCTCTGTGTCACTTGCCTTTTCTGTGATGTAAGAGGAGTAGATGAAATCACTTATCTTCCAACTTTTGTGATTGTACCATTTTATTAGTAAAAAAGAAAAAAATTGAGCATGTGCCCTTTAATATATTGACTATTTTAAATAATAAATATGTAGCATTTTGAATGCATTCATTTAAGAATTATTTCTTTCAAATTTTACACTAACAATATACACAGACCTATAAATTTTAATAGATTTTCCCCTTGACTTTGATGGATCAAGATTCCTGTGCACCCTACTTTGGAGACTACTAGAATAGATGGCTTCCATGGTTCCTACAAGTTCTATAAATGTATGATTGTAGGGTTTCTGGTCAGCTTTGTAAATCACAGAAAGAATGCACTGATAAAAATCTTATTGACATAAGTAAACTCTGATAAAGAAGCCAGAGAAGACTGGAAAAACTGGACCAAGAAACTAGTTCCATTGGGAACACTGAGTAAGGCAATCTGAAGGAACCGGAAACTCAACAAATGAGAAAGAAGAAGTCAGGATCACAGACTATTTATATAATCAAATAATAATAATAATAAATACAAGAGAATACTTTCTATGTACCAGTGTGTCCGGAATTGTTCCTTCCAGTGGGTTATTGGTCTCGCTGACTTCAAGAATGAAGTCGTGGACCTCGTGGTGAGTGTTACAGTTCTTAAAGATGGTGTGTCTGGAGCTTTTTCCTTCAGATGTTCAGATGTGTCTGGAGTTTCTTCCTTCCGGTGGGTTCACCTGACTTCAGGAGTGAAGCCGCAGACCTTCGCAGTGAGTGTTATAGCTCTTAAAGGTGGTGCGTCAGGAGTTGTTTGTTCCGGTGGGTTTGTGGTCTTCCTGACTTCAGGAGTGAAGCCGCAGACCTTCACAGTGAGTGTTACAGCTCATAAAGGTAGTGCGAACCCAAAGAGTGAGCAGCAGCAAGATTTATTGTGAAGAAGGAAAGAACAAAACTTCCACAGCATGGAAGAGGAGCTGAGTGGATTGCCCCTGTTGGCTCCAGTGGCCAGCTTTTATTCCTTTTTTGGCCCCACCCACGTCCTGCTTACAGAGAGCTGATTGGTCCATTTTATAGAGTGCTGATTGGTCTGTTTTTACAGAGTGCTGATTGGTGCATTTACAAATCTTTAGCTAGACACGGAGCACTGAAGGGTGTGTTTACAATCCTTTAGCTAGATGGAAAAGTTCTCCAAGTCCCCATTCGACCCAGGAAGTCCAGCTGGCTTCACCTCTCACCAGGCCCTGTTTTAAGCACTATTTATTTATTTATTTATTTAATCATGACAAAAATCCCCATGAGGTAGGTACAATGATTATCTCTAGTTTACAGAAGGGAAAAATGTATAGAGAGGTCAAATAACTTATTGAAGGTCATGTGTGTGTGTGTGTGTGTGTGTGTGTGTGTGTGTGTGTGTGTTATATGCCATCTATCTCATTTCATTTAATTCTCAATAATTTTATTCAGTAGGGATTATTATTTGTTCCTTAGAGATGAGGAAATTGGGACCTAGTGGAGCTAAATAACCTACCTGAGGTCATCTCACACTGATTCTGTTGATAGCCAGCTTCTTCCACTAACTATTGAACTGAATTGGTTCCTTCTGGTGGGTTCTTGGTCTCACTGACTTCAAGAATGAAGCCAAACTGAATATGGCAGTTCTGAATATATGGTAGAACTGAAATTCAACCCCAGTCAACTACCTGGTTTTAGAAATAAATAATAGAAGGAAGCAGAGGAACAAAGAGTCATAGAAAATTGCTATTTCTTAGTGGACATTTGTTCATGCCTTTAGAATACAAGCGTCTCTACCCCATTCTTAAAACTCTTCCCAAGTTTCCCAGTTGATAGGTGACTAAGATTCACTTCCATCCCTGCCTCTCCAGGTAGGCTCATCTCGTGTAAGACATTCAGTGCATTTCATCTAATTTTAGAGATAGATATCAGATCCAATTAAAACAAATTAGGGTCAAGAAGGTTTAATTCTGCGACTTAGTATGCTGTTAGAGTCAGACATATCTTCCAAACATGAGCAGAGAGTTTGCCTGGAATGCAGTCAACACCAAGGAAGCAGGGCAGAGAAATGGGGAGAGATCCTAATTTCATTTTATGACACTTGATTCAAGCCCTTACAGAAATTAGATATACCTGTGGGCCACCTAATTATATGAGTCAATAAATCCATTTTAGTTGAATTTGTATTGGGTATTCTCATACCTGCAATATAGAAAGTTTTAACAAATATACAGAGAGAAGTCAGGCAGGGAAAGATTCCAACGTCTTTGAGATCAGCTTCAGGATGCAGGAAGTTACCATGCTCTTTCATATTCAGACCATGGTAGCTGACTATTAGATGGATCCAGGATGGCATTGCAGACATTTTCTTGTTTTTCTATGTGCAGAGAAAAGTCTGGTTGACCTTTGCTGGCAGATGAATTATTGCCTACTTCATGGTTTCGCCTAAGACCCACCTAATGACTAACAAGCAGAAGGATGTGATCATAATCAACTAAATCAAAACCGGAAATCTTGAAGGATTTATGATCAAAGTTGTAGTAATAGACTCTACAAAGTCATTAATTGCAAACTCCAATAAAAAATAATCTTGAAAGAATCCCCTATATACACGTTTCACTTTTTTTCTCAGTCCACGTTAATCTCCGTATTTCTGATGATTCTTTTGCTCATATTGTCCCTGATATGGCTCCCTTCCCCTGACTTTCTATCCAGTGGTACTGGGAAGAGACATTCTTCAAAAGCATTTTTTTTTTTTTGTTTATTTTCACCAATGTTGATCTTTCCTTTTTCTAAGCCACTGAAGTTGATATTACCTGTTCCACTTATGAGCATGTAGTTATTTGTTGTCTTAGTACCTTGTACACTTGTGTGTGTGGAGGAGAAAGCAAGAAAGAGGTATCACCCCACCTGATTCTTAGAGGACCAAGATGGAATGAACTCAAGCTCTATTCCCTGTACATCGAGCAAGATGGAGAAAACAGAAAAATGGGGGGAGAGTCTAGATTTGTTGCTCAGCCTAAGGGTGGTAAATTCAGACACAGGCATGTGGAGGCTGGAGTGCTTTCCACTGCAAAATAGGGCCAAATGTGGAACAGTCAGGAAAGATATAAGGATCTTCAGGTTCAAATAAATCTTCACTATCTGTCAAAGGAGAAGCAACACAGGTGATGAGAAGATGGCTGAACAACAGGCCAGACATTGAGGACGAGCCCTGAGGAGGTCCGGAGCATAGCCATTGAGTGACAGGGGCTCTTGGTAGGAAAGCCTTTCTTGGGATCTGGAATGAAGCAGGACCCTAGACTTTGAAGACTAGGTGTAAGCAGAGTGTAGGAGCTCTAGGATTCAAATGGGACATATGTCACAATCTGAAATTAGGTCCAAGAAATGTAATGCTCTAAAATAATCACAAAGAAGAATTAGGAGAGTGATACAATAGGCAGGTTCTTAGAGTAAGAACATGTAAGTTCTAGTTACTAGCTGAGTAATATAGTACAGGTTACAATAGCCTCTCTATGCTTCAATTTCCTCTCCAGTTAAAGGAGGGAGCTGGACTAGATGAACCCCAAGATTTTGTGGAGATGCTTCAGGGATTTCCTAACCAAAGAATTATTTATTTTCTCCGATCATTAAATATTTCAGACGATCTGAAAGACTTGCATATTACTGTAAATATTTTAAATATTAAGGTTATCTTTAAGATTTTATTTGAACACAGAATCCTATGGGAAAATATAGTTTGAAAACCCGTTGATCTAATACTAGCAGAATATGTTTCAGTGATGTGAATATGAGGATTGAGATATCTATTCTAACAAGTAATCGTAGGTGGTAAGAGATTTGTAAGTTTTGTTGTTACCACTTGAGAGGATCTTGGGAGTTAAGGGCCTAAAGTACTGTTGGTAAAGGACATAATACAATATTTGTATTTCTGATCACATATATTTATTATTGCATTGCATATATAAATAATACATATCATAATGAACATTTTCAAAAATAGAGATAAGGAAGAATATGGATACATAAATATACACATATTCATGTATGTATTTATATGTGTGTGTGTGTATGTTTAGTTTTTCAGCAAACTTAGGGCCATGGTTTATATTCAAGAGTGAGTTAGAATGGTCTAGTAGGAGTGTTAAAATTACAAAAGTAATCAAATTACAAGATAATGTAAACATGTCATAAACTAGGTAAATATAATTTGCTACAAAAGTTCAGCAGAGAATGACATCACCTTTAACTGAGTGAGAGCTTCAGAATTAAGAAGCAGTAGGAGCTGGTTTAGGCTGCCTGGATTTTAGAGAGACTGATGTAAGAAGGAAGACACTCTCGGCCAGGACAGAGGACAGGTATGGCAATGGGAGTAGGTGGAACATGTGTAAATTAACCACCTCCACACATTTATCTTCTCAACCTTTTCTACTTTCTCTGCCTCGTCATGAATTTCATATACAGTCAAGATAGCAATAATTTTTCTACTGGCCCCATAATACCTATTTTGTCCTTCCTAAGCCCTTGTTCACAGGGATTGTGAAGGAGCAAGTCTTCGTGGTGTTCACAGGAAAGGTCCCGTCACTGTTAACATGGCACACCCTATTTACAGATCTCATGTGAAGCGAGAAGCAATTCATTTTTTTTTTTAAATCAGGATAGGAGCTTTAAACTCTATCCCTGTATTTCCAATCCTCTTTGAATAAGAGAACAGAAGAAAAAGATTTTGCTCTTACAAAAAGTGGCAGACAGGGAGGGCATAATTTTTCACAGCCAGTCAGCATTTAAAGATGATATTGAAAAGAAAAACATGTCTATGTAAGTCACATATAGACTTGCATAAACAGACTGCCCTATGAGCAAGTCTCCAATTAAAGATTGAGACTTCCCAATACTGGTTCTGTAGTAAGATGTAGCATAGGTTTTGTTGGCATAAAAAGAGTAGAACACACAGAAGAAAAATCCACTTGGACTCAAGTTATTGCCAGTTATTGAGTTATTGAATCAAATGATCGCCAGTTTCTTCCCAAGGAGAAACTGGAACTGTGATCGAATCCTGCTATATGTTGATTGTACATTAGTTGTTTAACCAAGATGTGGCTGTACTTGAGGGACCCCTCTGTTCTCAACCCATCTGTTGAAGCCCAGCTCTGTACTCTCATGATTCACTTAGGCCAATAGACTAGACTTGCCCAGGTCAATAAAAAGAATATCAATTCCCTAAGACTTTACAGAGAGTGGCATACTTTACTAAAGACAGTATAGAGAAAGGAGAGGAGGCTTATATTACACATTATGTCTAAAAACTTAATAAAAATCTCCATTAGAAAAGAGAGGCTGGGAGGTGTGAGTGGGGAGGACAAAGAGAAGTGAGTTAAAGGGTACAAACATACATATAAATTCAGTGTTTGATAGCAGAATAGGGTGACCATAGTTAAAAAAATATATTGTGCTTGGGATATGGGCACCTTAAATACCCTTCTTTGATCACTATGCATTATATATATTTAACAAAATTTTACATATACCTCATAAATTTGTGCAAAAAAAACTTCCTTCCTTTAGTCATGTCTATTCTTCTTCTGATGTCACATCTGTTCTGCCTCTGAAGATCATCTTATTCCCCATCTACCTCATCTCTGTCTCAACCCTTTCCCCAACTGCTCCTGAAGTCTCACTGGCTCTGCCTCACCAGGTTTCTATTCCAGCAACCATCTCCTCTTTTTATCTCCCTTCTCTCTTATCTAGACCTGGCTAAATTCTCTCATTTTCAGTAGCCACTTTCTTTTGAGGGTGCCAGGGATTGCAAATTACTAATTTTCATAGGTAGAAATTTTGAATTTTCCTTATGTAGTCTAAGGAATAATGTTTATTTTCAAGATGTCTGCTTAGTGATTCTCAACAAATATTTCACATTCTCTTCAAAGAGGGAAGCTTGAGTGACATAACCCCTTCAGGTACTGTTAACATTGAGTGCAGGTGAATCTTATCCACCTCTTACAGTCGAAGTCTTGACATCCCAGACATTGCCAAACTATAGGTAGAAGGCCCAGTCCATGTCACAAATACTTCAATTTTATTGCAACATGGCATATTCTAGAAATAAGATTGGAATGGTAGACTAGGCAGAAATCATTAAATTGCTTAAATTCCGGACAAGGGGAGCCACTAAGGGTTTCTAGTGGAGGAGTGGCTTATTCAGAGCTATGCTTCAGGAAGTCCAAACAGACAGTCCTGGGGAGGCTCTGTGGAAATGGAGGGTGACGAAAGAGAGGCTAAAACTACAGAATCCAGTTAGGAAACTATAGTAATATTTCTATGGTCACTCAGAAGGTGTCCTCTGATAAAAACCTGAGATAATTATCCTAATTCTACCATAGCCTGGAAAAAGCATTACTTTCACTCTGGACAATTTGCTATTTCTTATTTGGGTTTCCACCTAAGAAGGGAGCACCTTATAAAGCAGACTGAGTAGCTGATGAGCAGAAAGACAAAACTTCTCTTTTTTACCGATTAAATTGGAATTCTGATTTATAATTCAGCAATAATAAATATATGAGTATGAATTCATTCTGAAGACTTGTATAGGCCAATAAAAAGGAAATATTTAAAATTTGTTCACACTTACAGACAGAGACATCTGTGAAGGCTCAGAATTTCAGCCCACTCACCTTCTACTCAGTCATACTTCCCGCCCTTCCTTTATTTCTTAATTGCCATATAACATTTTAAGGTCATTTCGTCTGTTCTTCAGTTTCCTATCTATGAAAGGAAGATAATAATTATCCTAAAGTGTTATTTTGAGAATTGAATTATCAGTAGAAGAGAGGACACTAGAAAAAAAATTGAAGTGTTATAAGAATGTAAAGGGATAAGAGGTCAACTTTGTAAACAGAAATTGTTTGTCCTTGTGTTTCTGAGTGGGTCATACATGGCTGTGCTGAAAAGACAAAAGGCATTTAACTTATATAAAATATACGTCCCTGCCTATTAATAATGTGTGAGAGTGTTCCACTCTTGGGCTTTGTAAAACGTTGGGAAACACTGGTATTAGATGTATAATGTTTCTAGGATAAAAATTGTAATTGAGTATAAATTGGTAACTCCATAAAAGTTTTCGCAAGTGGTTGGAAAAATGTCCAATTGAGGTGAGTCAAATCCGAATTTCTCAGTTTGGGGTAGGTTGTCCTCTGCTCATCATAAAAACAATTCTCTTTACCACTTAATAATCTCAGTGCACCTTTACAGCTCTTATGCCATACTTCAGCCTTGCTTGAAAATTTGTACTGTTGCTACCACTGATGTATCTGTTCTAGAAAGTAACAGGCTTTCGTTTCCAGGACTGTCAAATCAGAAGTTTTCCCAAGAACACAAAGATTCACACTATTATTGCACATCATAGAACTCATGCCTGTAGCTTGAAAACAGAAGTCTTTGGTGTAGGCATTTGCTTGTTTGACAGTTCTGTTCTAAATTTTGAAACTAGTGGTACTGTAAAGTGCCTGTCTGACAATGGTGTACCAGACCTTAGTCATGCAAAATAATTACTGTTCACGGTTCCTTAGCTGAAGTCAATAGCTCCCTGCAAAACACAACGTAATGCAGAGATCTAAAGTTACTAAATCGAAATGGAGAAAAAGAAGAATTTTAAACAGATTTGGAAGAAAAAAATAGATTCTACAAGATTTACCAAGTGATGTCTTGCAGCACATGGAAGGCTCTGATCTTTCTAAAAGAAACTCCGTGATAGAAATGATAACTTTTATTAATCCATTCTGGTAATTGTTGTCAGGAAGCTTATGTGAGTTCAAAAGAATGAAAGCAGTTGTGAAGATGTTAGCAAATAGTGTATAGTGTTTATTTTCTTGACTTGAAATCATATCTTCAAGTTTGCTTCTGCGAATTTGGTATTTAAAACCAGCAATACATCACCTATACTAAAGGGATTGATTAAATCAACTTAAAGAGCTACAGTTTTGGAACTAGAGTGGCAGGATGCCCTCCCTGAACCTTTGGTAAGCTCCATGAATCAGTGTAATGGTATATCCTGGAAAAGTCAATATTAATCCAACAAATAAACAATTTAGTCTCCATGTTGCCTGAAACATTTGCCAGGGAATTCTGGGAACATTGCAGCTTGACTGCTTGAGTGAAAAGGATAACCTCCTTCTTAATCCTTGGTACACAATTGCATTAAGACTATCCCCCTTCTGGGAAAAACAAGGAAACAAACAATCAAATTGATTGTTTCCCTGGAAGAGACAAAAACACAGAAATAAATTAGAATTTCACAGACGCCTTTATGACATATTTACCTACATTTACCTTCAACATTTTCAATCTAATATTAAGGTGGAACTAATTGTGATAGTTATGTAATTATCTTATTACTCTTTTATTGTCAACTTCAATGAAGTTTATAACATTTTTTGATTTTTAAAAAATGTTACTTTTTCTGGCCGGGCACGGTGGCTCATGCCTTAATCCCAGCACTTTGGGAGGCCGAGGCAGGCAGATCACAAGGTCAGGAGATCAAGACCATCCTAGCTAACACGGTGAAACCCCGTCTCTACTAAAAATACAAAAAACTAGCTGGGCGTGGTGGCGGGCGCCTGTAGTCCCAGCTACTCGGGAGGCTGAGGCAGGAGAATGGCGTGAACCCGGGAGGCGGAGTTGGCAGTGAGCCGAGATCGCGCCACTACACTCCAGCCTGGGTGACAGAGCGAGACTCCGTCAAAAAAAAAAAATGTTACTTTTTAATGATACATAATAAATGTCCATATTTTTGGGGTACATGTAACAACTTAATACATTCATTAATTTGTAAAGATGAAATCAGTTTGGATGCCCTTTCTTTCTTTCTCTTGCCTAATTGCTCTGGTCAGGACTTCTAGTATTATGTGGAATCAAAGTGGTGATAGTGGGCATCCTTGTCTTGTTCTAGATCTTGGAAGAAAGGATTTTAATTATTCCCTGCTCAGTATGATATTAGCTGTGGGTTTATCTTATATGGGCTTTATTATTTTGAGGTATGTTCCTTCTATACCCAGTTTGTTGAGGGGTTTGTTTTGTTTTGCTTTTTAGAGATGAGGGTCTCACTATATTGCCCAGGCTGGTGCCTCGAACCCCTGTGCTCAAGGGATCCTGATACCCCAGCCTCCTGTGTAGTTGAGACTATAGGCATGTGCCACCACACACTTGGCTAACAGTTTTATATATATATATATACACACACACACACACATATATATATGTATATATATCATAAAGTAATGTTGAATTTTATTGAATGCTTTTCCAGTATCTATTGAAATGATCACGTTTTATTATTCTTGGTTCTATTAATATGATATGTCATGTTTATTGATTTGTGTATGTTGAACCATTCTTGCATCCCTGGGATGAATCCCACTTGATTGTGACAAATTATCTTTTTTAGTGTGTTGTTGAATTTAGTTTGCTAGTATTTTGTTGAAGATTTTTGCTTCTATGTTCATCAGTGATATTGGCCTGTAGTTTTCTTTTCTTGTCTCCTTGTCTGCTTTTGGTATCAGGGAAATCCTGGCCTCATGGAATTAGTTTGAAAGTGTTCCCTCTTATTTATTTATGTATTTATTTATTTATTTTTGAAGAATTTGAGTAGAATTGGTTCTTCTCTAAATGTTCAGGTAGAATTCAGCAGTGAAGCCATTAGGCCTTGGGTTTCCCTTTGATGGGAGACTTTTTATTATAGCATCAATCTTGTTACTCATTATGGGTTTGTTGAAGTTTTCTATTTCTTCCTAGCTCAATGGTTATAGGCTATATGTGCCCAGGAATTTATCCCATTTCTTCTAGATTTTCCAATTTGTTGGCATGTAGTTGTTCTTAATAGTCTCTAGTGATTCTTTATATTTCTATAGCTCAGTTATTGTGTTTCCTTTTTGTTTCTTTCTTTTCTTTTTTTTTTTTTTTCAGACACAGGGCCTCACCTTGTCACCCAGGCTGGAGAGCAGTGGCACAATCATAGCTCACTGTAGCCAAAAACTCCTAGGCTCCTGTGATCTTCCACATAGCACCCTCCATGTAGCATCGCCACACCTGGCTAATATTATTATTATTATTATTTTTGTAGAGATGAGGTCTCCCTATGTTGCCCAGACTGATCTTGAACTCTTGGCCTCAAGTGATCGTCCCACTTCAGTCTTCTCAGTGGTGGGATTACAAGCATGCGCTACTTGTTTCTGATTTCATTTATTTGAGTCTTCTCTCTTTTTTTCTTAGTCTAGCTAAAGGTTTGTTGATTATCTTTTCAAAAAACCAACTTTTTATTTTATTGATCTTCTGCGTTTTTTTTTTAGTCTCAATTTTATGCGAATTTCTGCTCTGATCTTTATGATTTCTTTCATTCTACTTACATTGAGGTTTGGTTTGTTTTCTTTTCTAGTTCCTTGAGGTGCGTCATTAAGTTATTTAAAGTCTTTCTACTTTTTTGATATACATGTTTATTGCTATAAACCTTTTTTCTTCATTCTGCTTTTGCTGTATCCTATAGATTTTGTTGTTGTATTTCCATTTTCTTTGTTTTAAGAAATTGTTGTTTCCTTCTTAATTACTTCAATGACCCATTGGTCATCCAGGAACATATTGTTTAAGTTTCATGTGTTTGTGTATTTTCTGAGGTTCCTCTTGTTATTGATTTCTGGTTTTATTCCATTGTGATCAGAAAAGATACTACGAATGATTTCTACTTATTTGAATTTGTTGAGACTTGTTTTGTGGTCTAAGAAACGGTCTATTCTAGAGAACTCATGTGCTGATGAAAAGACTGTATTCTGCAGCAGTTGGGTGAAATGTTCTGTAAATGTCAGTTAGACCTATTTAGTCTAGAGTATAGTTTGACTTTGATGTTTCTTTGTCAGTTTTCTGTCTGGAAGATCTGTCCATTAATGACAGTCAGGTGTTGAAATCCCTGCTATTATTGTATTGCAGTCTATCTCTCCATTTATATCTATTAATATTTGTTTTATATACTTAAGAGTGCCAGTGCTGGGTGCATAGATATTTATAATTGTTTTCTCTTGCTGAATTGACCTCTTTATCATTTTACAGTGACCTCTTTGTCTCTGTTTGTTTTTAATTTGCAGTCTATTTTATCTGATATAAGTATAGTTACTCTTGTTCTTTTTTGGTTTCCAGTTTCATGGAATATCTTTTTCTACTCTCACTTTCAGCCTGTGTGTATCTTTATAGGCGAAGTGGGAAACTCGTGCGTTTTAAAAAATGAATTTGTTATTGAGATATAATTTGCATATAGTGAAATGCACAAATTGTAAATGTATAGGTCAATGAGTTTTGACCAATGTATACTCCCATGAAACCAATACCCTGAACATTTCCATCACTCCAGAAAGTTCTTTTATGCTTCACTATCGTCTGAATGTTTGTGTCCCTCCAAAATTGATGTTGAAACTTAATCCCCATTGTGATGGTGTTAGGAAATGGGGCCTTTTGGGGAGCGATTAAGTCATGAAGGTGGAGCTGTCATGAATGGGATTAATACCTTTGTAAAAGAGGTTGAAGGGAGCTGCCCTGCCCCCTCCATCATGTGAGGAAGCAGCAGGAAGGAGCAAACTTACAAGCAAAGAGCAGCCCTGGCACACACCAAATCTGCTGGTGCCTTGATCTTGGACTTCCCAGCCTGCTGAACTGGGAGAAATGAATTTTCTGTTGTTTATAAATTACCCAGTCTAAGGTATTTTGTTATAGCAGCCTGAGCAAACTAAGCCATGCTCCTTTCCAGCTAATCACTGCCCCCACTCCATTAGAAACAACCACTATTATCATTTTGATTATTATACATTAGTTTTGTTTATTTTTTAATTTAATGTAAATGAAACCATACTCTTTTGGGTCTGGTTTCTTTTGCTTGGTGTAATGTTGAAATTTAGTTAGATATTTTTGTGTGTGTCAGTAGTTTCTTACTTTTTTACGTGACGTAGTTAGCATTTCCTTGTATGAATATACCGCAACTTGTCTTTGCACTCTTCTGCTGATGAACATTATGGTTTTTCCAGTTTTTGGTAAGTATGAATAAAGCTATTAAAATCATTCTTGAACAATCTTTTTGGTGGCCATATGCTTTCATTTCTCTTGGGTGAATACTGTATTTAGAAGCAGAATTGTTGGATTATAAAACAGTTCTATGTTTATTTCATAAGAAACTATGAGACAGTTTTACTATTTGATTCCATTTTATACCCTCACTGGCAATGTATGAGAGTTTCATTTGCTCCACAGCTTTGCCAATGTTTGATTTTGTTTCTTTAATTCTTGCCTTTGCAATTTTGGGGAAGAAGCAAATCGTTGTGGTTTTGATTTGCCTATCTGTGAAGACTAATGACATTGAATACCTTATCATGTGCTTCTTAGTCATTCATATATCTTCTTTTGTGAGTGTTCAAGTATTTTGAATATTTTCTATTTTTAATTTTCTACTTTTGTCTCAATTATTGTCATAGGTGTTCTTTTGCATACAAGTTCTTTGTCAGATACACGGTATTGGGAATATTTTCTCTCAGTCTCTGGCTTTCCTACTTATTAATAATGTCTTTTGATAAAGTTCAATTTATCAGTTTTTTTTGTTTTATGGATAATTTTTTGTTTCCTGCCTAAAACATCTTTACCGACCCCAAGGTCATGAAGATAATCGAGGTTTTCTTCCAGAGGCTTTATAGTATTAGCCTTGAGGTCTATGATTCAGCTTGAATTAATTTTTGTGTATGATGTCAGTTAAGGGTCAAAGTTCAATTTTTTTACCATGTGGCTATTCAGTGGTTCCAGCCCCTTTTGTTGAAAGCTTTCCTTTCTTCAGTGAATTGTCTTGGCACCTTGTTGAAAATCAGTTGACCAATTAAATATAGTTCTATTTCTGGATTCTATTCTATTCTTTTGACCTACTTGTCTATCCTTTTACCCTTACTATACTCTCTTGATTAGCTTCAAGAATTTTTATCATTTTTTAGTTCTGTTCCTTTCATCGTGGCTACTTTTGCCTCTTGCCAATATTAGCTTAAGAGTTTATTTCAGAAGTTAGCACAGCTTTCAAGCTGCTGTGTATCTCAGAGTGTCTATCTAAAAAATAGGAAAAATAAGAACTCCCTTATAGGGTTATTGGGAGAAATAAACAATCTAGTATACATGTTTAAAATGTATTATAATTCTAAAATAATCCTTAAGTGTTCAGAATATTGCTTATTTTTGTTTCACTTTTTGCTCTCTTGACCTTAAAACATACTCTTATGTAAGTTTACTGAAATCCCCCAGTAAGTTTCAGATTGTGGCAGGGCACCTGTTCTGTGGATTTAGGGAAAAACAAAGGCCCCAATATAATTGAGGGGAGTGATAGGCACCTGTTTTCTTCCTATTTACAGTAAGCCTTAACAGAGGGTGATGGCAATTCTTTCTGACATTTTTCCTTTGCCTGTTTTAAAAACAGACAAAGGTATTACTGGACTTCCAATGCTTTGCTCTTCCAGATATTTCTAATTTGATCCCCTGAACAGTCTGCTTTTCTTTTCTTTATTGTGGTAACTCCTTTTTCAGATGAATGACCTTTGCTCTCCTCACCCCAAATCAATGACCTTTTAAACTGTTTTAATATTTACTGGGGAATTACTTGTTCTGAGGCTTGGATTGAGTTTCTCTAAAAGATGGTATTCTAGAATTTAAATGGTGGTGAGAGGAAGGGTTGAAAAGCTGAATCCATTCTTTTACCCAGACAAAACTAAGCTGAATAACAACTCTTTCTCTTTCTCAATCATTTAAGAGCTTATAACAAAGATGAATAAAAATGTCAATTATTGTATACAACTTTTACCTGTTACCACCCTAGTTCACACCCCAAATGTCATTCTTATTTCTAAATGGAAACTTTCCTTCCACAAGCTTAATGGCAACTTTTTACCTTTTTGACCTTTGTGTTTACTAGATTGTAAAATCCTGGAGGACAACTCTTTGACGTTATTTATCTTAGTTTTAGATTTTAGCATCAAACCAAGTACATTGCATTCATTTAATAAATATTTATTCAATTAAACCAAGTGCTGATATTCTACCCAATACAGTGTCATATATATATCTATATGTATATATATAATATTGCCTGATACACACAAACACACACACACACATATATATGTATGTAACAGGCAATAATTGTTCATGATTTAGTGATAGTAGGAACTCAGTATTTATTCATTGATCAATTAATAGTTTGAACACATCCTATATTTAGAGCATTAGATGAGTCAAGTGCTACTTTCTTTTTTAAAAAAATGTTAGAACCGGCTGGACGCGGTGGCTCACGCCTGTAATCCCAACACTTTGGGAGGCCGAGGCAGGTGGATCACGAGGTCAGGAGATCAAGACCATCCTGGCTAACACAGTGAAACTCCATCTCTACTAAAAATACAAAAAATTAGCCGGGCATGATGGCAGGCGCCTGTAATCCCAGCTACTCGGGATGCTGAGGCAGGAGAATGGTGTGAACTCGGGAGGCGGAGCTTGCAGTGAGCTGAGATTGCGCCACTGCACTCCAGCCTGGGCTACACAGGCAGACTCCGTCTCAAAAAAAAAAAAAAAAAAAAAAAAAGTTAGAACCATTCAACTAGCATTCTGTAGACCAAATTATCTAAACAATAGCTCTCCTCTTCCTTTTTCTGCAATGTTATCCATAAGATTTGGCCTGTATCACCTTATAATAAATGAAGAGAGTCTTAAATTCTTATAATACCAAACTCCTTTGGAGAGAATTCAGAATAGATTTATGTCATCTCAAATTCTATCCTATTCCAGTTAGTGTTACAGACAGATTCTAGTATACTTTACAAAGATAGGTGAATAAGTAGAGTTTTGAAAAGATACAGACATAAAAATGAAGAACAGATGCCTTCTGATGCTAGATTTTCCAAAACTCCTACTGTTATGCTTATATAGAAATAATTCTCAGACCTTCCGTGGATTAATTTCTGTTCCTAGAGCAAACTGGTAGTTATTTCTTTCTTTAATAGAACATGAACTTGTCCATCAAATCCTAGAAAGTTAGTCCTAGGGATATCCTTTAAAGCCTAAAGGAGTAAATTAAGAGCAAAAAAGGAAGTAGACCTTGCAACAGGTGGTGAGTGTCTGAGATATAGCACTAGGAGAGAAATAATATAGATTGAAAACAGAAATCCTTAAACATTTCTCGTATAAACCCATGAAAGATAGATCCATAAATATTGTGGGGACTATGGGGACTAGGAAGCTTGGAAGTATCCCTAATCTAGATATTGATGGTAGGCTAAATATCTACGGCTTCCCTAAACATTCCTCTAAACCTCCCTGTAAGAAAACACACTAAGCTGATTGTATAATGAGCTGATCCAGTACAATTGCCTCCAATTTCATTCTGGACCCTGAACAGGAGGGGACATCGTGACAAAGCAAATATTCTGGTGTCACGAATTTGGAACACCGTAAATGATCTTTACTGAGGGTTACATTCTGTCATTGTCAGCCTTTTAAGGAGGCCTTGCCACCAGCGCAGGGGAGGAGAAGTCTAAGGGAAGGTAGTTTTGTCAATGCCTGCTAATTAGTTTTACCCTGGAGATTTTAACTTTCTACGAAGTTTTTAAAAACAACTTCCAAAACTCTGCGTGATCTTTTTCATCGTTTTCAGGTAACTAAAAGTTAACCGCCTTCCCCTTCCTTCCCCTCTCCCAATCCTGAAATGTTCGAGGATTCAGAGTTCCTAGACAATGGCTACTGTCCCCCTTCCCACTGATTAGGGGAGTTGGCATTTCAGGAACCAGAGCTTCTAAGGGCGCCAAATAGAAGGGCTCAAAGGGAATCAGCAGGCGATGGTTACTCTGGGCGGGTAAATCAGGTGATTTAGAGGAGGGGTTTGGCGAGGTTGGGGTCGGGCTTTAAACGTGGGAGGGCTAATTAATAGAAGATTAACTGGAGAGGGGCGGCGCCTGCGTCCGGCCCGCGCGGCCACAGTCCCTGCATTGCGCGCGACCCGGCGGCGGGACAGGCTTGCTGCTTCCTCCTCCTCGGCCTCACCGTGCGTACTGGGAGGGGAGAAGGGGACGGCATGCAGAGGGTGGCAGGCAGGGAGGGCCAGGGTGGGTGGCAGATGGAAGACTTGGGGGGGGGGGGGGGGCGCCTCTGCCAGCCGGAAGTGCTTGGCTCCACTTAGCAGCTAAACTTAGCTTTTCAATCGATCGCTTTTGAAAGGGAATTGTATTTCTGTCCCCGTGTGGCTAAGTTTTCCCATTTCTCAAACTCCAAGAATGAAACGAGAGAGTAAGTCTTTTCAGGCTTGAGTGATGATTTCCAAACTTTGCCTTTTCAAGCCAAAGTAGCCTCCTCTTTGAAAGGGTCCCTTGAACTCTGGGGAAGGAGGAAAAGTCACGTGCAAGTTGTAGAAATGGAGGAAATGCCTGTAGTTTGAACGACTGCTGTTCTCCCCAAGAGTGCAAAAGCCTGCGGTGTCTCAGGTTTCATGGGCTTAGTGGCCTTTATGCCTATTGTAAGGCAGGATTTGCTCTTCTGAGTTCACTTTGATAGGAGAAACATCAGCAAGTTTTAAAATAATACTAAATACTACTACTACTACTAATGCTAGCTATCGAAACAAGAGGATGTGGGTTAGATGATAATATTTTTGTGTGATATTATAGCCAGTGACAAGAGACCTAAGGGTGAACCCCTTGGGAGGGTTCCCACCTGTGCCCCACTTACCCAGTATGGAGGAGGAAGCTATGTGGAAGGAGAAAAGGAGAAGGGAACTCTTTTTTTCGGGAATTAAGGTCTCATATATTGCTCTAGCTGGCCTGGGACAGAGGAGAGAGAAGTGCATGTAAATCTTCTAGTCTCTCTGCTTCTCTTGAAATGTGGCAGTCTGAGCTCCACGTTTATATTCCCCTACTTCTTCTCCCTAATTTCTTTCCCAGTGAGTGCTGAGTGGGTGCCCAGCAAGCATTGCTGTATGGCACCCAGGCCTCCAGTGAGCAATCCTTAAAGCCCAGTTTTCCTGGGGTCCCAGCCTGCTGTGAATCCGAGCCTACTACCTTTTGCATATGCTTTTCTTGGCCTTAGGATAGTACTGGACTTTGTTGTCCTCTGCTGTTTCCAAAATAAGAGGGCTATGTGTGTGATTATCTTTGGTAATTAAAAAAAAAAAAAAAGGCAAATCAGTCCAATTTGGATATTACCTTCTCTGGCAGACAAGTAAAATTTTTCTACGGGTTTGTTTTAGAGTGGTGTCTATGAATCCCTGAGATTGGAAAAGGAAGTCAGCACAGAGAAAGGCCTTACCCCACCACTCTCCTGAGAGGCACCAGCATTTCACCTGCAGCCTCTGGGCTCTGAACCCCACTTTGCATGAGACCACATAGTGGGCTGAGTCTGCAGCCACCAGAATGCCTTCAGGAAATGCTAGAATTCATCTAGAGTTCCAGATTAACGTATCCGCAACATGGCCACCGAATTATCTTTTTTCTTTATCTCATGTGTAGTGTTTGTTAGTTTTAGAAGGTACAAAATTGCAGAGTCATGGCCCTGGGGATGCGTGCCCAGATTATTCATGTGTTTCACAATATTGATGTAGAAAGGCCGGCCACCTTATCCTGGGAAGAGAACTTTGCTCATTTTGGCCAGAAGCCTGTAAAGGGAAAGGGAGTTCCTCAACTGAGAAGTGAAGATTCTTCTCTGCTAGATAGTACGGGGGTTTTGGGGGAGGGGTAGAAAACAGGAATGAGATTTGACAAGGAAAGGCCTCCAGAAGACCACAGCTGTTGAGAATTCTTAGCCTTGATGGTGGGTAGCCCAGAGGTAAACACTTGAGAAAGCTAAGTTGCAGTCTTGGTCTCTCCACTGTGAATTTGGGTCATATTACTCACTACTTTCCTGGGCCTCAATTTCCTTATATACTAAAGGTAGAAAAAAATATTATTTGCTCTACCTCAGGGTTTTTCAGGTCAAGCGAGATAAAATATGCAAAAGCTTTTTGAAAATTCTAAAATCCTCAGTGCCTAGAACAGCGCCAAAGTCGGAAGTTTTTTATTTACCAAACACACAGCATTTAACAGGTCCTAGAGCTTTTTTTTGTTTGTTTTTGAGACGGAGTCTTGCTCTGTCGCCCAGGCTGGAGTGCAGTGGCGTGATCTTGGCCCACTGCAAGCTCTGCCTCCCGGGTTCACGCCATTCTCCTGCCTCAGCCTCCCGAGTAACTGGGATTACAGGCGCCCGCCACCGCACCCGGCTAATTTTTTGTATTTTTAGTAGAGACGGGGTCTCACCGTGTTAGCCAGGATGGTCTCGATCTCCTGACCTCGTGATCTGCCCGCCTCGGCCTCCCAAAGTGCTGGGATTACAGGCATGAGCCACCGCGCCCGGCCCCCGCTTTTCTAACTTTATTCAGCTAAGACTCACAAGAATCCGGTGAAATAGGAGTTCTTATTCAACTCCTTTTACAGGTAAGGTGAAGAAGAGGTCCCAGAGAAGTTAAGTCACAGTTGCTAAGTGGCAGGGTCGAGATCCATCCGAATGCCAATCTAGTTCCAGAGTTTTGAATACTTGACACTCTACCCTATGTCCTCTTATGAAGAAGTCACCTCCACATTAGGGGACAGAGCTCTGGTCTCTGGCAAGAGAGGTCGAGATATTTATTACCATGCTGGCCAATGAATGGAGAATATAATGAGCAAACAAAGCACTGTGCACACATGATTCATCATTGTAAATATTTTCTATAATTCATAACCAAATTAGTGTTTTTCCCTGCTTACTTTTCTTAGATTATTTCTCCTTCATTCCTTGAATCCTCAAACCACTTAACATTTCATCCTGTTATTTATTATTATACAGGACCACTCTTCTCCCTCCTGACCAGCTTTCCTGGTAAAAGGCTTTCAGTAATTTTGTTTTGACTGCAGAGCCAACCATGATAATGGCTGCAGTTTTGTGCAGCAAACTCATGGCAATTTATTGATAAATCAGCTTTGGGGGAAAAAAAGTTTACACCAGCATTGCCTTAATCCATGCTATAAACAACTACTATTTCTTAATGTTCGTACCTTAACTGCTCATTACCTGGCTCTTGGGTACCTGTGAAATGGAAGATGTTACCCTGGAGAGATGGTTCATTGACTCATCAGGTGTGTGTCAGAGGCTTGGTGCTGGCCTGTCTCCCAAACCCACAGACTTGAGGAGTTAAGCCACATTCTTCGTGATTGAGAAACTCTGTGTGAAGTGCACTGTGTGTTGTTCATTTTTAAAGAAAAGGCCTCCCATTGCCCTTTTTCCCAGCCACTGACTTCTTTGTGTACTTTCCTGCCAACAGTCCTGGGAGGCTGCCATTTTTTTCTCTACTCTTTCAATACTGATTTTCAATGAGGGGGGGAAAAAGTTCCTTGGACTTTTGTTCCATCAATAAATACATTTCATTCTGGGAACATTAGTAGAGGCCTACAGAGAATGTTTTAGTTTTAAAATTATTGTTAAGTAGCAACTTTCTATTTGATAAACTTACCTTAATTTTAAAAAACTTCACATGCTTGCTGTATTTCTTCAGATCTCTGTACAGAGGCCGGGGACTTAGGGATCCTTTATTAAGCTAATTACTTTACTAACACTCTGAAGGATAGTGCAGTTTATTCATGACTTTCACCCCTTCAATACTAGAACAAAAGCAGACACATTAAATGTTGCTGAAAATATTATCTTGCACTGAGAGCTAATCTAACATACTGTGCTTTCAAGACTAGAGACTTGTGGAGGTTGATTAATTTGCTATCTAGGGGATTTTTTTAAAAACCTTGCGCATGTAGTTTCTGTTTGCCTAAATCCAAGCTATATATTTTTAGTCTAAGAAAACAAAAATAGGGAGGCCAGGCATGGTGGCTCACACCTGTAATCCTAGCAGTTTGGGAGGCTGAGGCGGGTGGATCACCTGAGGTCAGGAGTTCAAGACCAGCCTGACAAATATGGTGAAACCCCGTCTCTACTAAAAATACAAAAATTAGCCAGGTGTGGTGGCGGGCACCTGTAATCCCAGCTACTCGGGAGGCTGAGGCAGGAGAATGGCTTGAACCCAGGAGGAGGAGGTTGCAGTGAGCCAAGTTTGCACCACTGCACTCCAGCCTGGGCGACAGAGCGAGACTCCATCTCAAAAAAAGAAAAGAAAAGGAAACAAAAATAGCGGTTACTTAGGTAGCTTTGATTTCTTTATCTGCAAAATGGAAATGATAATACCTCACCACATAACTGGAAAAAGAAAGAAGATGACAGATATAAGGGGTGCCTACTTGTGCCAGCCACAGAGTAGGCATTCACTTAATGTCAATTGAATTAGAATTAAGCAGAATTAAAGAGTTGAGAGCAGAATTAATCAAGTCTCTTGAAAGAGAGAGTATAATGTAGTAACTGTATGGGGTATTCGTGTCCCAGCTTGGCAGCTTAACAACTCTAATTCCCTTTTTCTTCTTTTGTGAAATGGGTATAGTTATGACAATTGTAACAGATTAACAAAGGTGAGGAAAGTAGTGTACAAAATGTACATAGTATGGTTGAACACATAGCAAACTCTAATAAAGCTAAATATATATGTATGTGGTTTTTAATCACATTCACCAGCAACACAAAGATAGCTATATGACCAATAATGATACATATAAATGTATAGATCACTGGTAAGATGGATAGAAAGATTGCATCTGATAGATGTCAGGCTAATAAGGACACACGCAGGGGTTGAGCTTTAAAGGTGGGAATGGACATCATCTAGAAGAGATAGTACTACATGCCAAGCAGGATAAATAGCGTCTAAGCTTGGGTCTGAGAAAAGATGTGTGTTTCTGTGGAAGAGAGAGAAGTAGATAGCAGGGCTGATAGAGGAGGTTACAAAGAATAATGGCAGAGGACTGGAAATTTACATTTTAAGCTTTACCCTAAATTCCTACCTGTTTTGACTTCAGTATCACCAGTGTGTCTTGGCTTTCCTCTTCAGCACATTCCCAATTATACTTCCAATTCCTGACAGATAGCTAACATTCCTCTACTCAACAGCTTTTAGTTGAATGTAACTTTGGAATGTGAAATGACTGAAGGATCATGTAAAGCTAATTCTCCTTCCCTATTACACCCATGAAAGTAGCATATATGGTAATTCCTTACCTTCCATTTGCAAGCCTGTTTTTTTGATGTTTCCATTATCCTGCTTCTCCTTCTTTACCTGTCTTCGAATTGATGATGACAGTATGATGACAATCATGATAAGGATATTATAAACTTTATTGAGGGTTTTTCTTGGGCCACTCCATATTTTATCTCTATTACATTAGACAACAACCCATTAAGTTAGAAGCTATTACTATTTCAATTTTATTTATTTATTTTTTTTTGGGAGACAGAGTCTCACTCTGTCACCCAGGCTAGAATGCAGTGGTGCGATCTCAGCTCACTGCAAGCTCCGCCTCCTGGGTTCATGCTATTCTGCTTCAGCCTCCTGAGCAGCTGGGACTACAGGTGCCCCCCCCACCACGCCCGGCTAATTTTTTTGTGTTTTTTGTAGAGATGGGGTTTCACTGTGTTAGCCAGGATGGACTCGATCTCCTTACCTCATGATCTACCCACCTTGGCCTCCCAAAGTGCTGGGATTACAGGCATGAGCCACCACATCAGGCCTACTGTTTCGATTTTAAGAATGAAGAAATTTAGTCTCAGAGACTGAATCCCTCAAGCAAGGTTAACAGCTAAATTGTGGGACTGGAATTCAAGTCCTAAAGCCTACAGTTTTGAATACTACTGAAATGACAACAAGTTGTAAGTTGGGTCTCCAAAGCAGGATACATAAGAACTGAGGCCTTCCTAAGTTCAGTGCTGCTACTAGGTACATAGCTTGATGTTTCCAAAGAGATCAGTCTATGACCTCTGGTCTTTTGCTTTCAACCTACTTATAGTTAATCTCAGTGCAAGTATGTGATGTTAGTCTATGTTAGGGCATTTTTGCTGTTTATTTTTGCTTATACTGCACCCTCTTTTTTAAGTAGTACTTGTTTGATGTCTTCAAGCTTAATATAGAACTAGATAAAATATAATATTGTATACTTTTTTTTTTTTTGAGACAGAGTCTCTCTCTGTTGCCCAGGCTAGAGTGCAGTGGCGCAATCTTGGCTCATTGCAACATCTGCCTCCCAGATTTAAGCAATTCTCCTGCCTCAGTCTCATGAGTAGCTGGGATTGCAGGCACACGCCACTGCGTCTGGCTAATTTTTGTATTTTTAGTAGAGATGGAGTATCACCATGTTGGGTAGGCTGATCTCAAACTCCCGACCTCAAGTGATCCACCCGCCTTGGCCTCCCAAAGTGCTGGGATTACAGGTATAAGCCACTGTGCTCAGCCCCTATTTACTTTGACATTTTAAAAACTAAATGATCATTTCTTCTGCAAATAGTCCAAGATATTTTTAAGAACAGTGTAGTTAATGTTGCAATATAAGAACATCAAATGATCTTCCAGTTATTTTGGGTATTTATGTCTGCTTTTTCCCATTTTATTTAAATCTTTTTAAGATTCCAGACCAAAATTGAAAAAATGGTTGACCTCACCCAGGTAATGGACGATGAAGTATTCATGGCTTTTGCATCCTATGCAACAATTATTCTTTCAAAAATGATGCTTATGAGTACCGCAACTGCATTTTATAGATTGAGAAGAAAGGTAAGAAATTTGGAGGTAATATTTTCTTACTTTTAAGAGTTGGAATTCTGGAGAGCAGTTTTCTTAATTTTCTTTTTTTATTTTTGGTAAAGCCCAATAGCACACTGTTTTATGCTGTAAGTGAAGTATGCAATCGTTTGGCACAGATGGATCTGATGTATTTATGGAACAGTTGCTTTCTCCTAGAAACTAGTAAATGGTTTTTTCATTATGGCTTTTACCTTTTTATCATTCTGCTAAGCAGATGAGATATTCTGGAATATCAAAGTTTTCATGGAAACTTTCTTTCATTTTGGAATTAATTTTGCCAATGAAGGTTTAGAAAACAATCATTTTCTAGACAGTTAACTGGTATTTTCAGCTCTAGTACAGGTCAAGGGTATGATTTTGGTAAAAAAAAAAAAAAAAAGAAAAAAAGAAGAAAGAAAAAGAAGAAAAAGGCTGAGAATTAAAGTTCTTACTTTCAAAGTGAGCCTTATATGATATGAGCCTTTTGAATTTTGTATACTTCTGACGTTTTAAGTGGATACTATTCCTACACAGCATTATAAGAATGACTCTTTTTTTTTTTTTAAGTGCAGATGTGGGGAAGGTGGTAGACAGATTCTGAAGCACATATACTATATTCAAGCAGGGTTTATGTGTGCTTGAAGTGCGTAGAGCAAGGCTCCCTTTACAAAGTTAAAATATTTTCACGGGTGTAGTCCCTGTGTCCATTCAGCAACTTCTTCCTGGAGACCATCTGTTTCTCTCTTAGGACCTGTCCTGAGTTTTGTCCTCTAGAGCCTTGATTTTATCTAGAGGTCACAGTCTTCCCTAAGGTGTTTCCTTGTTACTATCTTTTTTTTTTTTTTTTGTGAGACAGAGTCTCACTCTGTTGCCCAGGCTGGAGTGTAGTGGCAGGATCTCGGCTCACTGTAACCTCTGCCTCCTGGGTTCAAGTGCTTCTCATGCCTCAGCCTCCCGAGTAGCTGAGATTATAGGCATGCACCACCAGGCCCAGTTAATTTTTGTGTTTTTAGTAGAGATGGGGTTTTGCCATGTTGGCCAGGCTGGTCTCAAACTCCTGACCTCAGGTGACCCACCCACCTTGGCCTCCCAAAGTGCTGGGATTACAGGTTTGGGCCTGGCCTACTATTCTGAGGTATAATGGAAGAATGTTTGCATTTTAATGAAGGGCACATGCCCACGTGGTTAAGTCTCTCATGCACTGATATGTTGTGGCATCAGGGCAACAAAGTGGCTGTCTGCTTCCAGGTCCACACTGACTTCTAGACACAGAATGTCACCAAGGAAATGTACCCTGTCTTATAAGAAAAGATGAAGGGAATTCAAATTGGGAGAGTGCTGGGAGCCACATGCTTTTTATGTGTGCTTGGTCATGGAGTCATTTTACACAATTGTTAGCATTGTCAGGTGAAATGAGGATTCATCTTTCCATTTTATATAGAAAGGGAACTTAGAGGTTAAGTAGCTGTCTGAGTCCGTTTGGGCTGCTGTTACAAAATGCCATAGACTGGGTGGCTTAAGCAACAAACATTTGTCTCACAGTTCTGGAGTCTGGTAAGTCTAAAATCAAGACGCCAGCAGATCTGGTGTTCAGTGAGGGCCCAGTTCCTGACTTGCAGATGGCCATCTTCTCATTGTATCCTCACATTGGCAGAGCACAGAAAAAGAGAGAGAGAGAGAAGGAAGCAAACTCTCTCCTTTCTCTTCTTGTAAAGACTTTAATCTCATTCATGAGGACTCCACTCTCTTCACCTAATTACCTCCCAAAGGCCTCATATCCCAGATACTATCACATTGAAGATTAGGCTTTAACATACAAGTTTTAGGGGGCCACAAACATTCAGTCCTTAGCAATAGCTTATCCAAGGGTTACATACAAATAAAGAGTGAAACTGAGATTCAAAATGAAATTGCATTAAACCCAATCTAATGCCCTTTCCGTTGTAATACATTTATTTCTTTATTCAACATATATTTATTGTACATCTATTGTGTGCCAGGCACTTATTTAGGGGAGCACTACGATGAACAAGACAGACAGGCCTGACCTTAGGAACTTTATTTGGAATATTTATTCCAGATAAAGATGTTGAGGAAAACTGATGGGCAGTGTCCCAGCCCTGTGCATCAGTTCTCTTCAACATCTTTATCTCTAATAATGTTCATATCATATTAAGAAAAAATAGAAAACAAATGAGATTAATTTTGCAGTTTGTGTTTTTCTCTGCCATAAATTATTAAATAGTGGCACTTGCTTAAATATTTTTTAAATGCAGATTTCAAGTTTCAAGGGATGGGGAAGCTATTTCAAAGAGCATAATAATTGCAGGAAGGAATACATGAATGTGTACTTCTTATTCCTAGGAATGCAATTCAGCTTCTCAAATTTCATTATACAGTATTCTTCAACCCAAAGTTTTATCTGGTTTAGAAAAAGAAAAGAGGTACACATGTTCTGACAAAGTACAAGACACATTTCCCATCCCTTACTCTTTTATGCTTCCTGCCTGTTCTCTAAAACTTTTGGCAGGTAAACATATTACTTTCAGATGAGCCAATCACTTGGAAATGTTAATCCACTTGAGAGAAGGTATGTCAACATCACTGTGAAAAAGATACCAGTGAACCATACTAATAGTCAATGACTTAGAATTATGCCTTTCCCCATATTTGCTTCCTTTTCACTATTTTTATTCACTGATTTTTGTTCCAGTTCTTATTTATGCTTCTCTTTTTACAACTTTGCATTGTTAATAAAAACTCAGTTTTAACTATAGATGACTTCTTCTTCTCTTGTGTTTGATTTATTGCTCCAAATGGGCCAACCTGGATGTCTATATTTCTTCCACTAAAATGCAAATAACTTACTAGGTAGACTATCCCCATGTTATTTGTTGGTTTGTTTGTTTTCTTTTTTTTGAGGCAGAGTCTTGCTCTGTCACCCAGACTAGATTGTAGTGGTGCAATCACAGCTCACTGCAGCCTCAACCTCTCGGGCTCAAGTGATCCTCCCACCTCAACCTCCTGAGTAGCTAGGACCACAGGCATGCGTGTGGCCTACTACCATACCCACCTATTTAAAAAAAAATTTTGTAGATATGGGGACTCCCTATGTTGCCCAGGCTGGTCTTGAATTCTTGGGCTCAAGCAATCCTGCCTCAGCCTCACAAAGTGCTGGAATTACAGGTGTGAGCTATTGCTCCCGGCCAGTATTTGAAATAAGTTTTTTTTTCTTGGTATTTGGAATAGGTTTTTGCCAATCCAGAAGACTGTGTAACATTTGGCAAAGGAGAAAATGCCAAGAAGTATCTTCGAACAGATGACAGAGTAGAACGTGTACGCAGGTAAACCAGTGTCTCTTGAAATTACTTTATGAAACAATTTTGGTCAGGCAGTTCAGTGAAGATGTCTCAGGGTCTTGGAGACTGAGGAAAAAAAGTTAGACCTCTTACCTACTCCACAGGACAATTACAGAAAACTGGACATTTGAAAGTCTCCAAGTATCACTGCAATTGTATGTATTGCCAGTTTTGCAATACTGTACTTTTATCTGTACTTTCTTGGGGTTAATGACATTGCTTTATATAGGGATGTATCAAAAGTAATGACAGGGAGGAGGTGAAATGGGAACAATAGATTCTTGCAGTTTTATCATCTTTCTCCATAGGTGAGACTGTCAACTCATGTAAAAGGTTGAAGAATTAGGTATTTTTGCATAAGATTCAAAATAAGAATGTTGACACTCTGGAGGAGTAGGAACCTCTTTCTCTCTATCCCTCTCCCCACTGCCATCTCTTTTTAAATATTATGTTTTAATGTACTGGGAATTCAATGAGCAATGAAAAGCTATAAGCCAAGATACGATTGGGGTACAATTGTTCCTGTCACCCAGGTAGTGAGCGTAGTACCCGTTAGTTTTTCAACCTTTGTCTCCCCTTCTCTACCCCCTCTAATAGTCCCCAATATCTATTGTTGCTATCTTTGTGTTTATGTACCCAATGTTTAGCTCTCACTTACAGGTGAGAACTTGTGGTGTTTGTTTTTCTTTTCCTGTGTTAATTCATTTAGGGTAATTAATTGCCTACAGCTGCATCAATGTTGCTGCAAAGGACATGATTTCATTCTTTTTTTTTATGAGATGCTGTCTCACTCTGTCACCTAGGCTGGAGTGCAATGGCGTGATCTCGGCTCACTGCAGCCTTCTTCTTCTGGGTTCAAACCATTCTCCTGCCTTAGCCTCCTGAGTAGCTGGGACTACAGGCATGTGCCACCATGCCCGGCTAATTTTTTTGTATTTTTAGTAGAGGCTGGATTTCACCATGTTGGCCAGGCTGGTCTCAAACTCCTGACTTCAGGTGATCCACCCACCTTGGCCTCCCAAAGTGCTGGGATTACAGGTGTGAGCCACCGCGCCTGGCCCAATTTCATTCTTTTTTTTTTTTTTTTTTAACAGATGTGAGCCACTGTGCCTGGCCCAATTTCATTCTTTTTTTTTTTTTTTAACAGGTGTGAGCCACTGCGCCTGGCCCAATTTCATTCTTTTTTTTTTTTTTTTTTTTACAGCTGTGTAGTATTCCATGGTGTATACGTACCACATTGTCTTTATCCAGTTCATATCGATGGACACCTAGGTTGCATTATCCCTTTTTTGATTCTCTGTGAAAGTCTGAAGCCCCTCCCAAGATTTCTGCAGATTCCCCTTCGGCATATCATCACCAGATTAACTCTGGATCTGGGTTCCCGCTTCTATGCATGTTTCCATATTCTGCAGTTGGTTATGCTGGATGTTAATCCAGCCCTTTCGTCAGTTCCCTTCAAAAATTAACTAAAAAAAAAAATGTGGCTAAAAATAGACTTGAATAAGTGGAGGTGCAGAGGCATTTACACTGTGGCAACACAAACATTTTAAGTTGTATGTTATTTCTCTGTCAGACAATGACCTTCAGCATCCTCTCTTTGAGGAATATGCCCCGTAGCTGTACCTCCTTCAATCAAGCAATGCCCAGTGTTACACCATTTTTGAGGCTCTCCTCTAGCCCCACAGAATCTTCAAACTTTTCAGCACTAAAATTAAAAGTACCTTCTTGCTCATGCAAAACAATTCTACCCCCAGGCTATTCATCAAGCAAGAATGTTTCTCTTCTAAGAAAAAGTCTGTGCAGATACTTAGCACAAAATTTCACCTTCTATCTCACTTAGTTATGTACTTGTTCATTCAGCAGCCCTGCTGAGTAAATCAGTGAGTCTTGAAAATGGGTTGTGTCAAGAATATGGATATAAAATAGTTTCAGGACAAAGAATCACTGTGGACATTTCAAACAATAGCAGAACAATATCAAAGGAAAAATTATGTGTTCGACGAAAAAAATAAAAGTGAGTGAAGCTTGAAGTTTTCAAAACCACTGAAGAGACATGAGAACGTTTAAAGCCTTGTCTGGTCCTTTATGCACTTCCCGTTTTAGAGCAGGCAGCCGCCGGCATGATGCTAGTCATGGCCCTGTGGTTATAAAATTGCCCAGAACTGGAAAGTGATCAGAAGCAATTAGACCCTCAGTAGTATTAGTAAGATTGAAATGAAAATCCAAGTAAGTCTCCTGTGTGAAAGCGTAACAAAAGATATTTTATTTGGGGATTTTAGATTCCTCCCTACTATGTTTTCCGACCTTCCACCCTTACACCCTGCCCATGGGATTGTACTTTTAGAGGAAAACGATGTTATCTAAATTGATCCGCTAGTCAGGTTGCAAATGAATGTTAGAAAGAACAATTGATCCCAGTTCTGTAAAGGTTCCGAGTCCTGGAGGAGGTGCAGCGACTGTGTGCACAGCGCCCCCTGGTGATGAGACACTGGCTTTTCAGCATAGTAAGAGAAGAGCGTCTCCAACAGAGTGGAGTTTCCAGTCGTATAATGCTTTTTGAGATAGTAACTGTTTCATCGAAAAAGTGCCTAATAACACACTTTTGGAGATACTTTTCAGAGAAAGCATTTCCAGAATCTTCCCTTTCCATTTTTAAGCTAGACTTTTTTTTTTTTCACCTCTCTCGTTACTTCAGTAATTGTAAAGCTGTTACGATTAGCATATTTGAACGGCAGGGCCAGAATGGGGCTACAAATAAAGTGAAAAGTATGCTTTACAGCGTGCAACAATTGTGAAAATTAATACATACACATATGGAGCAATTAACTAAAAACTTAAAATAATATGTGTTGAAATACCAAGATATGTGACTTAAAGTCAGTTATTTGAGTTCTGGACAGACAGAAACCAGTGATGGTTAGAAAGCACTTGACATATTTATTTATTTATTTAATACCATCTTAGCTTGTCTAGGAAGCATTCAAGACCATATACATTCAACACAAAAAGATAAAAAGAAAGTTGAAAGGCAAACAGGCCAGTTGGTGAACTACAGGGAGTCTTTCGAAAGACAAAATAAAGGCTTGAGGTTGGTATTTAGAAAATAACCCTTCACTGAGAGTGTTCCATGGAGTCTAAGTGACACTTGCTGGGGACTCTGTCAGGAGACTGGAACATAGGCTAGGGGTTGATGGATGATGTCCCTCGTGGGCCCAGTGTATGAACACACATATATGGAGAGATTATTGTGTATGTATCACTGTCATTTCTTCTATTGGGATGCTATCAAAGAGCTTTAAAACTGGGTTCCTGACCCTCAGGGGTTTATAATGTTCCCCCCACCCACCCCCAAAAGACCCACATGCATATAGTAATGAGAGAATGATATGAAGCCATGTTGCATTAGTTCCATGGAATATTTCATAAAGGAAGACCTTGAAGAGTATTAGGATTTGAAAGGAGGAAGAGGAGAGAAGAAGTCTCGTCAATTTGGGAAAATTCCTTTGTGAGAATGTGAACACACGGCTGGCTGTGTGCTGAGGGTGAAGAGCTTTGGCTGAGATGAGGGCGTCAGGAAAAGCCTGCTGTGCAGCTCCTTTTGTAGTTATTCACAGCCTCACAATCCCCAGATGCATGTAGCAATGGCAGTCTAGGTCAGGTGGATGCTGGGATCCAAGTAATTCTGATTTGAGGGAAGGAGGCGTGGCTATGGCCTCAAAAGCACAGAGATGGTGGGAAGGTCCGTCACAGAGCAAATATGTGCCACGGCATGTGTGTCCAAAGGAGAAAGAAGAATGGGAAAATGTAATCATGGGGGAGAAGGGTAATAGACCCAGGTAGAAAGTGGTCTCTTAGGAAGACTGATGTCCACCTGGTGATAGATTTCAGCAGCTGTCCATAAATGGCACTAACGTGAAGGAAGCTGCCGCTCCAGGAAGGAGTCTGTCGTTGGAGCAGAGGGGAGGGTTAGGACGGAAGGGTGATAGTGCACTGCAGCAGGTGCTCACAGGGAAAGCTGGGGAACTGTTTGCTTGGAACAGAGTCTCAAAAGAAGTACAAAATACAACATAAATTGGCATAAGTATGAGGGTCTGTGGAAAACAGGCCTTACTAGCATAATGAGGAGTGTTATCTTTGAGAACATTTTGAGGGCTGACAAAAGAGAAAGAGAACTCAAAAGGGAGAATAAGATAAAGAGAAAATGAGGCTAGAAAAACATGCAGGAGCTAGAAAGGTAAAGGAACTCCTGCCCCTTGACCTTCCTTCCCTCTACCCTCATAGTCCTCTTACTGTCCTTGACTTTCTCCTCTGCTTTAACATTCCATTCTATTTGTCAACTGCTTAACACAGGCATAGAAGTGGACACCGTTTTCCAGAGAGTCTCCTTTTTATAGTTTCTTCCTCAACCTTAAAATTTCTCTCCTTTTGGCATGTTGTGAAGGAGAACACTAACGTGCCTAAGATTGGAGGTGACGATATCTCCATGATGCTGCAGGAGAAATCAGAGGGCCAAAAAAAATACTTCCGGTGTCACTGACAAAGTGGGCCCTTCTTTAATAGAAAATGGTATTCCTGTCTTTTCTTTCCCATCTCATTCTCAGTAGTACTTGTATTGCTCCATGAAAGAGAGGGCACAAGAACACTCACACCTTCCTCTCTTTGCTTTTATTCTGTATTGAAGCCTTTTCAAATCGTTACTTATCTGGGCTGCTGCTGTCTTTTTCATGTCTCTATGTAGTCATTGTCTCTGTGAGGCAAGCTTAGAGATAATCTAGGGAAAACAGGAGAAAGGAAAGGAGAGGAGGAAAATGACGATCATTGAGCAGGCAATATGTAATAATTATATGTTTATTGCTATACAAGAGAGTAACGTAAAGCAGCAATAGTTTTAATTTTGAAATACATATCAATAGCTGGCAAACTCTATCAAACTCTCCATTTCTAGCCTAGATTCTAAAGCAATTTCTAATTCTGTAGACTTAAGGGACATGACATTTTAAAATTAAGTATTTTTAAAAATTTGCTGGGCATGATGGCTTGCACCTGTAAACTCAGTGTTTTGGGAGGCTGAGGCTGGAGGACTGCTTGAGACCAGGTGTTCAAGACCAGCCTGGGCAACATAGCAAGACCCCATCTCTAAAAAGAAAATTTTTAAAATTAGCCAGGCATGGTGGTGAGACCTGTTGTCCTAGCTACTCATGAGGCTGAGACTCAGGAGTTTGAGGCTGCAGTGAGCTATGATTGTGCCACTGCACTTCAGCCTGAGCAACAGAGCAAGACCTCCTCTCTAAAAACAACAATAGCAACGACAACAACAATAATAAAAACATCAAGTCCACAGTAGATGTGTTTTGTATTCGGTCTTAGCCAGAGAAACCCAAGATGCCATGATTTGGAGCAAAACTGTGGCTGAAACATGCTTTTTGTTTTCTTCTGTCTCTGTTATAAAGAAAACATTTAGGAAATTCTCTCTTTCTCTCTTTCACCTATCCTACTTTTTGTGTGTCCGTTGTAGTTTTGCACCATCATTCCTAACGAATTTATTTGGCATTTGGAAGATAGGTTAGCCAAAATTTTACTGTATTTGAAAGGCTAGTTATGTATTCTGTTATTTAGATATAAGAGCATGAGATTCTTGATATTAAATTGGTAAATTAATTATTGGCAACCTAGTGGTTTGGGTTGGCAAGGATTCTCTCAATAATCATTTGGTAGAGTAGCAGAAGCAAAGGAGGAGTCTTAAGAAAAATCAACACCAAAAGGGTTTTCTTCCTTCGGGAAAAAGAATTTTTATAAAAAGAGTCTTGAATTGCTAATTGTTATGAACCTCATAAGAAAAAAGTATTTTGTATTTACAAAAATGAAATGAGTTCTATTAGATAGATGTTGTTTTGATATTCTAGGAACTACAAAATGCCTTCTGTGATATTTAAAGATACACTAAAAATAAAAAGAAACAGAAATAATGAGAGATTCTAAATAAAATTCAAGTGGGTAAGGAAGCAAGACAATTTGAGAGAAAAAAATAAATCTTACTTTGAAATTTAAGGATCCATTAGTGCTCAGATTTAGTTTTTAGAAGAGAGAAAGGATACATATCTACTATTTTGAAATTAGTGTCTTTAATAGTTATCTTTTTCCACAGAGCCCACCTGAATGACCTTGAAAATATCATTCCATTTCTTGGAATTGGCCTCCTGTATTCCTTGAGTGGTCCCGATCCCTCTACAGCCATCCTACACTTCAGACTATTTGTCGGAGCACGGATCTACCACACCATTGCATATTTGACACCCCTTCCCCAGCCAAATAGAGCTTTGAGTTTTTTTGTTGGATATGGAGTTACTCTCTCCATGGCTTACAGGTTGCTGAAAAGTAAATTGTACCTGTAAAGAAAATCATACAACTCAGCATCCAGTTGGTTTTTTAAGAATTCTATACTTCCAATTTATAATGAATACTTTCTTAGATTTTAGGTAGGAGAGGAGCAGAGGAATTACGAACTGGGGTAAACCCATTTTGAATATTAGCATTGCCAATATCCTGTATTCTTGTTTTACATTTGGATTAGAAATTTAACATAATAATTCTTAAGTCTTTTGTCTGATTTTTAAAGTACTTTCTTATAAATTTGGATCATGTTATGATTTGTAACATTCACACAACACTTCACTTTGGAATCTATAAAATAATTGCACGTATGAGAAACCTATATTTCAACACTGTTGAAACGGACATATGAAATAAAGAATTTAAAGAATGATTTTGTTTGGTTTTATTTTTCCCAACATTTTGTTTTCAAAAGTTTCAAACCTAGGATAAAGTTGAAAAATAGTACAAAGAACCACTCTGTACCACTCACCAGTTGTTAACATTTTGCATATTTGCTTTCCTTCTCTCTCTGTTTTCTTTTTCTCTGAAACATCTGAGAGTAAGTGGCAGATATCATGACACATCACCCTTTAATACTTCAGCATGTTTTTCCTATGAACAAGACATTCTCCAAATAAATACAATACCATTATTACACCCAAGACATTTAGCATTAATATGATAATATTTCATATATAGAGTCCTTATTCCATTTTTTCCTATTTCCTCAGTAATAGTCTTCATAATTGCTTTATTTTTGATCCAGGAATCAAAGACCAAACATTGCCTTCTGTTATCATTTCTATTTAGGTTTCACTTAAATGAGAGAGTTCTTTCACTTTCTTTCTCTTTTGTATAACCTTGACATTTTTTGAAGAGTACAGACAAGTTGTTTTACAGAATGACCCTTAATCTGGATTTGTTTTATCTATGATTTTCTCATTCTTAGATTCAGATTAAACATTTTTAGTGGTGTGTCCTTCACACTATAAAACATCAACAGGCATATGATATCAGTTTGCCCTGTTATTGGTGATATTAAATTTCATGAATTTAGTAAGATAGTGTCAACAAAACCTGTCCATTTTAAAGGGATCCTTTTATTTTTATAATCATATGTGGGGTGATAATTTGAGACTGTATGCATATCCTGTCTCCCCACAAACTTTGACTTAATAGAGTTAGCACCCAGATATGTTCTATGGTTTCTACATATAAATATGTAGCACATAAATCACACAAATTTAGACTTTTTTTGGTCTTAAATGGAATGTGTACTTAAGTCTTTATGATAAAGGGTAACCTTTTAAAATATCAATTTTTTGTTATGCATGCCATCCATCTAATTTATATTAGTTTTTGATTTTCATATCTTTTGATGCATTTTAACTTTAAATATGTATTTCTCAAACAGAACTTTTAATGACATTTGTGAATTGTTCATTTAGATGTGCCACTCAAGAGAAAAGTCACTGTGTTTTATTTTAGGTTTCATAGTTTGAGCAACTCTGAAGTCCATAAACAAAACCTATTAGACAATTGACTACGTAGAATTCCATACAAGTTTACTTTTACTTCTTTTCCTAATGTTAAAAAGCAGCTTTGCATGCTGTGGATCTTGGCCTTAGGAACTCTTTGTGGTGTAATTGATGGAAAAGACCACGAGCTCAGGAGGGAAAAGTCCGAAACCCATGAGTTGGCTCTGCCTGCATGAACACACTCACGTGAACACACCCACGCACACACACACACACCCTGCTCTGGATTTGGGCAACTGACTTACGCTGTCTGATCTGCAGTTTCCTCAAACTTTACAAGATTTTTTGAAAGTCATATGCTTTTCTGTATGTGGAGCCTTTGAAAAAGTATATTCTCAGCCATTAAGTGTTTCCCATGTGTGAATTATCTCAGTAATCTCTCAATCATAAAGATTCAGATAACTGAGTTCCTCCTGGTTTTGGGTCAGATCTTTGTTGAACCATTATCACGTCTTTCATTGTCTTCTCAAATTTTCTTCTCACTTGGTAATGCTTCTCTGAGTAGAAGCAGAATGGATTGTGGTTATTGTAGCAGTTATCCATTTAGCTACTAATATTTGATATTCATTAGTAGACAATTATTAGGGGAAAAGGACGTTTAAATTTTATATTCTCAAAGATATAGGAACTATGTATATGAGCAGAACACATGTAAGGATAAATGAAAAAGTCTAGGGATTACCCAGTTCAGTTTCTAAATTTAAATATAAGTTGTAAAAACAATTTAGAATAGTTTCTAACTATACTTTTACTCACAAGAGAAGCTTTAGATACAGGGGGATTTATTAGTGAAACTGCTTTTATGAAGGAAGGTGGATGAAGGGGAAAGCTATTTACTGGTCTAGTCTCTCCTGCAACAAGGATTCCCCACCTGACTACAAGACAGAACTGGCTCTAGAGTGAAGTCTGTGTGCTAAGTGACTTTAACTTGTGATGGGACTCAGGTGGAATGGTACAGCTTGCCTTAACACTATTACTTATGAGGAATAGGATGGGTTTGTTTTCATGTTTCTGCTACTTAATTTGAAAACAAAGATTGTGGTTATCTTTGTATCTGCATGCATATCTGTGTACACACACACACACACACACACACACACACACACACATACTACCATCATCAGTTCTAACCATTATGGATGCTTAGTAATTAGATAACATTGTTACTTTTTCTTTTTTATTTTATTTTATTATTATTATACTTTAAGTTTTAGGGTACATGTGCACAATGTGCAGGTTAGTTACATATGTATACATGTGCCATGCTGGTGTGCTGCACCCATTAACTCGTCATTTAGCATTAGGTATATCTCCTAATGCTATCCCTCCCCACTCCCCCCCATCCCACAGCAGTCCCCAGAGTGTGATGTTCCCCTTCCTGTGTCCATGTGTTCTCATTGTTCAATTCCCACCTATGAGTGAGAATATGCAGTGTTTGGTTTTTTGTTCTTGTAATAGTTTACTGAGAATGATGGTTTCCAATTTCATCCATGTCCCTACAAAGGACATGAACTCATCATTTTTTATGGCTGCATAGTATTCCATGGTGTATATGTGCCACATTTTCTTAATCTAGTCTATCATTGTTGGACATTTGGGTTGGTTCCAAGTCTTTGCTATTGTGAATAGTGCCGCTATATACATACCTGTGCATGTGTCTTTATAGCAGCATGATTTATAGTCCTTTGGGTATATACCCAGTAATGGGATGGCGGGGTCAAATGGTATTTCTAGTTCTAGATCCCTGAGGAATTGCCACACTGACTTCCACAAGGGTTGAACTAGTTTATAGTCCCAACAACAGTGTAAAAGTGTTCCTATATCCTCTCCAGCACCTGTTGTTTCCTGACTTTTTAATGATTGCCATTCTAACTGGTGTGAGATGGTATCTTATTGTGGTTTTGATTTGCATTTCTCTGATGGCCAGTGATGGTGAGCATTTTTTCATGTGTTTTTTGGCTGCATAAATGTCTTCTTTTGAGAAGTGTCTGTTCATGTCCTTTGCCCACTTTTTGATGGGGTTGTTTGTTTTTTTCTTATAAATTTGTTTGAGTTCATTGTAGATTCTGGATATTAGCCCTTTGTCAGATGAGTAGGTTGTGAAAATTTTCTCCCATTTTGTATGTTGCCTGTTCACTCTGATGGTAGTTTCTTTTGCTGTGCAGAAGCTCTTTAGTTTAATTACTTTTTCAAACACCACCATCTCCCTTCATTCAGGCCTCATTCTGTCCTTACCTGTCCTAAGGCAACTCCATCACAAGCAGTTCAAGGTCCACTGAAACTGGAAGATATTTATCTGTATCTATTATGGAGTCATCATCTAGGGCAATGATGGGAGGAGTTCTAGGGGGCAGGGTTCAGCGACTCTCAAATGAAATTGGAGAGGGGTAGATTTTACCAGAATTACTGTGGCAAGGGCAAACATATATTTATATAGATATTGAATCTGTATTATATTGGACAAAACTTTATATTTTTATATAAAACTATAAAACAACATGACGTAGAATCTTCTTAATAGGTGGGGACGTCTGTAAGATGCACTGATATTGTCTTGGGCATGCTGATGGATGGGGGTAGGTCATGAGATTTTTATGTACATTCAAAGCCTCTGTGGTTTAAACAAGGCTGAGACATCCTTGTTGAATTAATGTCAAATAGACGAGTCCTTCTATTTTGAAGACTGAGAAAATGACTCCTTCAGGGCACAGGAGATCTTAGGCTCAGAGAGGCAGATTCAGAAGATCCTACATATAAATGAGACTGGAGTGGAAATGAGAATGGCGGGAAATGCATGGAAACAGACTTGTAACTGTCCCATGGCCTGGCTGTCTGAATCCCAGAGGTTAGTCCATTCTCCTGCTTTGGTCAAGCTGCCCTGGAAGCCTCTCTTAGGCTGCTGTTGGTTCTCTCTGTGGGATCACTGCTAAAGATCCCAGAGTCACTCCACATCCCAGTGTTCTGCACATTGCTGTATGTTGGCTTGTGTGACCAAACAGCATGTTTGGTGAGTGTGGTTTTAAACCAAACAGAGTTAGAGGAATCAAATATTAAATGGCATAAGACTAAGATAATCTGACACATCCATTATTCACTTCAAGATGGAGATAATCTCTCTTCAGTGAAACTAAAAACCTCACAGTCTGTTGGCCACAGCACCCCACAGTCAATTCACCTTTACACTTGGAATGACTCTGCAATTGAGACTGGCAAGGCCAAGTCTGATGACACAGGACCCTCACCACTGTGGGTGCTTGGATAGGTATAGTCAATGCTTATATTTGTATTTTTTTTCCTGTTTCTTGGGCTATCCAATCATTCTTCTGACTGATATATTCTCCCTTTCACTATATTAAAACACAAAGAGGCTACTTCTTGGATCTTACCAATCAGGAAGTGACTTGGCATGTCTATGCTGAGTTTAGCTAGGAGGTTAACGATCAAAAGGTAATTGTACAATCTCTGATCCCTAGTTATCAGGGAGACCTCTCAAAACCCCTAAGCACTACTGACTGCCACCTTCCCGATCTAACATTCAATGATTCTAAGGCCAGAAGTTTTGCTAGGCAGTGAGGAGAAGGGAATGGAGTTTCTGACAACCAAAGTGTTAAATTTTAATGCAGTAAGGCCCAGTCCTAGGGAATCCTGATGGGTTCTATAAACCGTTCACCCTAGAGCTCTACTTTATAAATAAAGAAACCAAAAAGAAAGTTTTCTGAGTTGCACAGTTGCATCACACTGATTCTTCACGGAGGCAGATGGTGAGAAGTGAGGCAATTTGCCTTGGGAGTCTTTACAATCCATTTAGAAACAGCAGCACAAAAATCCTATGATCATCTCCCCTCTGCCAGCCTGAAATGTCAGCCCTGTGGGAAGCTGATAGGTGTTCCTGCCATCAGCCAAAGCGGCACCTCTACATTCATACATTTCAGGGTACTTTATTCACTATATATTCTGTGTAAACTGTTGGATTTGACAAGGAGGAGTTGTCGAAGGCAGACTACTGGGAAGGGGCCGTGTTGGGTTGAATTTGGCACCAATCTCTCATACTTGACAGCTCATGTACAAGATTGTGGATGAGCTATAGGACCTATGAGCCTCCTCAGTCAGCAAGCACAGGCCCTAAGTCACATTTAATTCAGAAAGCCCTGACAGCCCTGCATAAAATGTGAGCCGTAAAATGGAGAGATAGGAGCTGTGTGCAAGAGTAGACCATTTAAGTTATTTCCTTTTACTGAAGTTTTGGAAAACATGAACCAGGACAATACAGACTGATATACCACAAAGAGATCTGTATTAGTAACTTCCAGAAAATAATCCAAATAATCCACACTTTAAGCCAGACATAATTTTTAATGACCCCAAACTAAGAGGGACATCAGTGGAGAGTTAGAGGCTGCCTAAAGTTCTTAGTCTTTTAGCCTAAGTCATTCGTATCTATACCTATATGTTTATAGAAGCAAAACCACCCAAAATAAAGAGAATAGTGAAGGACTGAAGCAGTATGGTATAGTGAATAGATACTGGATTTGAAAAACACCTATATCTGTGTCTTGAGTCTTGAGGCTTTCTGGCTGCCTGAGATAATGACTGAGGCTTTATGCCCCATCCTTAATTCTAAAGTGGCAAAATTAATACTTTACCTACTGTATTAATAGCCACAATAATTCTGCATGATAAGTCATCCTATGACTCAGTGGCTTTGATCATGATTCTGTAGGGTTGAGCTGATCTTGACTGGGTTTGCTCATGTGTCTGCTGTCTTACAGGTTAGCCAGGCGGTCCTGCTGAATATGTGTCTGGGTTCTCTAAGGAATCTGAAAATTGGCTGAAACTTGGCTGATTCAGAAAGATCTCAACCAGGGTTACTTGGGCAACTCAACTCTATCCCATGCGTCTTATCCTCTAGTACAGTGCTCAGCAAACTATGGACTGTGGGCCAAATCCAGCCCATGGGCTGTTTTTATAAATAATGTTTTATTGGAACACAGCAGTACTTACTTATTTTTATATTTCCTGCAACTGCTTTTGTGTCACAGTGGCAGAGTGGCGTAGTTGAATTGTTGCAGTGGAGACCACATGGCTCACAAAACCAAAAATATTTACTCTCTGGTGTTTTACAGAAAGTTTTCTGATTCTTGCTCCAGTAGGTTAGCCTGACTGTGCTATCACAGCATAGGAGCAAGAGAGGAAATGGAACTGTGTAAGTCTCCTTTCAAGAGTCTGCAATCATTACATCCACCAACATCCCTTTGGCCAGAGAAAGTCACAGGGCTGGCCTCAGAATTAAAGTGCTGGGAAATGGACTCAACCCCCTCAGGGAGATGAACTGCAAAGTCACATGGCACAGGGGCACGGATGCACAGAGGCGTGAAGATTTGGGCCACTTATACAATCAATCTATTGCACTTGCCTGCTTTGTTATGCTAGTATGAGTTTCAATTCAGACACATGTAAAAGCATTTTATAAACTTTATGACATTATGCAATTAAAACAGCATTTATTCTAATGTGTCATAATTTTATCAGATTAGTGGTAATCTGTGATATGCTCAGTATGAGAGCAGTAGTTACAAACTAAGTAAAAAACACAATACAGGGTTTATGAACTTGGCCTTCTCCCTCTCATTTGCAATGTGCTGCCTTAGGAAGACAGATGGGACAAGGAACAAATATTTGGACAGCCTTATCGCCTCTATAACCAAGTTGGTTCCCAAACTGTGCCCAGTCTGTTCTCTTGAAATTATAATACGCACCCTGCTCCCAACCAAGTGTTTCATCAAATTTAATCAGTTTCTGATTATTCACATATTAAATGTAGACCAGAGAATATTGCTGGCCCAAATGTAAAATTTTTGTGTTAGTGTTTGCTGAAATAATTGTATATTATCTTCTATGGGTCGTATTAATCATGAAAATAAAGCTGTGCTAAGTTCTTGTTTGAGCTACCCAATTTATAACTTGATAGTGAAAGGAATATAATTTACTTTTTCTTTGTAACTTATCTTTCATGACAACATAGTTAGAGGCTGGATCCTAGAATTGATTCTTATAATAGTTTTGCCACTGACACACATGAGAAACCCAGGCAAGTCACCTACTTATGCTCTATTCATTTCTTCACATTTAAAATGAATACACTGAACTAGAACAATTTTTGAAATATTCTGTGACTCTAAAAATTCTATTTACTCTGGAGGCAGGTGTTGGTCTACTCTTTCTCCACTGATAAAATATGAATATCAAGATGTGGAAATAATTATAGCAGAAAGCTTATAGCCTCTATTAATGAGGTCAAACTCAATTTGAGTTAAATAGCATTTTGTGGGTTTAATGTCTCAGAATAATAATCTTTAATTTTCTCTGAATCACCAATGTGATGTCACCAAAAAGAAATGATTGTTACTTTTCAGAAAAATTCAATAAATGCATTGAATTACCTCCATTTAATAATTTTCTTCTATTAATTCTTCTTCAGACATTGAACATACGATCACTTGAATAGACCAGTAACTTATGCTAATAGTTGATGGTGGGACAAATAGAATGCTTGGAAATAAATGAAACAGGGTTCCTTGGTCTAATCATTATTCTGGGTTCCCAGAATCTTGACTCTATAAATTAGTTAGGTTCTACCTAGTCCAAATGTGTACACATAAAATAAAAGAAAAATGTTTATTCATTTCTTCATAAAGAAATATTTATTGAAGGACTCATATGTGCCCAGCACTATTCTAGATGCTTGGTATACAGCGAGGACCACAGAAAAAGTTTGCATTCCAAAGGAAATTCTTTAACTTAGGGCTTGTAAAGAAAGAAAGATGGTGAAACAACTGAACTCATATTATACCAGAAGTCAGTCAACTACGGTCTGTGGGCCAAATCTGACCTGCCACCTCTTTTTGTATGGCCCACAAGCTAACAATGATCAATGGTTTTTACTAATGAACATTTGCAATCAATCTGATGACTAGAAACACTAACCTTGAACTCCAATTAAGCAAAATGTTAATCCCCTGAATAAAAATTCCATTCTTCTCATTAGTAGATCTTTGTTACAAAAAAAGGTACTTCATCATTATTGTTATCTTTTGAATATCATCAGTTAAAAAATATGGAAATTTGTTTTCATTCCTGTTTTATAAGTACCTATGTAACATACTTGATTTTGCCTCTTAGCTCACAAAGTCTAAAATATTTACTCTGGCATAAAAACAGACACATAGATCAATGGGACAGAATAGAGAACCCAGAAATAAATCCATGAATTTAGTCAACTCATTTTTAACAAAGGTACCAAGAACATGCATTAGGGAAAGAACAGTCTCTTCAATAAACGCTATTGGGAAAACTGGATCTCCACGTGCAGAAAAAGGAAACTAGACCTCTATCTCTTGCCATATACAAAAATCAAATCAAAATGGATTAAAAGCTTAAATCTAAGACCTGAGACTACGAAATTATAAAAAGAAAACATTAAGGAAACACTCCAGGATTTTGGTCTGGCAAAGATTTCTTGACTAAAGCCTCAAAAACACAGGCAACCAAAACAGAAATGGACAAATGGTATCACATCAAGTTAAAAAGCTTCTGCACAGCCAAGGAAACAATCAGCAAAGTAAAGAGACAATCTACAAAATGGGAGAGAAAATATTTGCAAATATCCATATGATAAGAGATTAATAACAAGAACATATAAGAAGTTCAAATAACTCAGTAGCCAAAAGTCAAGTAATCCACTTAAAAATGGGTAAAAGATCTGAATAGACATTCTGAAAAGAGTACGTACAAATGGCCAACTAGTATATGAAAAAGCACACAACAGCACTAATCATCAGGAAAATACAAATCAAAATCACAATGAGGTATCATCTCACTCCAGTTAAAATGGCTTTTACCCAAGACAGAGAATAACAAATTCTAGTGAGAATGTGGCAAGAGGGGAGCCCTCTTATACCATTGGTGGGAATGTAAATTAGTGCAGCCACTTGTGGAAAACAGTATGAAGATTTCTCAAAGAACTAAAAATAGAATTACCATGTGATTCAGCAATCTCACTGCTGGGTGTATATTCAAAAGAACAGAAATCAGTATATTAAAGAGATATCTGTACTCTCACGTGTATTACAGCACTATTGCCAATAGCCAAGATCAGCCTAAGTGCCCGTCAACAGGTGGATGGATAAAGAAAATGGGATGTGTGTGTATAATATAATATTCCATTATATATTATATGTTACATATATTATGTATTATATTATATAATATATTACATATTATATATCATATATTACATATTATAATATATTACATATTATATAATGTATTATCATATATTATACATACTATGTGTTACATAATGGAATATTATATTATACAAAACAAAATATTATTTGGCCATAAAAAAAATCCTGTCACTTGAAACAACATGGATAGAACTGGAGGATTTTATGTTAGTGAAATAATCCAAGCACAGAAAGACAAATATCTCGTGTTCTCACTCATATGTGGGAGCTTAAAAAAATAACCTCATGGCGATAGGGAGTAAAGTGGTGGTTACTAGAGAGGTTGAGAAGGATAGTAGGGATGTGAGGAATAAAGAGGGGTTGAGTAATGGGTTTGAAAATATAGTTAGATGGAAGGAATCGATCTAGGGTTTGGTAGCACAATAAGGTAACTATAGTTAATAATAATTTATTGTATATTTCAAAATAACTAGAAGAATGCAATTGGAGTGTTCCTAACGCAAAGAAATGATAAATACTTGAGGTGATGAATATCCCAATTAACTTGATTAGATTATAATATGATTGTATCAAAATATTATATGTATCCCATGTGATAACTGTTACCTATCCGTATCCATAAGAATAAAAATAAATAAAAATTTTAAAAAAGAAAAATAAAATAAATTGTTTACTCTGGCCTTTTACAAAGTTTGTCAACTCCTGATCTATACAATTGAATAAAAAGCATATAAATGGATACTGAAATTTCTCTTATTATTTTTCACTGACTAACTGGTGCCAGAATTTAATCAAAGTGACTAAGAACACCACTTTATTTCAATATTGGTCCTCTCATATTTGCCCCAAATTATCCATTTTTGTCTCAAATTATTACATTCTATATGGCATGGTATATGTGGGATATTCAGTAATTTTTCAAGAATTTTCTCAGTTGTTAAAGGATTGAAATATTGTTAATTGTCTTCTATGAAAACATAGCTTCTTATCAGCATGTTTTGAGCTTGTATGGGCTTTCCCTAGTAGCTGAATGTTTTTCCATGAGATCAGTTCTCTTGACAATACTGTGATGGAAATTGAGGTTTTAAAGTCCCTTTGGTTGGAAAAGTGTATTTTTGTTTGGAGTAGATATACAGAAATCATGATACATCCAGTGTAACACCATTAAATCACTCACTTCTCAGAAATGGTAGCTAAAACCATTAATGTTTAATCACTTCATCGCCAATGCCAAGTAGTTTACATTAACAGGGAGCAGAATATGCTATGGCCAAATGAAACTAAATGGAAAACTCAGAAACAGCTGATGATGTCTAATTTAACATCTTTGTTTTTTCCTGGGACATTTATGCTCACGGTGGTGATTTTATATTGCACACATATAATATAGTCATGGTTATTGCTTTTAAAATTGCTCCTAGTTTCTTTGATGGATTTAAATTTATTACTGTTTTATGGAGAGAGAGCATATTGTTCCACCAGGAGCATCACAGTGTCTCATTGCTCTGCCACACAAACAAAATTTAAACCCATCCAAATCCAAAAATCACCCCAAATCCCTTTATCCAAAACAAAAACAATAGCCATTATCTTTAGGATCCCGATTAGCATTTTAAACTATATTTTAAAATATGAAGAAGAAAAATGTCATAGATTACTATTTTTAGGAACCTATCCCAAAGTTACACTAGATAAATGTATGAAAGTACTTGCAAACCAGGTTATTTATTGAAGCACCATTTTTAATAGCAAGCGATTGCAAATAATTCAAATATTCACTAACAGAGAATGGTTAAACTATGAAGATTAACACAATAGATTATTATGCAGCTGTAAAAAGAATTAGAAAAATCTCTATATGTTACTGTGGTTACTGTGGAATAAACTTTAGGATATATATATACTCTTGTATGTGTGTGAGTGTGTATTTGTGCTTGTGTTTTATTGAATTTAGCATTGGTTTGTTTTAGAGACAAGTCTTACTCTGTTGCCCATGCTGAAGTGCAGTGGGACAACCACAGCTCACTGTAACCTCAAACTCCTGGGCTCAAGCGATCCTCCCTTTGCAGCCTCTTGAGTAGCTAGGACAACAGGCATGCACCACCACGCCTGGATAATTTTTAAATTTTTTGTAGAGATAGGGTCTTGCTAGGTTACCCAGGCTGGTCTCGAAATCTTGGCTTCAAGTGATCCTCCTGCCTTGGCCTCCCAAAGTGCCGGGATTGAAGGAGTGAGCCACTGCACCCTGACTGTTCTTATATTTTAAAATCAATGAAAAGACAAACCATAAAGTTTGGAAAAAATAGTTAACTATACAGGGAAGGAGGCAATAGAATAAAAGGAAAAGAGAAACTATTTTTAAAAGTATCTTGTTTTAAGGATGTGACTTTGAAAACGTAAATATTTTACATAATGATTAAATTAATTAAACACAAAGAGCAGTTCCTAAACATTGAAAGTAAAAAGAAACAAAGAAACCTTAATGCGTATCCTATTGATGGCATAACCTTCCACAAAGGAACTATCTGAAGTGGTCTTAAAACATAACAATTTGATTGAACATAAATGGTAGGACAACAGAATATGAAAACAATCCTTTCAGTAATAGTATTATTATTGGTAGTAGTGTTGATATTATTCTGAGACTGTAATCTGCATAGTGTGGCATGAAACAAATGAGTAATTATATCAGCATCACCGAAAACTAGGATTTGGGGCATGGCAGAAAGAAGATACACATACAAAATCAAATAAGTAGAAACTCTGTACTCCTGAATTTGAATTAGAACTATTAGTTTTAACTGATGATGTGTTTTATCTAAAACAAAACAAAGATAATTTTTTTATCTACGTCTGCTGAAAGGAATTAGCAAGCAGATGCAGGCAATGTGAAATGAACCTGGAATATGACTTATTATTCCATATTAGAAAATAATGATGCTATTCAATACAACTAGCGTTGTGTCAAAATGACTCAAGACTAAATGAATACACTCCCAAGCCAATAAATTTCAAGATGTGAAAGATGTTTAAATCTATGAGCTCATAAGACATATACACACACAACACCCACACACCTATATGTAGACACACAGATTTTATACATATATATAAAAATGTATTTTATGTGTGCACGTGTGTGTATATAGTCTTTGAAGGATATTAAGAATCTTATTTTTTTTAAATTGTTTACAATCAAACAAACCCTGAGCATTTATCTTGCCTCTTCTATATAAACTTTAACTCGGCATAAGCAATTGCTGATGAAGAAGAAATGTTTCCTTGTAGAAGCAAACCAGTGAATAATTGAAGAAACAATTTATCTTTTCAACATCTAATGAGTTAATGGATTCAAGCAAAGATTATCCACGGCTGCTAACAACACAAAAAGACAATCGGAAATTAGTTATTATTGCGGGAAGTACCCAATACCATCTATGAAACTGTGTGGACAAAAACACTGACAAAAATCTCCATGAATCTCTAATTTTGAATACAAATTTAAAGAAAATGCAAAGGATTAAAATAGACCATGATGAAGTCAGAAAAATTCAGACAGAGAAAAATGCTCCAGGACCACAAACCCATTTCTTCCGCAAAAGCTTGCAGGTAGAGATTGACTGACCAAGAGAGCAGAGACATAGAGAGAATCTAGAGATTAAAAGAAACTTGAGCTATTTGTCAGCATTCAGTTGCAATGTATGGATGTGATTTGAATTCTAATTTAAAAATCAAAGTAGAAAGTGGTAAACAATTGGGGAAATGTGAACAATGATAGAATATTTAATATTAATGAAATATGTTAAATATTTTCAGATATAATAATGGCATTGAGTATGTAAAAAAGAGTCTGTTTTTAAAGAAATACCTCTGAAATACAGATGATATAATATCACCTGTATATTAGATGATATTATATATATCAGTATCATCAGAATAAATTAACATTAGCATGAATTGTTAATTGCTGACACTGCGCAATAGGTACGTGGATAATTACTATACTGTTCTCATTCCTTTTACTTATGTTTGAAATGTTCTAAAATTAAAAGTTAAAGCATAGAGTGTAAAGTTGAGCAAATTCCTCCAAGACCTAAATATAGCTTATCAAAACTTACATGAATTAGATGCTGCCTGTTGAGCTAATACTTTTTTTTTAAATGATGTGCTTCAGTTTATTGCACTTTTCGAATACTCCAGTTTTTTTGTTTGTTTGTTTTTGTTTTTTTAATTTTATTATTATTATACTTTAAGTTTTAGGGTACATGTGCACAATGTGCAGGTTTGTTACATATGTATACATGTGCCATGTTGGTGTGCTGCACCCATTAACTCGTCATTTAGCATTAGGTATATCTCCTAATGCTATCCCTCCCCCCTCCCCCCAACCCACAACAGTCCCCGGTGTGTGATGTTCCCCTTCCTGTGTCCATGTGTTCTCGTTGTTCAATTCCCACCTATGAGTGAGAACATACGGTGTTTGGTTTTTTGTCCTTGCGATAGTTTGCTGAGAATGGTGGTTTCCAATTTCATCCATGTCCCTACAAAGGACATGAACTCATCATTTTTTATGGCTGCATAGTATTCCATGGTGTATATGTGCCACATTTTCTTAATCCAGCCTATCGTTGTTGGACATTTAGGTTGGTTCCGAGTCTTTGCTATTGTGAATAGTGCCACTATATACATACCTGTGCATGTGTCTTTATAGCAGCATGATTTATAATCCTTTGGGTATATACCCAGTAATGGGATGGCTGGGTCAAATGGTATTTCTAGCTCTAGATCCCTGAGGAATCGCCACACTGACTTCCACAGTGGTTGAACTAGTTTACAGTCCCACCAACGGTGTAAAAGTGTTCCTATTTCTCCACATTCTCTCCAGCACCTGTTGTTTCCTGACTTTTTAACGATTGCCATTCTAACTGGTGTGAGATGGTATCTCATTGTGGTTTTGATTTGCATTTCTCTGATGGTCAGTGATGATGAGCATTTTTTCATGTGTTTTTTGGCTGCATAAATGTCTTCTTTTGAGAAGTGTCTGTTCATATCCTTTGCCCACTTTTTGATGGGGTTGTTTGTTTTTTTCTTGTAAATTTGTTTAAGTTCATTGTAGATTCTGGATATTAGCCCTTTGTCAGATGAGTAGGTTGCAAAAATTTTCTCCCATTCTGTAGGTTGCCTGTTCACACTGATGGTATTTTCTTTTGCTGTGCAGAAGCTCTTTAGTTTAATTAGATCCCATTTGTCAATTTTGGCTTTTGTTGCCATTGCTTTTGGTGTTCTAGACATGAAGTCCTTGCCCATGCCCATGTCCTGAATGGTATTGCCTAGGTTTTCTTCTAGGGTTTTTATGGTTTTAGGTCTAACATGTAAGTCTTTAATCCATCTTGAATTAATTTTTGTATAAGGTATAAGGAAGGGATCCAGTTTCAGCTTTCTACATATGGCTAGCCAGTTTTCCCAGCACCATTTATTAAATAGGGAATCCTTTCCCCATTTCTTGTTTTTGTCAGGTCTGTCAAAGATCAGATAGTTGTAGATATGTGGCATTATTTCTGAGGGCTCTGTTCTGTTCCATTGGTCTATATCTCTGTTTTGGTACCAGTACTATGCTGTTTTGGTTACTGTAGCCTTGTAGTATAGTTTGAAGTCAGGTAGCGTGATGCCTCCAGCTTTGTTCTTTTGGCTTAGGATTGACTTGGCGATGCGGGCTCTTTTTTGGTTCCATATGAACTTTAAAGTAGTTTTTTCCAATTCTGTGAAGAAAGTCATTGGTAGCTTGATGGGGATGGCATAGAATCTATAAATTACTTTGGGCAGTATGGCCATTTTCACGATATTGATTCTTCCTACCCATGAGCATGGAAAGTTCTTCCATTTGTTTGTATCCTCTTTTATTTCATTGAGCAGCGATTTGTAGTTCTCCTTGAAGAGGTCCTTCACATCCCTTGTAAGTTGGATTCCTAGGTATTTTATTCTCTTTGAAGAATAAAATTGTGAATGGGAGTTCACTCATGATTTGGCTCTCTGTTTATCTGTTATTGGTGTATAAGAATGCTTGTGATTTTTGTACATTGATTTCGTATCCTGAGACTTTGCTGAAGTTGCTTATCAGCTTAAGGAGATTTTGGGCTGAGACGATTGGGTTTTCTAGATATACAATCATGTCATCTGCAAACAGGGACAATTTTACTTCCTCTTTTCCTAACTGAGTGCCTTTTATTTCCTTTTCCTGTCTGATTGCCCTGGCCGGAACTTCCAACACTATGTTGAATAGGAGTGGTGAGAGAGGGCATCCTTGTCTTGTGCCCGTTTTCAAAGGGAATGCTTCTAGTTTTTGCCCATTCAGTATGATATTGGCTGTGGGTCTGTCATAGGTAGCTCTTATTATTTTGAGATACGTCCCATCAATACCTAATTTATTGAGAGTTTTTAGCATGAAGGGTTGTTGAACTTTGTCAAAGGCCTTTTCTGCATCTATTGAGATAATCATGTGGTTTTTGTCTTTGGTTCTGTTTATATGCTGATTACATTTATTGATTTGGGTATGTTGAACCAGCCTTGCATCCCAGGGATGAAGCCCACTTGATCATGGTGGATAAGCTTTTTGATGTGCTGCTGGATTCTGTTTGCCAGTATTTTATTGAGGATTTTTGCATCAATGTTCATCAAGGATATTGGTCTAAAATTCTCTTTTTTGGTTGTGTCTCTGCCTGGCTTTGGTATCAGGATGATGCTGGCCTCATAAAATGAGTTAGGGAGGACTCCCTCTTTTTCTATTGATTGGAATAGTTTCAGAAGGAATTGTACCAGCTCCTCTTTGTACCTCTGATAGAATTCGGCTGTGAATCCATCTGGTCCTGGACTTTTTTTTGGTTGGTAAGCTATTGATTATTGCCTCAATTTCAGAGCCTGTTACTGGTCTATTCAGAGATTCAACTTCTTCCTGGTTTAGTCTTGGGAGGATGTATGTGTTGAGGAATTTATCCATTTCTTCTAGATTGTCTAGTTTATTTGCGTAGAGGTGTTTATAGTATTCTCTGATGGTAGTTTGTATTTCTGTGGGATCGGTGGTGATATCCCCTTTGTCATTTTTTATTGCATCTATTTGATTCTTTTCTCTTTTCTTGTTTATTAGTCTTGCTAGCGGTCTATCAATTTTGTTGATCTTTTCAAAAAACCAGCTCCTGGATTCATTAATTTTTTGAAAAGTTTTTTGTGTCTCTATTTCCTTCAGTTCTGCTCTGATCTTAGTTATTTCTTGCCTTCTGCTAGCTTTTGAATGTGTTTGCTCTTGCTTTTCTAGTTCTTTTAATTGTGATGTTAGGGTGTCAATTTTAGATCTTTCCTGCTTTCTCTTGTGGGCATTTAGTGCTATGAATTTCCCTCTACACACTGCTTTGAATGTGTCCCAGAGATTCTGGTATGTTGTATCTTTGTTCTCGTTGGTTTCAAAGAACATCTTTATTTCTGCCTTCATTTCATTATTTACCCAGTAGTCATTCAGGAGCAGGTTGTTCAGTTTCCATGTAGTTGAGCAGTTTTGAGTGAGTTTTTAAATCCTGAGTTCTAGTTTGATTGCACTGTGGTCTGAGAGACAGTTTGTTATAATTTCTGTTCTTTTACGTTTGCTGAGGAGTGCTTTACTTCCAACTATGTGGTCAATTTTGGAGTAGGTGTGGTGTGGTGCTGAAAAGAATGTATATTCTGTTGATTTGGGGTGGAGAGTTCTGTAGATGTCTATTAGGTCCACTTGGTGCAGAGCTGAGTTCAATTCCTGGGTATCTTTGTTAACTTTCTGTCTCGTTGATCTGTCTAATGTTGACAGTGGGGTGTTAAAGTCTCCCATTATTATTGTGTGGGAGTCTAAGTCTCTTTGTAGGTCACTCAGGACTTGCTTTATGAATCTGGGTGCTCCTGTATTGGGTGCATATATATTTAGGATAGTTAGCTCTTCTTGTTGAATTGATCCGTTTACCATTATGTAATGGCCTTGTCTCTTTTGATCTTTGTTGGTTTAAAGTCTGTTTTATCAGATACTAGGATTGCAACCCCTGCCTTTTTTTTTGTTTTCCTTTTGCTTGGTCGATCTTCCTCCATCCCTTTATTTTGAGCCTATGTGTGTCTCTGCACGTGAGATGGGTTTCCTGAATACAGCACACTGATGGGTCTTGACTCTTTATCCATTTGCCAGTCTGTGTCTTTTAATTGGAGCATTTAGCCCATTTACATTTAAAGTTAATATTGTTATGTGTGAATTTGTTCCTGTCATTATGATGTTAGCTGGTTATTTTGCTTGTTAGTTGATGCAGTTTCTTCCTAGCCTTGATGGTCTTTACAATTTGGCTGTTTTTGCAGTGGCTGGTACTGGTTGTTCCTTTCCATGTTTAGTGCTTCCTTCAGGAGCTCTTTTAGGGCAGGCCTGGTGGTGACAAAATCTCTCAGCATTTGCTTGTCTGTAAAGGATTTTATTTCTCCTTCACTTATGAAGCTTAGTTTGGCTGGATATGAAATTCTGGGTTGAAAATTCTTTTCTTTAAGAAGGTTGAATATTGGCCCCCACTCTCTTCTGGCTTGTAGGGTTTCTGTGGAGAGATCCGCTGTTAGTCTGATGGGCTTCCCTTTGAGGGTAACCCGACCTTTCTCTCTGGCTGCTCTTAACATTTTTTCCTTCGTTTCAACTTTGGTGAATCTCACAATTATGTGTCTTGGGGTTGCTCTTCTCGAGGAGTATCTTTTTGGCATTCTCTGTATTTCCTGAATTTGAATGTTGGCCTGCCTTGCTAGATTGGGGAAGTTCTCCTGGATAATATCCTGCAGAGTGTTTTCCAACTTGTTTCCATTCTTCCCATCACTTTCAGGTACACCAATCAGATGTGGATTTGGTCTTTTCACATAGTCCCATATTTCTTGGATGCTTTGTTCATTTCTTTTTATTCTTTTTTCTCTAAACTTCTCTTCTCACTTCATTTCATTCATTTCGTCTTCCATCACTGATACCCTTTCTTCCAGTTGATCGCATCAGCTACTGAGGCTTCTGCATTCTTCATATAGCTCTCATGCCTTGGTTTTCAGCTCCATCAGGTCCTTTAAGGACTTCTCTGCATTGGTTATTCTAGTTATCCATTCATCTAATTTTTTTTCAAAGCTTTTAACTTCTTTGCCATTGGTTCGAATTTCCTCATGTAGGTCGGAGTAGTTTGATCGTCTGAAGCCTTCTTCTCTCAATTCGTCAAAGTCATTCTCCGTCCAGCTTTGTTCTGTTGCTGGTGAGGAGCTGCGTTCCTTTAGAGGAGAAGAGGCGCTCTGATTTTTAGAGTTTCCAGTTTTTCTGCTCTGTTTTTTCCCCATCTTTGTGGTTTTATCTACCTTTGGTCTTTGATGATGGTGACGTACAGATGGGCTTTTGGTGTGGATGTCCTTTCTGTTTGTTAGTTTTCCTTCTAACAGACAGAACCCTCAGCTGCAGGTCTGTTGGAGTTTGCTGGAGGTCCACTCCAGACCCTGTTTTCCTGGGTATCAGCTGCGGTGGCTGTAGAACAGTGTGTATTGGTGAACCGCAAATGCTGCTGCCTGATCGTTCCTCTGGAGGTTTTGTCTCAGAGGAGAACCCGGCCGTGTAAGGTGTCAGTCTGCCCCTACTGGGGGGGTGACTCCCAGTTAGGCTACTCGGGGATCAGGGACCCACTTGAGGAGGCAGTCTGTGGGTTCTCAGATCTCAAGCTGCGTGCTGGAAGAACCACTACTCTCTTCAAAGCTGTCAGACAGGGACATTTAAGTCTGCAGAGGTTACTGCTGTCTTTTTGTTTGTCTGTGCCCTGCCCCCAGAGGTGGAGCCTACAGAGGCAGGCAGGCCTCCTTGAGCTGTGGTGGGCTCCACCCAGTTCGAGCTTCCCAGCTGCTTTGTTTACCTAATCAAACAACTAACTCGGCAATGGCAGGCGCCTCTCCCCCAGCCTCACTGCCGCCTTGCAGTTTCATCTCGGACTGCTGTGCTAGCAATCAGCAAGACTCCGTGGGCGTAGGACCCTCCGAGCCAGGTGCGGGTTATAATCTCCTGATGTGCCGTGTTTTAAGCCCGTTGGAAGAGCGCAGTATTCGGATGGGAGTGACCGGATTTTCCAGGTGCCGTCTCTCACCTCTTTCTTTGACTAGGAAAGGGAATTCCATGACCCCTTGCGCTTCCCGGGTGAGGCGATGCCTCCCCCTGCTTCGGCTTGCACACGGTGCGCTGCACCCACTGTCCTGTGCCTACTGTCTGGCACTCCCCAGTGAGATGAACCCAGTACCTCAGTTGGAAATGCAGAAATCACCCGTCTTCTGCGTCGCTCACGCTGGGAGCTGTAGACTGGAGCTGTTCCTATTCGGCCATCTTGGCTCCTCTCCCAGGTAATACTTTTAAAATATTTTGCACTCCACAGAGGAAGGTTTTATATATAAGTCTGAGTTTTGTTTTTCTGAGTTGTTTTCAGTTGGTCCATGTGATTACATTTTTATACATGGTAAAATTTATATATATTTTTCCAAGTCTGAGATTTTTCTTTCTTTTCTTTTCTTTCTTTTTTTTTTCTTTTCCTTTTTGAGACGGAGTTTTGCTCTTGTTGTCCAGGATGGAGTGCAATGGCATGATCTCAGCTCACCGCCACCTCTGCCTCCCGGATTCAAGTGACTCTCCTGCCTCAGCCTCTTGAGTAGCTGGGATTACAGGTATGTGCCACTACACCTGGTTAATTTTGTACTTTTAGTAGCGATGGGGTTTCTCAATGCTGGTCAGGCTGGTCCCAAACTCCTGACCTCAGGTGATCCATCCGCCTTGGCCTCCCAAAGTGCTGGGATTACAGGCGTGAGCCACCACACCCGGACCTGAGTTTCTTTCTTAAAGCTTGTGTTAAGATGTTGCCATGTGGGGCCAATATCATAATATAACATACTATTCTGTGTGTGTCTGCACATGTATAATAGAGATATTATTTTAAAATATGATTACAAATGGTATAATCTCTTTCTTAAACCATACAGGTTTTTGTTGCATTTTTTTTTTGTTAACACTATGCCCTGAGACTTTATTACCAAAGGGAAGAGGAGAGGAGGCATTTTCTATTCAAGAAGCCCAAAAATAGGAATTAACACAGGTGCAACAGGGGGAATTCTTCATTGAAAAGGGACAAAAAGTAGAAATTCCTCTGGTACAAAAAGAGGGGGTTCAGAGAGAATGGATCTTGGGTTGGGATACTGCTGGGGTCCCCTGAGGGAACTTACCCATCTCTGGCCTTTGTGAGAAGATAGGGACCCTATTGAAGGATATGCCCCATGTAATTGATTTAAATGTGCCCTCCTGCCCCGCAAAATTATCCAACTTCTAACCCTTGGAGCCTATAAATGTGACCTTCTGTGGAAAAAAGGGATTGGGCAGATATAATTAAGTTAAGGTTATCTCGATGAGATTATTCTGGATTAGATTGGGCTCTAAATCCAATGGCAAATATTTATAAGAGAAGAGAAGGGGAAACAGACACAGAGACACAGAGAGAAGTCCATGTGAGGACAGACGCAGAGAGTGGGGTTACACAGCTCCAAGCCAAGGAATGCCAAGGGTTGCAAGCAACCAGAAGGTAGGAGAGAAGCAAGGAATAGACGCCCTGGAGAATCCAGACAGAACCAACCCTGCCAACAACTTGATTTCAGGTTTCTGACCTCCTGAACTGGGAGATAATAAATTTATGTTTTAAGCCGCTAAGTTTGTGGTCATTTGGTATGATTGCTCTAGAAAACCAATATATCTCACTTATTATACCAAACTCTGGGAAGAATCCCAGTCACGGGGCATCTAAGCGCAATAGGAGATGCCCAAAAGCATAGTAATATTGGTCAGGTAGTTTGCAGGGGTGAGTTCCAGAGAGAAAACCCCTAGGTATCTCTTGACGTATTTTTCTACACAGCTTACTGGAGTTCTGACATGCTCCTTGTGGGATGCAGAAGGCAGCTGATGGCTGCGAAACAGTAGGCCTATCACAGGGATCCCTGTAGTGAGGGATAACTCTAGCTGGGGTTACAGCAGAGACTATAGGTGGAGGTGTAGAGTAACGGTAGAGGCCAAAGAAGGAACACGAGTTAGGTGGGAAAGGGAAAATAGTATCAGGTGCTAGATATGCTGAGAAAACAGCCCATGGATTTCACCCACTGTGGACTTGCTAGAATGGATTTAGATAGGACAGATCAGAAGAAACTATTTGCAACTCAGAGAAGCAGAAGCCAGGGAAGAAATATAATTTGGAACTAAAGATTGCCTCCCCAGTATAAAGTTCTTATTGTGCCCAAATTTTATTTTGGAGAGGAGGAGAATCTTGAAAAGAGAAATTTTAATAAGAAATAGTTTGAACTGCAATATGAGTTCTGCTGCAATGGACCATCATAATCAATCATTGTGAATGGGGCAAGTCTAAAATTTCTTCTGTCATTAGGTGGAGGGAGGTTGGAAGTGAAGGAAGAACTCTGAGGTTACATCAATCACATGATTTCTTTAAAACTACATTTGTTTGCATGAATTGTAGTATATAATATTTGATCTTATTACACATAGAAATGGCAAAAATCAGTGGTTATATGCTTTCAATATTTTTCTCAAGTAAAATCCACTATAATTTTTACCGGCTAAATTTAGACTTATTTTATTAACAATTTATTTGCACATCTACCTGGGAAAGAGTCTATTTCAAACAATGAAAATCTGATGCAACTGTATCTCTTTTAGTTTCAGTCCTACCATCAAAGTCCAGGAGAAGCCCGTCTCTTTTCAAAGGGCTTTTTTTTTTTTTCCTCAATCTAGGTGGCTAACTTTGATTTGTCTTTGGCACGATACTGTGGAGCTCACAAGTAACTCTCATTAAGAGTTCTACAAATGCTAATTGACAGATCAGCAAGTTTGGAGGGCTGCTTTTAATACATACAGTTTCTTTTGGTGTTTTGCATCTTTTCTACCTCTCAAGAGTCAAGTCTATTTGACAGCCAACTAGAAAGAGAGTATTGAAGTAATTGCCCATAAAATGAGAGTCTCCTATCTGCCCTCTTCTCAGCACACTTGCCTAAAGAATCTGCCTACTGCCTTTACTCTTTGCTTCATTTGGTCATACAGTGGCTTGTTAGGTGTGGGCTCCTTTCGGCCAGGGCTACCCAGCTCTATTTCAGTTCCCTGTGTGCCTGTTTGCCTTCGGAGGCAGTGACAAATTTGCTAGGTTGCGAGGTTTGCACTGGTCAATAAACCAGTCCAAAGTATCCAAGCAGTTTGTGGTTTGGAAATTCTTGAGCTCTTTTGGAGAAGATCGGTGATTTCCCATTGCCACTAGATGTCCCTGTGTGGCTTTTCTTTTGGACATTAGTGCTGTACACGCGGCAAGTTATTTCTACTCTGCTGGATAGAAGGAAAGTGCTCCGCAGGCTGTGAAGAAGCGGTTTATAGCGGCATGTCATCCAAGCTGGGACTCGGCACAACTTAGCCCTAGCACATGGATTTAGAGTGCAAGGGTATGGCAATGCCAAAAATTACTCTGAGACTGTGCAGAAATCAGGATTATCTCTATAGAGGTCCTGGGGTCTTTCCAACTTGCATCATTAAACTTTTCCTGCCTCCCAGCCTACTCTCAATACTGACACCAAAGCTTCTAAAACAATCTGTCATGAAGAATTACAAACTAGCTTTTAAAAAATATGTTTTTACTTCTGATCTTTTGCAGGCCAACGCCTGATCTTCCTGTATATGACCAGTATGCCGCTCACTGTGTGAGTTTGCGAACACCCAAACTGTGTACAGTAGGCCCCCTTTGTCTCAGTTTTGCTTTCTGCAATTTCAGTTACCTATGGTCACTTGCAGTTCAAGAATATTAAACGGAAATTTCCAGAAATAAACAACTCGTAAGTTTTAAATTGTGTGCCACTCTAAGTAGTGTGATGAAATCTACTTCCAACTCCATCCGGCCTGGGATGTGAATTATCTTTTTATGAAGCGTCTCTGCATAATATACACTGTCTGCCCCGTCAGTCACTTAGCAGCCAGCTTGGTGATCAGATCGATTGTAGTGGCATTGCAGTGTTTGTGTTCGTGTATTTTACTTAATAATGGCCCCAAAGTCCAAGAGTAGTAATGCTGGCATATTATAATTGTTCTATTTTATTATTAGTTACTAGTTATTGCTGTTAAATCCTTTACTGTGCCTGATTTATAAATTAAACTTTACAAACTTTATAAACTTTATTTTATTGTGCCTAATTTATAACTTAAACTTTACAAACTTTATAAACTTTATTTTATTGTGCCTAATTTATAAATTAAACTTTATCATAGTGCATGACATACATGTATAAATGGGAAAAAAACGCTACAATCATGCATTGCATAATGACATTTTGGTCAATGATGGAGCATATATATGGCTGTGGACCCATAAGATAATAATAGAGCTGGAAAATTTCTATCACCTAGTGATGTCATAGCTGTCCTAACATTATAGTGCAAAGCATTCCTCCCCTTTTTATGGTGATGCTGGTGTAAACCAACCTACTGGGTTGCAAGTCATAGAAAAGCGAACAAGTAATGTCCTAGGCCTTCTCATTCACTGCCCACTCACTCACTGACTCACCCACAGTGACTTCCAATCCTGCAAGCTCCATTCATGATAAATGCCCTATACAGGTATACCAGTTTTTTTTTTTTTTTTTTTTGAGATGGAGTCTCACTCTGTTGCCCAGGCTGGAGTGCAGTGGGGCAATCTCGGCTCACTGCAACCTCCGCCTCCCTGCTTCACGCCATTCTCCTGCCTCAGCCTCCCGAGTAGCTGGGACTACAGGCGCCCGCCACCGCGCCTGGCTAATTTTTTGTATTTTTAGTAGAGACGGGGTTTCACCGTGTTAACCAGGATGGTCTCAATCTGCCGATCTCATGATCCGCCCGCCTCGGCCTCCCGAAGTGCTGGATTACAGGCGTAAGCCACCGCGCCCGGCCGTTTTCTACTGTATTTCACGGTATCTTTTCTATGTTTAGATACACAAATACTTACCATTGTACTATAATTTGTCTACAGTGTTCAGTACAGTAACATGCTACATAGATTTGTAGCCTAAGAGCAATAGTCTACACCATATAGCCTAGGTATGTGGTAGGCCATACCATCTAGGTTTGTGCAAGTACACACCATGATGTTTTCACAAAGATAAAATCACCTACCAATCCATCCCTCAGAATGTATCTCTGTTGTTAAGCAATACATGACTGTATATAGACATTAAGTTGGTGCAAAAGTAATTGCGGTTTTTGCCATAAAAGTGATGACAAAAACCGCAGTTACTTTTGCACCAACCATGTTACTGTACTGAATACTGTAGGCAATTGTAACACAATGGTAAGTATTTGTGTACCTAAACATAGAAAAGGTACAGTGAAATACAGTAGAAAACATTAAAAACTGGTATACCTGTATAGGGCATTTATCATGAATGGAGCTTGCAGGATTGGAAGTTGCCGTGGGTGTCAGTGAGTGAGTGGGGAGTGAATGTGGAGGCCTAGGATATTACTTGTTTGCTTTTCTATGACTTGCAACCCAGTGGGTTGGTTTACACCAGCATAATCACGGAGCTGAAGGTGGCTCACACTAGCTGGCAGGGGCCAGTTGTTACCAGTAGGATTTGATACTATTGACAGTTTCAGGCATCAACTGGGCTCTTGAAATATACACTTGCAGATAACTGGGGTCTACTGTATTCCCTGTTTAATAAAACCAGTTAATTAACTATATGCTTGGTTGTCACAGCAATGTCAGCTGGCTATAAATGTCCTTTTAATGCTTACTCTCAATTTCTGTATTTATTTTGTGACACACTGGAAACACTTAGTGGACTAGCACTGGTTTGAGGATTAATTAGTCTTCGAGCAACACGGGCCTAGGTACTATCACAGGCTGAGTTCTACATCCTTAAATTAAAACTAATGGACCTCGAGGAACTGGAGAGGCCTAAGGCAGTTTTAGGAGACTTGAATGGAGACTCTTGCAATGTGGTAGGAGCTGTACTCTGTCCTTCCAGAACTCCTGCTCTAGGCCAGGCCTGGACCTTCCACTGAGCAACTACACTGAATCTCAGATGAAGGCTACTTTAAAACAGAAAACAGTGGATGATCCCAGGAAGCAACAGTAGTGGAGAAGGAATGCTTCTTGAAGTTCAGCTTCTGAACCTTCATGGGGAAATTAAGTTAATCTTGTAAAGTGCCACTTTGCGTATCTGAAGACAAATAAAGGTGGCATAGGGATGGTAAATACCTTGCACTTGGATTCGTTTTAATAATTAGCCATAGTGACACCTAGGTGATAGATAATGTGATGGCTTACCCAGCAACCAGCTCCAATTACAGAAATAACAGAAGGAAATTTTAGCTTCACAAACTGAAAAGAAATAGTTTGTTTACTCGATGCATCAACAGTTTGTGTCTCAACAGTCATTTATTGAGCCAGTTATTTGTAATGCAAGAGCACAACTTGCCTAAAAATAATGTTGAGAATAGTGGTTAAGTGTCCTGTTTTGCTTATAGAAGACCATTTAAACCAGACCGTAGTTGAACTAAAATAAGTAAGCTCTCTTTTTCTCTTTTTTTGTGATTCCATGGGTCAGGTCAAATTGATGGCACGGAACATTGCTTACTCTTGAAATTTCAATTTCAAATATTGAGTTTTCCCTGCCCTTCTTAGGATAGCCAGTAGAAAAATGGGGTTTCCCTGGATTTCCTTGGTCTGGTAGGTGCAGCAATATGACATGAGTACCTCATAGGAGGGACTATAGAGAAGCAAGGATTCCAGACAGAGGAAGAGTTTGGAATGTGAAAGAAGGGTGTTACTAGCTGATGCTGATTCATTGGGGTTTGAAGTATGAACATGTGTTTAGTGAGCAATATTGGAGTTATTGTAGTAAGAGCTTGCAGAGGTGGCTGCGAGCGAGGCATGAGATCTCTCAGTAGAGGCAAAATAGAGTGATGAGAGCCAGAAGCACTGGATCAGGTGCTCCCAAGGGGAAGTTGTAATGAAGAGTGAGGCAGGATTGCATAAGCAGAAAAGGAGAAAAAGAGAGCAATGCTGTTGTGAAAAGGGAGTTGAAGTGCAATACAGACTGCAGCTCCATCAGTCAGAGGGTTGAAATTTCACACATGAAGGCTCATTTTTGATATGTTCATATTTATGTGGCAAGGGCTCCAAAAGGGAGGCCCTAAATACATCTTTTCAGAATAACTCCAGCAAAGACTGACATTTACATGATATTTCTCTGGTTGGGAAATGTAGTAGAGGCAGGGGCATATACAGGTTTTATGGGGCCTAAACCTTACGTAATTTGAGGGTACCTCAGGGAAAAGAAAGAGAACAATTTAAAATATTAAATTGGGTAGAGAATTTTTTAAAAAAATTATCCACTTAAAAAAGCTAACGCATGCTATAAATTATAGAAAAAAAACTATTTTTTTTTAACTTTAAACATATGCAGATTTGCTATACAGGCAAACTCGTGTCTTGGGGGTTTGTTGTCCAGATTATTTTGTCACTCAGGCACTAAGCCTAGTACCCAATAGTTATTCTTTTCTGCTCCTCTCCCTTCTGCCACCCTCCACCCTCAAGTAGGCCCCAGTATCTGTCTTTCCCTTCTTTGTGCCCATGTGTTCTCATCATTTAGCTTCCACTTATAAGTGAGGATATGCAGTATTTGGTTTTCTGTTCCTGTGCTAGTTTGCTAAGAATAATAGCCTCCAGCTCCATCCATGTTCCAATAAAAGACATAATCTTGTTCTTATTCCTTTTTATGGCTACATAATGTACATAATTTCATGGTGTGTATGTACACATTTTCTTCATCCAATCTGTCATTGATGAGCATTTAGATTCCTTGTCATTGCTATTGTAAAGAGTGCTGCAATGAACATTCACATGTATGTCTTTGTAGTAGAATTATTGACATTGTTCTGGGTATAGATGCAGTAATAGGATTGCTGGTTCAAATGGTATTTCTGTTTTTAGCTCTTTGAGGAAGCACTACACTTCTTTCCACAATGGTTGAACTTCTTTACACTCCCACCAAGAGTGCATAAGTGTTCGCTTTTCTCCACAACCTCTCCAGCATCTTTTATTTTTTGACTTTTTAGTAATAGCCATTATGACTGGTGTGAGGTGATATCTCATTGTGGTTTTGATTTGCATTTCTCTAATGATCAGTGATATTGAACTTTTTTCATATGCTTGTTGGCCAGATGTATGTCTTCTTTTGGAAAATGTCTTCATGTCCTTTGCCCACTTCTTTTTTTTTTTTTTTTTTAATTTTACTTTAAGTTCTAGGATACATGTGCAGAACGTGCAGGTTTGTTACGTAGGTATACATGTGCCACGGTGGTTTGCTGCACCTATCAACCCATCATCTAGGTTTTAAGCCCCACATACATTATGTATTTGTCCTAATGCTCTCCCTCCCCTTTCCCTTTCCCCCCACCCCCCAATAGGCCCTGGTGTGTGATGTTCCCCTCCCTGTGTCCATGTGTTCTCATTGTTCAACTCCCACTTATGAGTAAGAACATGCAGTGTTTGGTTTTCTGTTCCTGTGTTAGTTTGCTGAGAATGATGGTTTCCAGCTTCACCCATGTTCCTGCAAAGGACTTGAACTCATTCTTTTTTATGGCTGCATAGTATTCCACAGTGTATATGTGCCACATTTTCTTTATCCAGTGTATTATTGATGCCTTTGCCCACTTCTTAATGGGGTTGTCTGTTTTTCTCTTGTAAATTTAAGTTTCTTATAGATGCTGGATATTAGACCTTTGTCAGATGTATAGTTTGCAAATATTTTCTCCCATTCTGCACATTGTCTGTTTACTCTGTTGATAGTTTATTTTGCTGTGCAGAAGCTCTTAAGTTTAATTAGATCCAATTTGTCAATTTTTGCTTTTGTTGCAATTGCTTTTGGCATCTTCATCATGAAATTTTTGCTCATTCCTATGTCCAGAATGGTATTGCTTAGGTTGTCTTCCAAAATTCTCATGGTTTTGGGTTTTCATTTAAGTCTTTAATCCATCTTGAGTTGATTTTTGTATATGGCATAAGGAAGAGGTCCAGTTTCAATCTTTTTTATATGGCTAGCCAATTATCTTAGCTCCATTTACCGAATAGGGAGTTATTTCCCATTGCTAGTTTTTGTCAGCTTTGTCAAAGACCAAATGGTTGTAGGTGTGTGGCCTTTTTTTTGGGCTCTCTATTCTGTTCCATTGGTCTATGTGTCTCTTTTTGTACCATTACCATGCTGTTTTGATTACTGTAGCCCTGTAATATCATTTGAAGTCTGGTGATGTGAAACTTCCAGCTTTGAAGAACAATATTTTTACTTGTCAATCTTATCTGTATAATTCTTTTTTGCATATTTGCATTGCATCTTCTTTGATTGCCTCTTCACATGACAATGATTGTGTAATTTGATTTCCTATAGTAAGAACAAGATAATTCTTTCCACTAGCCTCTAGTATGGTTAATTTCATTGATACTTTCAGAAAGTTTCGTTTTGTTACTTTCTCAGTAATATCATGCAAACGTTTAGGACTGTTGAAAAATTTAGAAAGATTTCTATCAAATTTCATTATCTATAAACTTTCTGGAAGAATGTTCCCCAGACTAACTGGTAGTTCCATACATTTCAGTTTCATTTTTCTCCCAGTATGTACATAATTTGAATGCCTGACACAATAATATATGTTCAAGTCATAATCTCAACTCCAGTCCTTCACTTATGTTCCAGAAATAAGAAAAACAGATATTGTTTATAGTCTTATAGTCATTTTGGGATATGGCTTTATAGTCTTATAGTCATTTTGGAATATGGCCAAGTTATTTTCCTGTCTCTATATCTCTGTATGTCTCTATATCTATCTAGATATATACAAACATATATCTATCTGGATATATACAAAGATATATCTATCTAGATAGATACATACAAAGATATATCTATCTAGATAGATACATACGAAGATATATCTATCTGGATAGATACATACACAGATATATCTATCTGGATAGATACATACACAGATATATCTATCTGGATAGATACATACACAGATATATCTATCTGGATAGATACATACACAGATATATCTATCTGGATAGATACATACACAGATATATCTATCCGGATAGATATATACAAAGATATATCTGTATACATATGATAGATAGATTGAAATACACATTTTTGTATATATATAATATAACTGTCTATATTTATTATATAATTACTTAAATCTGTATCTATCTAGAGTGACCTAGAGAGCTAGTAGGTAGATAGGTATAGATATTTATCTGTATCCCACTAAAACCCCTTAGAAATGTACTCCCAGCTCAAGTTCCCCTTAACCATATATAGAAAATACTCTTGGCCATTCTAATGTCACCCATCATGAGTTGAAGTTTTATAAGGGGGAACTTAAAATGAAAATAGACAGTGGTCTTAACTCTTTCCTGTTTTTAGTTTTGTAAATTGTGTAGAGACATATGACCACATAAACAAATTGCCAGAGCCCCTGCCAGGCCTTTGGAAGATGCCTGTGCAAATAAGGGGGCCCTGATATTTTTGCTTCCTTAGCTTCACAGTAAATCTGTGAATGGTGACAGTGGTAGGAGAGTTTTCCCCAAAAATGTCAAGAGTAGAGAAACCTACCCCGTCATATTGCTGTACAGTCTCTTCACTCACTGATAATAAGCGTCTTTGTCCAGAGTCACAGCCATAGCCCTGGATGCCGCTTCTCCTCGGGTTCTGAGAATCACGCGATGTCCCGGCTCTGCCACCCGCTCTCGGCCCAGGAATCCCGCACTCTTATTCTTGGTCAGATTTATAATAAGCTACTAACACTTCTTATGCTACCATAAATTGTATAGTACCATTTTCTATTTTTTCTGTTTGCTGCTGTGTTACATAAGTGCAGTTGAGTTTTATATATCATTTTGTATTTAGAAAAGTTGCTTATGTCCCTTATCAATACAATAGATTCTTTCGTTTTTTCCATTTACTTTCGCCTTCTCAACTTTTTCTTGACTAGTCTAACCAGATATTTGTATTTTTCTTGTTCAGTCTTTTAAAAACCCAACTTTCAATTGTATTGATCTCCTTCATAATATGTGTGTTCTTCATATTATTAATTTCCACTGTTTGCTGCAGTATGTCCTTTCTTCTTTCTTTATAGAAAGAAGTATTGTGGGATTTATTTTCTACTTTTTAATATATATTTAAAAATAAAAGTAAAAATAAAACATATTTAATATATTCTCTATATATTTATTATTAAATAAATTATCTAGTAATTAGACTTAATCATTTTTATCCTTTCAACTTAATCATTTTTATCCTTTCAACTTTGAGTTGATATAATCATTTTTATCCTTGACTTAATCATTTTTGTCCTTTCAACTTTGTAATATGAATATCTAAGACTAAAAGTTTCCAAGAAGTATAGCTTTAGCTGCACCTTACATGTGTTATTATGTAGGATTTTTATTATCCTGCATATTCGAATTTTAGTTAAATGGTTTAAATTTTTATTCAACTTTTTTTGACCCATAGATGATATAGACGTGTGTTATTAAACACTAAATGTGTGAAGTTATTCCCCTTTTTAGCCTGCTTTATTATTTTTTTAAGTTTCTGGCTTAAGAGCACTGAGGTTAGAAGACATGCCATGTATGATTTCAATCCTTTGATGTGTATTTCAATTTTCTTTACTGACCATTGTATAGTCAGTTTTGCAAATGTTCTGCAAATGTTCCAAGTATATTTGAAAAGAAGGTGTGTTTTGCAATTATTGGATATAATGTTCTAGATGTATTAGATTGGTGCAAAAGTAATTGCTGTTTTTGCCATTGTTTTTAATGTCAAAACTGCAATTACTTTTGCACCAGCCTAATATCAAAGTTTTCATTATGTTTGTATTAGTCTGTTTTCATACTGCTATAAAGAACTGCTTGAGATTGGGTAATTTATAAAGGAAAGAGGTTTAATTGACTCATAGTTCGGCATGGCTAAGGAGGCCCGAGGAAACTTATAATCACGGCAGAAGGGAAAGGGGAAGCAAGGCACCTTCTTCACAGGCAACAGGAAGGAGACATGCTGAGCGAAGGAGGAAGAGCCCCTTATAAAACCATCAGATCTTGTGAGAACTCACTCACTATCATGAGAACAGCATGGGAAAACCACCCCCATGATTCAATCACCTCTAGGATCTCTCCCTTGCCACGTGGGGACTACGGGGATTATAATCCAAGATGAGATTTGGGTGGAACTAAGCCTAATTATATCAATGCCGTAAATATTGCGTCTCATTTTTTAATATCAATTATGAGAAAACTGTGTTGAAGTCTAGTGCTCTGATTGTAGAATTGTTCTTTTCTCCTTATAATTCAATTAATTTTGTGCCATACATTTTAAAGTCACGTTTTAGGTAGATACAAAATAATATATACAAGTATATCTATTTGAATTGTACCTTTTGTCCTAACAACTTGATCCTCTTTCTCCCAAGCAATTATTTCAGCTTTATAGTCTATCTTGTGTAATATTAATAAAGTGACATTAGCTTCCTTTTAGTTAGTTTACTTGATATATTTTTTCCATTCTTTTACTTTCACCTTGTCTAAATCATTATATGTTAGATCTATTACTAATAAATTGCGTATAATTAGATTCTTTTTAAAAATTCAATATGGCAATCTTTGTCTTTTACAGTGCATTTAGTTCATTTTTATTTAATGTAACTGCTGATATATTTGAATTTATACCTATGATTCAAGTTTTCTTTTTGTATTATTATTTATTCTTTTTTCTCTATTAGTATAGAAACTATACACTCTGTTTATATAATATTTTAAAATAGTTATTCTGTAAATTTCTACAGGCACACTTAACTAATCAAAGTCCAAATTTAGCCAATATTTTTAACTTCCTCTGGGACATTTCAAGGACCATAGGAGCTTTTGCTTTATTTATTCCTCCCCCTATTTTTGCGTTATTGTCTTTGTCTATTTTAATACTTTTTTAAACTCTAGAGATATTATTTTATTGAATCAGTGGTCTTCTAGCTTTACGTCCTCATTACCACTTTATCTTGCTCTTTATTTCTTCACTTTTCTCAGACCTTCCAGATGGAATTGCTTTCCTCTGGCTCTGAGATACATTTTTTACAGTTGACTTGAGTGTGGATCTACTGGTGGCAAACGCTCTTGGTTTTTGTCTTCTAAGAACTGTCTGGTAAATAATGAAACTAAGGCAGAAATCAAGAAGTTTTTTGAAACTAATGAGAACAAAGATACAACATACCATAATCTCTGGGACACAGCTAAGGCAGTGTTAAGAGGGAAGTTTATATTAGTAGAACATCCACATCAAAAAGTTAGAAAGATCTCAGTTTAACAACCTAACATCATAACCGAAAGAATTAGAGAACCAATGGCAAACCAAACTCAAAGCTAGCAGAAGACAAGAAATCAAAATTGAGCTGAACCAAAAGAGATTGTGACACACACACACAAAAGAAAATTCAAAAGATTAGCAAATCTAGGAGCTGGTTTCATGGAGAAATTAATAGGATAAATCTCTATGCACCCCTACACACTCAAATTAGATAATCTAGAAGAAATAGATAAATTCCTGGACACATCCACCCTCCCATGACTGAACCAGGAAGAAATTAAATCTCTTAACAGATCAATAATGAGCTCCAAAATTCAATCAGTAATGAACAGCCCACCAACCAAAAAAGAACCCAGGACTAGAAAGATTCATAGCTAAATTCTACCAGATCTACAGAGAAGAGCTGGTATCATTCTACTGAAACTATTCCAAAAAATCGAGGAGGAGGGACTCCTCTCCAACTCATTCTATGAGTCCAGCATCATCTTGATACCAAAACCTGGCAGAAACAGAAGGAAAAGAAAACCTCACGCCAATATCCTTGATGAACATTGAGCAAAAATCCTCAACAAAATACTAGCAAACCGAATCCAACAGCACATCCAAAAGCTAATCCACCACGATTAAATAGGCTTTATCTCTGAGATGCAATGGTCCAACATACACAAATCAATAAATGTGATTCATCACATAAACAGAACTAAAGACAAAAACCGTAAGATCATCTAAATAGACGTAGAAAAGGCTTTTGATAAAATTCAACATCCCTTCATGTTAAAAACTCTTAATAAACTAGGTATTGAAGAAACATACTTCAAAATAATAAGAGTCATCTATGACAAACTCACAGCCAACATCATACTGAATGGGCAAAAGCTGGAACCATTCCTCTTGAAAACTGGCACAAGACAAGGATGCCCTCTCTCACCACTCCCTATGTTACATAGCATTGGAAGTCCTGGTCAGAGCATTCAGGCAACAGAAAGAAATAAAGGCATCCTAATAGCCATCCAAATAACTGGCTGTCCCTGTTTGCGGCTGACGTAATTCTATATCTAGAAAACCCCACCGTCTCAGCCCAAAAACTCATTAAGCTAATAAACAACCTCAGCAAAATTTCAGGATACGAAGTCAATGTACAACAATCACTAGCATTCCTATAAACCAATAACAGCCAAGTTGAGAGCCAAATCAGGAACAAAATCTCATTCACGATTGCCACGAAAGAATACAGTATCTGGGAATACAGCTAACCACGGAGGTGAAAGATGTCTACAATGAGAATTACGAAACGCTGCTCAAGGAAATCAGAGATGACACAAACAAATGGAAAAACATTCCATTCTCATGGATAGGAAGAATCAATATCATTAAAATAACCATAATGTCAAAAGCAATTTATAGATTCAATGCTATTCCTATCACACTATCAATAATATTTTTTTTGCAGAACTAGAAAAAACTGTGTTAAAGTTCATATGGAACCGAAAAAGAGCATGAACTGCCAAGGCAATCCTAAGCAAAAAGCTGGAGGCATTGTACTACTGGACTTCAAACTATACTACAGGGCTACAGAAACCAAAACAGCATGAAGTGGTACAAAAACAGACACACAGATCAATGGAATAAAATAGCCCAGAAATAAAGCTGCACACCTATGACATCTGATCTTTGACAAAGCTGACAAAGCAAACATTGGGAAAAAGACTCCCTATTCAGTAAATGGTGCTGGGATAACTGGCTAGCTATATGCAGAAGATTGAAACTGGACCCCTTTCTTACATCATATACAAACATCGACTCAAGATGGATTAAAGACTTAAAAGTAAAACTCAAAACTAAGTTATAAACACCCTGGAAAACAATCTAGGCAATAGCATCTGAACATGGGAACTGGCAAAGATTTGATGAAGAAAATGCCAAAAGCAATTGCAACAATAGCAAAAATTGACAAGTTGTATCTAATTAAACTTAAGAGCTTCTGCACAGTGAAAGAAACTATCAACAGAGTGACGAGAGGAGACAACCTACAGAATAGGAGAAAATATTTGCAAACTGTGCATCTGAAAAAGGTCTAATATCCAGCATCTCTAAGGAACTTAAACAAATTTACAAGAAAAAGCCAACCTCATTACAAAGTGGGCAAATGACATAAACAGACACTTTTCAAAAGAAGGCATACATGGGGCCAACATGCATATGAAGAAAAGCTCAATATCACTGATCACTGGAGAAATGCAAATCAAAACCCCAATGAGATACTATCTCACACCAGTCAGGATGGCTATTGTTAAAAAGCCAAAAAATAAGAGATGCCGGCAAGGTTGTGGAGAAAAAGGAACACTTAATATACTGCTGGTGGGAGTGTAAATAAGTTAAACTATTGTGGAAAGCAGTGAGGCACTTCCTCAAAGAACTAAAAGCAGAACTACCATTTGACCCAGCAATCCCGTTATTGGGTATATACCCAGAGGAATATAAATTGTTGCATCATAAAGGCACATGCATGCATATGTTTACTGCAATGCTATTCACAAAAGCAAAAAGACATGGAATCTACCTAAGTGCCCATCATTTGTGGACTGGATAAAAAAAATGTGTTACACATACACCATGGAATACTATACAGCCATAAAAAAGAACAAGATTGACCAATTGCAGTGGCTCACACCTGTAATCACAGCACTTTGGGAGGCCAAGGCGGGTGGATCATGAGGTCAAGAGATCGAGACCATCCTGGCCAACATGGTAAAACCCTGTACCTACTAAAAATACAAAAATTAGCTGGGCGTGGTGGTGTGTGCCTGTAGTCCCAGCTATTCGGGAGGCTGAGACAGGAGAATTGCTTGAACTTGGGAGGTGGAGGCTGCAGTGAGTCGAGATCATGCCACTGCATTCCAGCCTGGCAACAGAGCAAGATTCTGTCTCAAAAAAAAAAAAAAAAAAAAAAAAGGACAGGAACATGGATAGAGCTGGAGGCCATTATCCTTAGCAAAGGAATACAGGAACAGAAAACCAAATACGTGTTCTCAGTTATAGGTGGGAGCTAAGTGATGAGGACACATGGACATATGGACATAAAGAAGAGAACAGCAAATACTGGGGCCTACTTGAGGTTGGAGGGTGGGAGGAGGGAGAGAAGCAAAAAAACAATAATAACTTTTGGGTATTAGACTTAGTACCTGGGTGACCAAATAATCTGTACAGCAAATTCCTGTGACAGGAGTTTACTTATGTAACAAATCTGCACATGTACCCCGATCCTAAAATAAATTTTTTAAAACTGTCTTTATTGCATTCTTCCTGAAAGGTATTTCAATGAATATACAATTATAATGTGACAGTGGTTTTCTGTCAGCACATTCCAACTACTGTTCTAGTATCTTCTCACTTCCATTAATGCTGTTGGGATGAAAGCTATCAGACCAACTGTACCTCCTTTAAAATTAATCTTTGCTTCTGGCTGTTATTTTTACCAGCTTCTCTTTTAATTTTATATTTTGCAGTTTCACTGGAAATTTTCATCTTATTTTACATTTGTTGAGATTTTCATATTTATGTTTTCATCACTTCCGGAAAACTTTTAGCTATTATCAAATATTAGGATTTTAAAATTCTCTCTTTTTACTACTTTTAGATCTCTGATTTAATATTTGTTAAATCACCTCCCTCTCTTTTCTATATTTCCTCATCTCTATTCCAAATTTTCTAACTTTTCAAAAATCTGTGCTGCATTCTGGACTATTTCTTTTGAACTATCTCCAAGTCACAAATTCTCTTTTTAGTTGAGTCTAACCTACTGTGAAATCCATATATTTAGTTTTCAATTTTGCTTATCATGCTTCTCATTTTTAGAAGATACTTTTTCTTTCTGCAAATCTATTTTGTCATTACTCAGTGTTTCTATTTTCTGAACTAAATTTTGTCTCATTTCTTAAACCATTATATGTTAAATCTGTTGGGGATCAGTATTGTATAGCCTGTGTTTGTAATTTAAACATCTGAAGTCTTTGTGGATACAATTTTTCTTCTGATTTTTGTTTATGATACCTAGTTTCCTTGAACAGTTCACAAAGAAATATGTGAACTACTTATTTTCCTGGAAATTTATTTGTGGGAGTTATTTGAGGTCTAGAGTTAAGGTGATGTGTGACGTGTGTGTGTGTGTGTGTGTGTGTGTGTGTATGCACACACACCTATATATATTCTGAAAGGAATCTCCGGATCAGAAAACAGAGCCTTTATTACCCACAAAGTATCTTTGTACCTGCAACCTAATTCTAAATAGGGTGATGTAATAAGGGCTAGATATTCACCTGTGCATGCAGTGGGATTGTACCATAGGAGAGGATCACTGAAATTATGAGACTTGGAGCTTATATAGGGTGGGAGAGGGAAAGCTTTATTCTGAAGTATAAACGAATCCTCTCTGGGGAAGAGAGGGAAGAAGAAGATCTTAGTTTTTATCTCCCTAGAATATAGAAATGTAAGCAAATGGCTTCTAGGGAGACAAATTTCTAAGCTTTTGCAGAACAATATCCTGTCGCTTCCATGGCAGCTCTGGTGTTAAGTCAGCCTTTAACTATTTTGCCAGTGCTTTTTGCCCAGAAAGCCTGTACCACACAGAAATGTAAAAATATTCACAGAAAATTGTTTTCCAACAGGTGGTCCTCCCCAGAGTTTAGCACCCTTGGCTTGCACCAAGTGCCTCAGGTTATAGGCAATCTGGCACCCATGTAACCTCATCTAAGTTAAATGAATAGCTTGAGGTATATTGAGCCACTCAGATAACATATATTAACAAATTTGAAAGAGAAAAAATACTTGTTTTATGTTATCTCAGAGATAAATCCCTCCTCCCTCATGAGTTCTCAGTGCCAAAGTAAATTTTCTTTATCCCGGGAAGTGAGTGGGGTAGTGTAGCGCAGATTTAACTCTGAGTTTTCTCTTTGCTGTTCATAATCTGCAAGGGTCTGAGTAATGAAGTTTGTCAGGTTCAGCAAATGTCACCAGGGTCAAAGTGGTTATAGTGCTATGCTTACCGTCATTTCTCTTTAACTTGGAGATTAGCCTATCTTGTCTGCTCTTTGACATTTTAAGATGATTTACCATATTTAAAAATCTATCATTTTAATTATTTTAATGGAAGGGTTGAACCTACCGTTTTACTAGCACTCCTGCTTATACACCTTCTAAGCATCTCTGAAATAAACTTAACTCTTCCTATTTCTTCTTCCATCTCTCCAGTTCAAGTTCCCACCAGTTCTCACCCGAATTGCTGCAATAGCCCTGTCTGTGTTTTCTAAATCTGCAAATATAATACACCCAGTTCTACAGATTCCAGTCAGATTTGTAAAAGCATATATGTTTATATATATTATATATGTGTATGTATTTGATTATATATGTTTATATACTATTACATGTACATAATATATATTTTACACATACATATTAATGTTTATATATTACATATACATATTAATATATGTATATGTAATACATATATATAAACGTATACAATCAAATATATAATGTAATATAAATAAATAATATAATATATAAATATATAATCAAATATTCAAATATACTCACATGTATATGTTTGATTATATATATTTGATTATGTCATCTCCCCATATCCCAAACCCTTCACCAGCTTCTCATTATTCACGAGAATAATGACTACATATAACTATTTGATTTGACTCCATTTTTTCCCAAGATGTTCCAGCATCACTATTTCTCTTGCTTTTGTACCCTGCCAGGCTGGCCTATGTTCAATGTTTTGTGTACCTCATATTCCATGCTTTTTTCTGACATGGAACCTTTGAATGTACCTTTCCCTCTGCCTGTAATGCTATGCTTCCTGCTCCACTCCCACTTAGCTCTTCCTCTGTTCAACTGTTACTTCCTTACGGACTTTCTCAGACCTCTTTTTCTCATCAAGTTCTTTTGTCATAGACCCTCAAGGTATTACTTGCTTTCTTTTCTGGGCACTTTTCACAGCTGTAATTGTATGTGTGTCTGTTTTCTTTGCCTGCCTTCATGTAGGCTCTAACTTGCGTGAGGGCAGAACCACATCCGTTGGGCTCACTATTACAGCTAGTCCTTAACATCTAATGCAACTCTGGTACTTGGGTCATTGAAGGTGGTAAATATAAACATATTTACTAAATAGGTAAAGGAATGCAATGTTGATTATATCTTGTACGTTATATGGTGAGATCCTCTATAGAGAGTTACCGTATGATACACTTGTGAGATAGTCAAAGGAAGAGTAAAAGTATATAGAAAATATTGCCTATGATATTTTTGTGTTAAATATAACAGATTATTGGCCTGTTAGGTCAAAGATCTCACATTCTTAAAAAATGTTAGTTTTCTTTAATAATATACGATGATTTTGGATGACAGCATAGGTAATTCATTCTAAGAAGAGCTAATGTGACATGATAAAGGGCTGTACAAATGGTGAGGCTTCAGATCCTGTAAATCCTAGTATGAAGAGTGTCATAATGAAGTTGTTTTCTAATACTCTTGACAGAGGCTAAAACTAGGAAAGAAAAATGGCTTATCTCATGATGTATTCTCTATGATAATGTATTTTCTATGATGATATATATTAGAATTGTATTCTTTTTAGATGTAAAAGCAGTGTAGAACAATCACTAAGAACATAGACTTGAGAATCATGTCTGCCTTCATATTCAGGCTCAAACACTTATCAGTTCTATGGTCGTTACAGAGTTAGATAAGTTCTCTACACCCGAGGTGACTTGGGTGTCAAATGAAATTAATAATAATGCCAACCTCATAAGGTTGTTGTAAGGATAACAAGAGTTAGCCCATATAAAGTGTATAAACTAGTGCCTGATAAATAGTAAACTATTAAAAAAATTAGTCATTATTATTACTGCCTGTGATAGATATGGATTTTTAAATTAAGAAGTCTTACACTTGCAGTGTGGACATTGAGGCTATATTATTTCTGGATAGTTTCCTCTTATAGATCAAACTTAAGGTCACGCTTGAAGTCAGAAGACTTAGATTTGAATCCAAACCACTAAATGTGACCATGAGTACAACCTGAATCATACTTACATCTGTAATGTAGAGGATGATAATACCTACCTGAGAGGGTTGTTTTGAACTTTCCAAACATGGTAGATAGTGTAAGTGCTCCAATCAGATCTCCTAGTTTCCCTTTGTAGTGAGATATTATTTTGAGATACTAATTTTTTTCCTAATATCTGCCCAGTTGGAAATTGGTCAGAGGCATTCGTTGCTTGAGGAGAATTAGGATTGTGCATAACAAACATTTAGAGAAAGAATCAACTAATATTTCAACTTTGACATCCAAAATAGGCTTTTGGAGCCTGATATGGTTTGGCTGTGTTACTCCCAGATCTCACCTTGAATTGTAGCTCCCATAATGCCCACATGTCGTGGGAGGGACCCAGTGGGAGGTAATTAAATCATGGGGATGAGTTTTTTTCATGCTGTTCTCATGGTAGTGAAATCTCATGAGATCCGATGGTTTTATAAAGGGCAGTTCCCCTGCACATGTGCTCTTGCCTGCCACCATGTGAGATGTGCCTTTGCTCTTCCTTCACCTTTTGCCATGATTGTGAGGCTTCCCAGCCATGTGGAACTGTAAGTCCATTAAACTTCTTTTTCTTTATAGATTACCCAGTCTCAAGTATGTCTTTATTAGCAGGGTGAGAACAGACTAATACAGAGCCCTCCTCAAAAACAGTAATTTTGAAAATAATATTTTTATTTGGAAAAGTCAACCTTTAATGGGGAGAAGAAAAGCCTCTTGATTCAAGAAGGACTCAGAATGAAGCAGAACATAGATAATATGTCATAATAATAAGCCAGAAAGAGAGTAGGGAACTCCTCACTCCACCTGCCCTGGATGGTGATAGTGAAGGTGGTTAATTTAGGGGTGGGTTGTGTGGCTACTCAATGAACATCACTTTAAAAGAAAGGAAGGAGAAGAGAGACCAGCAAATTAGCATCAAGAGAACCACTATCACTGACTTTCTTGAGCCCTATTTGGCTGTGCAGGAGCTAAACTGGTATCTACGGACGCTGTGTTGCCATTTGGGCAACCACCACATATCACTTGTGTTGAGAAGCCATGCTAGCCACTGCTCAGGTAGCTGCCAAGGGAGAGTCTTGCAGACACAACTGCCTGCAGGTCCATGAATTCTGCAGCAAAAAAGACATCTGTTTATCCCGCAAGATTTTGCTAACTCTCATCCAAGCAGCCCCATTGTGAACAGAACACTCAATTTTTAATGGTACAGGCATTTTATGACCCCTGAGAACAGCAGGTAATTGGTGGTATGGAGTTGAAAGAGAATTCTCCCAGCATCCGTATCTGGATTGGAAAGGATGATGGTGAAATACCCATCACACCTGATTCCCTTTTATCCCCTCCCCAGGTCCAGTGAGTAAACTCTCACTTATCCTTATAGATAGATCTCAATTTTCTCATTTACACTTATTTTTTTCCATACATTCTCAAGGAAGTGTCGGTTATCCCTTCTTTTTGGGATAAACCACTATAGTTTGTATTCTAGCATTTGTCATAGTATGCTGCCAGTATTTGTTTACATTTGTTTCTACTTCTAGATTATGCAATTAATAGTGTTATTTAATCTTGGCATCTCCAGCATATAATTTCTGACACATTGAAGACTTAGCCATTGCCAAATCAATGAATGAAAGTATACATATATTAATATGAATATGTGAATGTATATTATTTTCTTCTTACAAACATAATATTAAGGCTTATTTTCTGTAAAATTTAAAAAATTCAGAATAAATATAAGTTTTGTAGAAACTGTAGGATCAACAACTAAGTATTATGATATTTGCCTGCTAAAAGTTGGGACCATCTGGTTTTATACAAAATAATAATAATAATAAGGTATTTCCTCTGCTACCAAGAGAGGTAATATTGGTGCTCAAAAAGGCACTTAGGTCCCCTAAGCTTTCATGATCTCTTTATTCCTGTGGAAAATCAATTTTTCTAGCTACTAGCTTTTTTAGTTTTATGTATACCTATTTATGATTTTCTAGCCTAAAAATGTGGACTCCACAGGTTGAGGACTCACAATTAATTGATAAACCATTTATTAAGTTCAAACTACTGATCAGACTTCAAAGACTTATGTTTTCCTCTGTATTACCTGATTTCTTTTTTTTTTTTTTTTTTAGGCCTCAAGGTGTTTGTTGTTGTTGTTGTTGTTGTTTGTTTGTTTGTTTTTGAGACGGAGTCTCGCTCTGTCGCCCAGGCTGGAGTGCAGTGGTGTGATCTGGGTTCACTGCAAGCTCCGCCAGCCAGGTTCACACCATTCTCCTGCCTCAGCCTCCAGAGTAGCTGGGTCTACAGGCGCCCTCCACCACGCCCGGGTAATTTTTTGAATTTTTAGTAGAGATGGGGTTTCATCGTGTTAGCCAGGATGGTCTCGATCTCCTGACCTCGTGATCTGCCCACCTCGGCCTCCCAAAGTGCTGGGATTACAGGCGTGAGCAACCGCGCCCAGCCAAGGTGGTTATTTTAAAAATATTTTCAGCCAGGTGCAGTGGCTCATGCCTGTAATCCAAGCACTTTGGGAGGGTGAGGCGGGCAGATCACTTGAGGTCAGGAATTTGAGACCAGCCTGGCTAACATGGTGAAACCCCCATTTCTACTAAAAATACAAAAAATTAGCCGAGTGTGATGGCATGTGCCTGTAACCCCAGCTACTTGGGAGGCTGAGGCAGGAGAATCACTTGAACCTAGGAGGCGGAGGTTGCAGTGAGCCAAGATCACACCATTGCACTCCAGCTTGGCCAATGAGAGCAAAACTCAGCCTCAAAAAAATTTTTTTTCTGATAATTACTATATGCTTTAGCATGTATGGTAGGTCAAAACACTTATGTGAGGGACTGGAACATTAAAAGCCACATTTGCATTTTATTGTTGATATGTACATTTTATGGAATTATATAATGGTCAGATTAGATGTCTTATACTACTCTTCCCATATTTCTTGACATTTTTCTAGTTTGAATACAAATATAAGAAGTTTGCTCAGTAACATTTGCAGTTTCCATTGTTTATTTCAGAATGCCTTAATTTCCATAGGGAGGAGGGGTACATTGTGAATTACACAGATCTGAGAACTTCCTCTTCTTTACTCATCTGATTTCCTTGGCCATGAATAAAATACGTAGACTCTTGAACAACAGGAGTTTAAAATGTGTGGGTCCACTTATGCATGAATTCTATTTTGCCTCTGCTACCCCTGAGAGAGTCAGACCAACTCCTCTACTTCTTCCTCTTCCAGCCTACTCAATGTGGAAACAACCAGGATCAAGACCTTTGCAGTGATCCACTTCCACTTAATAGATAGGAAATATATTTTCTCTTCCTTGTGAATTTCTTAATAACATTTTCTTTTCTCTAGCTTAATTCATCATACGAACACAGTACATAATGTGTACAACACAAAAAATATGTGTTAATTGACTGTTTATGTTATTGGTAATGGTTCTGATCAACAGTAGGCTATTAGTAGTTAAGTTTTTGGGGACTCAAAAGTTATATGTGAATTTCCAACTGTGTGTATGTGGAGGGGTGCTTCCAACCTCCCAAGTTGTTCAAAGATCTACTGTATACCTAGCTACACAAACGAGGGGAAACCCTCATTCTCAATGGCAGGAATGGCTTGCTTATTTATCTTCAAACATCAGTAGTAGAAAAATTACAGATAAAATTCTATAAAATTTATTTTATAAATATTTGCAGCCATAATCAAGAAATAATCTTTCATTTCATTTCATATGCAGAGATTTTGCAAAAAGAGTAATATATATTTAGTAGTCCTTTTCATGTGCATTTGTATATAATCAAATAGTTGCCTTTACTGAATAACATAGGGTCACCTGGGCCTACCATTTTCATTTGATTCTTTAAATATTCAATGTGAGAATAAGATATAAAATGAGACCATGAGGAAAAGAAAGAACTTTGTAGATGCAGATTTAATTGGTTATAAAGTCAATTTATACCTCTACTTTAAGAACTTGTATGTTTCTGCTTAAAACTATTTATAAATGTTCTGTTATAAGCTTGTTGTTTTAATGATGTGAATGAAGATAGTTTGCAAAGTTGGAAATGAGTAAGGGTCAGATTCAGCCTTCAAAAAATACAAAAATGTGTAACTAAATATTGTAGTGCTAACGTTGAGGATTGTAGTGCAAGTCATTTTAAGCTGTTATATCTAGATACCATAACCTGGAGTGGCTTAAACAATAGAAACTTATTTTTCACAGCTCTGGAGAGAAGGACTCCAAGATGGTCATTCTGGTGAGGGCTGTTTTTCTGGATTTCTCACATGGCAGGTTGAGGGGGCAGGGGGAAGATGTAAGCTCTCTCCTGCCTCTTCTTATAGGAGCACCAACCCCATCATGAGGGCTCCATCTTTATCTAATTACCTCCCAAAGGCCCCATCTCCAAATACCATCACACTGGAGATCGGGGTTTTAATATACACATTTTGGGGGAACACAAACATGTAATCCATAACACAGGAAAATAAGCAAAATGGCTGAGGGCGTAGATGTAAAAAAAGTTGTTGTAGACTGGAGAGAAGCATTGAGAAAGAATTCTCAAAGATTGGAGCAATTTGGTTTGAATATCTTGAAAGTTCGTTGTTGTAAACTGAATTAGGAATCTGCAGAATTTGCATTCCTCATGCCAACTGCAGTATATCCAGATCAAAAGTGTGGATCAAAAGCATGCATTGGAAGTATCACAAGGTAGCCAGTTAAAAATGGGCCAAGTTATTTAGCCTACAATTCCTATATGGATTAATTATCTAGTTGACGGATAAATTATTTATTCAACATACCTTTTTGTAGTCTTTGTTCTAGGTACTCTACTGTTGTGTTAGTTCGTTCTCATGCTGCTAAGAAAAAATACCTGAGAGTGGGTAACTCATAAGGGAAAGAGGTTTAATTGACTCACAGTTCCACATGGCTGGGAAGGCCTCAGGAAACTTACAATCATAGCAGAAGGGGAGACAAACACATCCTTCTTCACATGGTGGCAGGAGAGGGAAGTGCAAGCAGGGAAAATGCCAGATATAAAACCTTCAGATCTCGTGAGAACTCTCTCACTATCGTGAAAGCAGCATGGGGGAACTGCCTCCATGATCTAATCACCTCCCATGAAGTCCCTCCCCAACACATGGAGTACAATTTGGATTTGGATTGTAATTTGGATTACAATTCAAAATGAGATTTGGGTGGGGACAGAGAGCCAGACCATATCAACTTATCAACTGTATAGTATAGAAATGAATGAAAACAGGTACCCTCCTCCAGGAGCTGAGAGAGCTATTTGACCAGTGCCCTGCCAATGGAGAGTAGCAGATCAATGAAAGAATCCAAGTGTTATGACTCCTGATTTAGTACTCTTTCTAGAAGCAATATTGCTTCTGAAGTTTGATAGTCTAACCAATAAGGGGGGAATGCTCAACAGTAAAGTAAGCAAATCAATACCTCTAACTTATGGTAGGTTAATAAGGGCCTAGATATTTGGAGCTGTGAAAAACAAACTTGCAGAATCTGAGGTAATGGGCCCTAAAGTTTCTACAATATTGGTGAAATTCTAAACCCAAGAAACATCCCCAAACACAACTACTAAAACATCAAAGGTATTGGCTTTAAAATACAAAAGCAGTAAAGCAAGTATTTAAAGTATCAAGGCAAGTATTTAAATGTAATTGAGGTCCTTTCTTAATTACTTAATTAAATCACTTCTACATATGGGGACTAGGAAATCTTCAATTTCCAGCTTGAACAGCTCTTCCATGCTCCTTGCTGTAGGGAAGGACTTTTAAGACTTGGTGGCTGACTGCACATACATCTCTTCATCAGGAAAATAAAGGAGTCAAAGCAGGTCAAAGGGAACTCACAATTACTGAGTATCATCCATGGGCCCTGAGTTTTGTGTGTGTCGTGTCATTTAATCATCAAAACAACCTTATAGAGTGGCGATTATTGTCTTCATTTTACTGAAAACTAAATTCAAATTTTAAAATACTATGCCCAAGGACGCACATTGTAAATGACAGAGCCAGAAATGGAGACAGGCTGATCTAATTCCAAGGTTCATGTTCTTTGCAGCATATCCTGCCACCTCCAGGAATTAGAGAAAAATTTGAATGAGCGAATAAACGTCCAAAGGTAAAGCAGAGAAGATGGAAGTTGGGAACAGCTAACATTTTGATTTTTGTTTAATTATCACATATATCAGCAGAAGATTTGGGTTTATAATGCTCATTATTCTCTGATAAAAAATTCACTTTTCAACAAATGGTGTCAGGAACCAAACTCAGTTCCCTCACTCACCTCTGTTGTACCCAGAAGCAAACTCTAATACTCTTAGTTTTCTGAGAGACTCTACATTCATTGAGAAATAAGAAGATAAAATCCTGGGCTCTGGAAGCAGATAGCCTGTGTTTAAATCCCACCTTTGCCACCAACTAGATATATGTAGACAAATTATTTAACCTTTGTATGCCTTGGTTGTCTCAAGAGGGATACTAATAATAATGCCTAACTCTTACACTTGGGAATAAATAAAATAATACATATAAAGAACTTAACACAGTCCAGTCCATAGTGAGTGCTCAAGAAACACTAGTGACATCTTTATGTTGTTAAACTGAATTTGATCCATTTCAAGGATTGGTAAAAAAGTTCACTGATCAATTTGGAGAACTCATACCCACCCCTCAGAGCTTATATGTTTAGTGTTTGTGAGTCCTAAATTGGAAGAAGATCATTATTGATGTCCAGGCTCAGGTGGCCTATTCAGAGACGGTAGCTCTACTCCAGAAATTAGGCTTCACCATGGCTTTTCAGCACTACCTAAATTGGAGCCATTTCTATTCAAGATTCTACAACTCATTTGATCGTGGTCAGGTCATCACCAATCTTAGAAACCCAAATCTGACAATCTTCTTTCCCAGTGTTAGGGATCTAACCATGAATTTTAAGTTTGAGCCATTCCCTCTTCCAAATGCTCTGTTCTTGCCTTTTCTCAGATACCTCAGCCTACCTCTTCTTAAAATACAAGCTCCTGTGGGCATTATCTTCAAGATTCACACTTTGTCTGGCATATTCTCTTGTCTGGCTCTAAGGAAAGTGTTGTTTCTTCACCAGGGGTGGGAGTGGTGAAAAGGCAGATACTGGAACTTTAGAAACCCTGGTCTGTCCTTCCTGGGGGAAGAGAGATCGGTACCTTTATTATTTCCTACAGAGATTCCTTCAGAAAAAAGGAAAAAACCTCAACAATGAACTTTCTCAATAAATTACCTTGTAAGTACGAATACAACCATGCTATCTGTAAGATACTGTAGGAAATATGGAGAATAATATGGTATATTTCTTCAAAGAGGTTATTCTCTAGTTAGTCAAAGGAGACCAAGTCAAGGCAAAACAATTGAGATACTTGGGATTCCTGGAATTTCTATCAAACATCTGAATATCTTTCCAGTGATTTTAAAACATGACAATTTTAACTAAGAATAGCTTGGAGGGTTATATATCTCAGCCTGAAGATATACTTTGATGGCCATAATCTTTGCCTTTCTGCTTCAGTGATATGGAGACGGATTGGATGCCAGGGTGTCAGAGAATCCGCCTAGCTGATTAGGCTGTCATAGACATAACAAAGGCCATACTTTAAATTAGCTCCAACAGTCTAATCAGAGTGAACAGACTACTTGAATCTGTGATGGAGACATATTGGCAGCCGATGAAGGCTGTCTAGAGGGATTTTGGTGAAAAACCAAAGTATATAAATGCTAAAAGCAGTTTGATTCTAGTGTGAGGATTAAGGGTGATTTAGAAGAAAACGTTTATGTTAACAATTCATTTCTATCTTAATTTCATTTTCTTTAAAGTTTAGCTTTACATATATGAATTTTAAGAATCATACAAAATAATTTTTTCTCATCTATTTAATGAGTGACTTAAAAATATATATATTTCAAAATAATTACACTCAGGAGCATTTTGATAGCACAGATCACATCATCAAGATGCCCACTTCCATCTGAAGCAAAATGCACTAATTGGAGATTCAGATCTTTTGATTGAAGAAGCCAATTACATATTGATTCTGCAACCTGGTGCACATTCATAATCTAAGAAAAACGCACGTTACTTGGCATGAAAGCCATTAAGCTTATTCTCATAATGAACTTTTCTAGATATGTCCATTTGTTCACGTGTTTTTAAACATAGATTAAAACAACTATCCTAAGTCGGGTTTCCTGGGAAACAAAATCTGAGTCAAGGTTTCCATGCAGGAGGTTTATTGGCAAGTGCTCTCAGGATCAACACCTGTGATGGAGTGAAGGGAGGAGAAAGGGTAGAAGGCAGAGCTGAGTTGTGATGCAATCACAACAAAGGCTCATCAGATTCTAAGGAGAGCTCTGGAACTGGGATGATCCTTCAGAGCTAGACCTTTCTTCCTATTCATCTAACAGTGATTGGATATGGGGAGCTGTCTATAGGAAGCGGGGGTGATCTTGGGTGAGAATGCCCTCTTCTGCTGAGAACAACTGCCAGAGGACTCAACTGAGCACCTTTAACCATTAGCTGAGGCTTCTTAGTAGGTGAGGGAATGAGTGCCTCAGCATCCATTATAGTCCACCCACTCAGTTTCTTAAGTTCATTTATTTTCATGATAAATTCTGGGAACAGCTCCTCCAGCATTCGGATTGATCTCTTTTACTGAGGAAGAGTTGCCTGAGAATGGTTAGTGGGATGCAACACAGCACCGTCTCTGCAATTGGTCTCAAGACTGGAACTGGTACTCATTGTCTCTCTTCTCTCCTGTCCTCTGCTACACATTTTCCCCATCCTTGGCTGCCATCTCTTTTGATCTAGATTACTTAACCAGATGAAATGATCCAGACTTAAGCCCTGAGGAATCTGAATCCCTGATTGCTATACCCGTGGCTGCCACGCATATCCATTTATCAATACATTTGGGGAAGGGAGGTACTAAACATATGCCCCCATTGCTTAAGAGTAGCCATATCTCCCCCTATTGATCAAAGTTCATTACCTCTAAAAATATGTGACTCCTTTCCTTCCCTGGTCATCTCTTGCATGAGGAGCCTGATGTGACCCAATAAAAGGCTTAGCTTAAAGTTTAATAAAATTGTTGTTTTGTTCTCCGGTTAAAACACTTCCCTCTTGAAACTAGACCACTAAACCAATAAAGCCCAGAGTGGCAATAATGGAAATCACTAATTCCCCAAATGGGATCACTTCTATTTCTAGTTTATTTACTGAGCACCTAATAAAATATGACTGTAGATTTAGGATCTACAGTGCATTTTGAAGGATATTGCTCTATTCATGTATAGAATAATCTCCTAATTCTTACCTCACTTTTGCCTTTACAAGGCTGTTCCATTACTCTATCAAACCTGTAGTTTCTGGATAGTGTGCCATGGGATAGGTCCATGGACATATATTCACTTTTATATTTTCCTTTCTGTAAAGTGGGTCTCTTGATCTGGAGCAATTTTAGATAAAATGTCATGATGGTGGGTCAAAGACTGTAACCCCTGGCAATAGTGAGACAAATCCGTACTTGGAACATATGTCCATTTTGGTCAAGATGAATAACTGCCCCTTCCAGACTACAGGGGTCCAATGTAACTAGCCTGACACAAAGCGACTGTTCTGGTTTCTTTGAGGGATGTTGACATATCTGGATTCCACATTGATCTCTCACCATTCCTCTAGATCTTTGTGGCTGGCTGGTTGGACATTTTTGGCAGCAGTGTCGTGGTTAGATCAGCATCTTGCAGTGAGCATTCATGCTGGGCCCATGTATAGTCTTCATTCCACCATCATAGATACTCCATTCTTGCACCCATTTGTCAGAACTGGGGTGATCATTGATGAGACTGGCTGACATCAACTGACTGGGTAACTCTTTATCAGTGGAGATTAAGTTCTTCTTCTGTGGGACATGTGCTCTCTTTCAGCCCTCTGATCAACCAGCCCATCTATTCTCTATAGTGTGTATATGAATCTATCCATCTGTCTATATATATTTATCTTGGACCAACTATCTTTTTATACAGTGTGGATGATCAGATATACCGCACAAATCCCTGGCTAGTGGGAGAAGTTCCCCTTACTACTTTCAGGGCCACTTCTCAGTGGAAGTCCATTTTCAGCTGGTATCACACATAACAAAATGGCCTGTTTTCAGCATGTGCCATACAGACCAAGACTGTCCTTTTCTGTCTCCATTATCAGGTCAAAAGGAAACACGCATGATGCCATAGGAGTGAGTTGAGGTGCAATTTTGGTAGCTGACAATGGGGTCTGGGTCACCTGCTTGCAATGTACTTGTGCTTCTGCCTCTGGATTGCTTGTTCCTGATCCCAATGTACTATATCCTTTAGATTTCTGCACACATAGTCGATTGATATTCTAATTAAGTTACTTAGAAACAGCTTTAATCTTTTAGGTCTCGCTTTTAAGATTTCCTAGTGGATACAGGATCAGAGTTTATTCTCAGGCCAATTACTAAGACAATACTTTTCTGGGTACCCTATCCAATCCCTCGTGAATTATAAGAAGGCCCCTTTCCTACATATGAGCTCCAGGTACTGCTTCCTCTAATTATTTTGGGTGGTTCTCCCTTGATACTCAGGTTGTCTTGTCACATGGACATGCTGATTGGTACTCAGCTCAGTATTCCAGGGAAGATTCTGCAGGTCTCTGGAGCTTCCTCTCTGTGTCACTCTCTGATCTCCAGTACTCTACCCTGTGAACTCTAGCTGCCTTCTTTTCCCCTGACTCTGTTTGTCTCCTCCACTAAGGAAGACTGCTGAGCTCTTTAAGCCACAGCCTGGAAACTCTCTGAACAGTAACCTGGAACAATCAGAGGGCTCATCTTACTTTTTTCATTATCTTAGGGATCACTGTCTTTAATTGCCTAATGTCAAATACATTGAAAACCACTGTTTCATCTATTTAGTTGTTTCATGTGGGAGCATAAATCTGATCCTCATGTTGGCCCATGTCCTCAACCATCAATGTCAACTCAGACCTGGCATGCAACAATCCTGTAATTATCTAGGTGTTTCTATTTTCTCAGTGTATAAGATTAGGCATGAAGATAGGTCACAGCAAATACTTGATTTTAAAGTGAAACAAAAAACAATTCTCTGATATTTTGTTGTCCCTAACCTATGTACAAAAAAAAATCCTTGTTGTCCATGCTTATTATTTATGCTCTAGAATTGTTTTACCCAGCATCTGCTCTTTTATAGCACTTTGTTTGTATACTCATTATGATGCTAATTACCTGTGGATTTGTTATTTTGTTACTTAACATACATGCTCCTTCCTCATGCTTCCTTGAATTCTGTTATTGGTATTACATCTTCTCCATTTTGCTCCTCTAACCAAGAGCACCAGATTTAAGGTAAGTCAATTCTATGCTCCCTCAATTCACAGAAAATTGTCATTCCCCACTTGGCAGGTACATTCTCACCAGGCCCTTTCTGCTATGATTCCCACGTGGTAGTCTCCTGTCTTGCCTTGGTGAGTGTCAGTGTTTCAGCCTGGTTCTCCAGCCTCCCATTAGTTCTGAGAGTCTCCCAATATATCTAACATATTTCCTTTATTTATAGCACTTTCAGAATACATTTACAGTCAATAAAACAACCTATCTAGCTTTGTTTTATGGCTATGTGTCTTTCTCTCTGCAACTAGACTGTGAGCCAGTGGAGAGCTAGAATCATGGTTTATTCACCCTCGTGTCTTCTGCAGGACCAAGAACAATTGTAGATGTTAAATAAATGTTGCATTAAATTTAATCAATCATCAAGTGTTTTTAGCACCTTCTTCATGAAGGATATAGTGTGTGTTTGCACAAACACATCACAGTCTTTAAGTCCAACAGACGTGTCATAGAATCAACTTAACCTTGACCAAAGCCTTCCTGGAAGAACTTTGGGAGAAACAGACAATATTTTCAATTCAAAAGTATATTGGAATAAAGTCTGTCATGCACCACTTTACAAAAAATTCAACTTTCTCTGCAAAATTGAGTGGTCTAAAATCTCCTAAATCTGTGAGTTGCTGACTAAGTCTCCTCTCTCCTGGATACTTTTTCATGTTTGAACATTTGAGTTGAAATTTTTCTTTTCCTCTAGTTATTTCTTCTTGTAAGGCCCAGGATTGAAATCTGTGCTGTTACTTCTCCCTACTCACTTTCTGGCAGAATGGCTCCCACCATAAGCATGAAGATGGTTTCCAAATTTTTATTCCATAGCCTAATTTCTCAGTGACACTCCAGTTTCACATCTGCTTCTGATTGAGTGACATGGGCCTATCCATACACTGCCACCCATGAAAGCTAAATCTGGCACAAGTTGAACTTCTCACCTTTTAAACTGTCACCTTGTCATTTCCCCACCGTCATTAAAATGAGAGTCATCCCTCAGACTTGGGAAACGGGATATATTTTTGTCTCCTCTATTTTATAACCCAGTTCATATTGATCAAATCTGTATGAATGTGAGTCACATGTTCCCAAAAGTCAGGCTTTTTCTTCAGCTCCTTCACCTATGTACATGCCAAACAAAGAAGCAGAACAGATATGTTTGGAGCTATATAACAGAATCAGTCTATAGGAAGGAAAAAAAATGTGTTTTACACAACCATCTTTCAGTGGTATTTCTGGGAACCTAACACCTCTTGCCCTAACACTGAATCAATTTGATTCAGGTACATGGAACTCAGGGTTAGAATGAATAATCATCTACTTACAGCAATTATGGTCTTTGAGTTAAGTTTAGTTTGGTATATTTCGTACTTTATCTACTTAAGGACAGTAAGGTAGATAGATCCAGGCAAAAGTAATAAAATAGCCATAATATCCATAAAAGTATAAATATTTTTGGAAACTAGTGGGTTTTTTATTATGTATTTATTTATTTAGAGATAGAATCTCTGTGTTGCCCAGGCTGGAGTGCAATGGCATGATCTCTGCTCACTGCAGCCTCCACCTCCTGGACTCAAGTGATTCTCATGCCTCAGCCTCCTCAAGTAGCTGAGATTACAGATGTGAGCTACCAATGCCTGACTAATTTCTGTATTTTTAGTAGAGACAGGGTTTCTCCATGTTGGCCAAGCTGGTCTCAAACTCCAGAACTCAAAGCGATCTGCCTTCTGGGCCTCCCAAATTGCTGGGATTACAGGTGTGGGCCACCGTGCCCTGGCAGAATCTCTTTATTAATTCTTAAACTATGGGGCACCACACCAATAAAGACACTTCTACCTCCATGATGACAACAACTAGATCTAAAGCACAGTCTAGAGAAAAGGCAGCTGCTCAAGAACATGCAGCAGAATCTCAGAGCTCCCCTGTTCTTCACGTCCTTATTCCTACTGCCCCACTGGGCATTTCCTTTTACAGAAACTCAGAGTCAAAGTCCTTATTTTCCCCAAGCCCATTCTCAATGCCCCATTTTCTGTTCACACAAGTGTGAAGGTGTAAGCACATTTTCAAACCTCTTCTCTCAACCCGGGGAGTTAATTCATACTCATTTTATTATTGAAATACCACTTTCATTTTTTTTTTTCCATTCCATGTTTACTGTCACTGATAAGTGTGGTCTCACATCTCTTGCCTTGATTATTATAATACAATAGACTCCTTATGGACTCCTTGATTCCATTCTATTGTCTTGACCAGTAACCCTCCACACTCCTAATAGATTTGGCTTTCTAAAGGGATATCAGATCACTTTATAACCGGCTCAACAAAATGTTTCATTGCCACTATAATAAATTTTGAGGCTGACACTATGTGTTTGCTTTACAATCTTCATCTCTTATTCCTCACTATAGGGTTCCATTCATCTTACGTTGGCTATATGAGATCTTTCCTAAGCATACACTATACTTCATCTATGGTTTTGTAACAACTGTTCATTTTGATTGGAATGCTCATTCACTCCACTCTTCTGAGTCAGAAATTCTATTTATTCGTCCTGGCAAAACTCAAAGGACAATTCATTTTGATTCTTCCAGTTGAAATTAGACTCTTCTTCCCTCTGCGTTCTTTTTGTTCTAGTTGTTTTTCCTCTTTAAACCAAATAAGTTTGATTATTATTTAAATTTTTATTGCATTCATTCATTCACTTCCTCAGTCATCCAATAAATATTTACTGAATGTTAAGTTCATGTGTGACTTCTTTTTTTTAATGTATTTGAATAAATAATTTAACTTTATTTTATTATTATTATTATTATTATACTTTAGGTTTTATGGTACATGTGCGCAATGTGCAGGTAAGTTACATATGTATACATGTGCCATGCTGGTGCGCTGCACCCACTAACTCGTCATCTAGCATTAGGTATATCTCCCAATGCTATCCCTCCCCACTCACCCCACCCCACAACAGTCCCCGAAGTGTGATGTTCCCCTTCCTGTGTCCATGTGTTCTCATTGTTCAATTCCCACCTATGAGTGAGAATATGCGGTGTTTGGTTTTTTGTTCTTGCGATAGTTTACTGAGAATGATGATTTCCAATTTCATCCATGTCCCTACAAAGGACATGAACTCATCATTTTTGATGGCTGCATAGTATTCCATGGTGTATATGTGCCACATTTTCTTAATCCAGTCTATCATTGTTGGACATTTGGGTTGGTTCCAAGTCTTTGCTATTGTGAATAGTGCCGCTATATACATACCTGTGCATGTGTCTTTATAGCAGCATGATTTATAGTCCTTTGGGTATATACCCAGTAATGGGATGGCTGGGTCGAATGGAATTTCTAGTTCTAGATCCCTGAGGAATCGCCACACTGACTTCCACAAGGGTTGAACTAGTTTACAGTCCCACCAACAGTGTAAAAGTGTTCCTATTTCTCCACATCCTCTCCAGCACCTGTTGTTTCCTGACTTTTTAATGATTGCCATTCTAACTGGTGTGAGATGGTATCTCATTGTGGTTTTGATTTGCATTTCTCTGATGGCCAGTGATGGTGAGCATTTTTTCGTGTGTTTTTTGGCTGCATAAATGTCTTCTTTTGAGATGTGTCTGTTCATGTCCTTCGGCCACTTTTTGATGGGGTTGTTTGTTTTTTTCTTGTAAATTTGTTGGAGTTCATTGTAGATTTTGGATATTAGCCCTTTGTCAGATGAGTAGGTTGTGAAAATTTTCTCCCATTTTGTAGGTTGCCTGTTCACTCTGATGGTAGTTTCCTTTGCTGTGCAGAAGCTCTTTAGTTTAATTAGATCCCATTTGTCAATTTTGGCTTTTGTTGCCATTGCTTTTGGTGTTTTAGACATGAAGTCCTTGCACATGCCTATGTCCTGAATGGTAATGCCTAGGTTTTCTTCTAGGGTTTTTATGGTTTTAGGTCTAACATTTAAGTCTTTAATCCATCTTGAATTGATTTTTGTATAAGTTGTAAGGAAGGGATCCAGTTTCAGCTTTCTACATATGGCTAGCCAGTTTTCCCAGCACCATTTATTAAATAGGGAATCCTTTCCCCATTTCTTGTTTTTGTCAGGTGTGTCAAAGATCAGATAGTTGTAGATATGTGGCATTATTTCTGATGGCTCTGTTCTGTTCCATTGATCTATATCTCTGTTTTGGTACCAGTACCATGCTGTTTTGGTTACTGTAGCCTTGTAGTATAGTTTGAAGTCAGGTAGCGTGATGCCTCCAGCTTTGTTCTTTTGGCTTAGGATTGATTTGGCGATGCGGGCTCTTTTTTGGTTCCATATGAACTTTAAAGTAGTTTTTTCCAATTCTGTGAAGAAAGTCATTGGTAGCTTGATGGGGATGGCATTGAATCTGTAAATTACCTTGGGAAGGATGGCCATTTTCACGATATTGATTCTTCCTACCCATGAGCATGGAAAGTTCTTCCATTTGTTTGTATCCTCTTTTATTTCCTTGAGCAGTGGTTTGTAGTTCTCCTTGAAGAGGTCCTTCACATCCCTTGTAAGTTGGATTCCTAGGTATTTTATTCTCTTTGAAGCAATTGTGAATGGGAATTCACTCATGATTTGGCTCTCTGTTTGTCTGTTATTGATGTATAAGAATGCTTGTGATTTTTGTACATTGATTTTGTATCCTGAGACTTTGCTGAAGTTGCTTATCAGCTTAAGGAGATTTTGGGCTGAGACAATGGGGTTTTCTAGATATACAATCATGTCATCTGCAAACAGGGACAATTTGACTTCCTCTTTTCCTAATTGAATACACTTTATTTCCTTCTCCTGCCTAATTGCCCTGACCAGAACTTCCAACACTATGTTGAATAGAAGTGGTGAGAGAGGACATCCCTGTCTTGTGCCAGTTTTCAAAGGGAATGCTTCCAGTTTTTGCCCATTCAGTATGATATTGGCTGTGGGTCTGTCATAGATAGCTCTTATTATTTTGAGATACATCCCATCAATACCTAATTTATTGAGAGTTTTTAGCATGAAGCGTTGTTGAATTTTGTCAAAGGCCTTTTCTGCATCTATTGAGATAATCGTGTGGTTTTTGTCTTTGGTTCTGTTTATATGCTGGATTACATTTATTGATTTGTGTATATTGAACCAGCCTTCATCACAGGGATGAAGCCCACTTGATCATGGTGGATAAGCTTTTTGATGTGCTGCTGGATTCTGTTTGCCAGTATTTCATTGAGGATTTTTGCATCAATGTTCATCAAGGATATTGGTCTAAAATTCTCTTTTTTTGTTGTGTCTCTGCCAGGCTTTGGTATCAGGATGATGCTGGCCTCATAAAATGAGTTAGGGAGGATTCCCTCTTTTTCTGTTGATTGGAATAGTTTCAGAAGGAATGGTACCAGCTCCTCCTTGTACCTCTGGTAGAATTCGGCTGTGAACCCATCTGGTCCTGGACTTTTTTTGGTTGGTAAGCTATTGATTATTGCCACAATTTCAGCGCCTGTTATTGGTCTGTTCAGAGATTCAACTTCTTCCTGGTTTAGTCTTGGGAGGGTGTATGTGTTGAGGAATTTATCCATTTCTTCTAGATTTTCTAGTTTATTTGCATAGAGGTGTTTGTAATATTCTCTGATGGTAGTTTGTATTTCTGTGGGATCGGTGGTGATATCCCCTTTATCATTTTTTATTGCATCTATTTGATTCTTCTCTCCTTTTTTCTTTATTAATCTTGCTAGCGGTCTATCAATTTTGTTGATCCTTTCAAAAACCAGCTCCTGGATTCATTAATTTTTTGAAGGGTTTTTTGTGTCTCTATTTCCTTCAGTTCTGCTCTGATTTTAGCTATTTCTTGCCTTCTGCTAGCTTTTGAATGTGTTTGCTCTTGCTTTTCTAGTTCTTTTCATTGTGATGTTAGGGTGTCAATTTTGGATCTTTCCTGCTTTCTCTTGTGGGCATTTAGTGCTATAAATTTCCCTCTACAAACTGCTTTGAATGCGTCCCAGAGATTCTGGTATGTTGTGTCTTTGTTCTCGTTGGTTTCAAAGAACATCTTTATTTCTGCCTTCATTTCGTCATGTACCCAGTAGTCATTCAGGAGCAGGTTGTTCAGTTTCCATATAGTTGAGCAGTTTTGAGTGAGATTCTTAATCCTGAGTTCTAGCTTGATTGCACTGTGGTCTGAGAGACAGTTTGTTATAATTTCTGTTCTTTTACATTTATTGAGGAGAGCTTTACTTCCAAGTATGTGGTCAATTTTGGAATAGGTGTGGTGTGGTGCTGAAAAAAATGTATATTCTGTTGATTTGGGGTGGAGAGTTCTGTAGATGTCTATTAGGTCCACTTGGTGCAGAGCTGAGTTCAATTCCTGGGTATCCTTGTTGACTTTCTGTCTCGTTGATCTGTCTAATGTTGACAGTGGGGTGTTAAAGTCTCCCATTATTAATGTGTGGGAGTCTAAGTCTCTTTGTAGGTCACTCAGGACTTGCTTTATGAATCTGGGTGCTCCTGTATTGGGTGCATATATATTTAGGATAGTTAGCTCTTCTTGTTGAATTAATCCCTTTACCATTATGTAATGGCCTTCTTTGTCTCTTTTGATCTTTGTTGGTTTAAAGTCTATTTTATGAGAGACTAGGATTGCAACCCCTGCCTTTATTTGTTTTCCATTTGCTTGGTAGATCTTCCTCCATCCTTTTATTTTGAGCCTATGTGTGTCTCTGCACGTGAGATGGGTTTCCTGAATACAGCACACTGATGGGTCTTGAGTCTTTATCCAATTTGCCAGTCTGTGTCTTTTAATTGGAGCATTTAGTCCATTTACATTTAAAGTTAATATTGTTATGTGTGAATTTGATCCTGTCATTATGATGTTAGCTGGTTATTTTGCTCATTAGTTGATGCAGTCTCTTCCTAGTCTTGATGGTCTTTACATTTTGGCATGATTTTGCAGTGGCTGGTACCGGTTGTGTCTTTCCATGTTTAGCGCTTCCTTCAGGAGCTCTTTTAGGGCAGGCCTGGTGGTGACAAAATCTCTCAGCATTTGCTTGTCTGTAAAGGATTTTATTTCTCCTTCACTTATGAAGCTTAGTTTGGCTGGATATGAAATTCTGGGTTGAAAATTCTTTTCTTTAAGAATGTTGAATATTGGCCCCCACTCTCTTCTGGCTTGTAGGGTTTCTGTGGAGAGATCCGCTGTTAGTCTGATGGGCTTCCCTTTGAGGGTAACCCGACCTTTCTCTCTGGCTGCCCTTAACATTTTTTCCTTCATTTCAACTTTGGTGAATCTGACAATTATGTGTCTTGGAGTTGCTCTTCTTGAGGAGTATCTTTGTGGCGTTCTCTGTATTTCCTGAATCTGAATGTTGGCCTGCCTTGCTAGATTGTGGAAGTTCTCCTGGATAATATCCTGCAGAGTGTTTTCCAACTTGTTTCCATTCTCCCCGTCACTTTCAGGTACACCAATCAGACGTAGATTTGGTCTTTTCACATAGTCCCACATTTCTTGGAGGCTTTGCTCATTTCTTTTTATTCTTTTTTCTCTAAACTTCCCTTCTCGCTTCATTTCATTCATTTCATCTTCCAGGGCTGACATCCTTTCTTCCATTTGATCACATCGTCTCCTGAGGCTTCTGCATTCTTCACGTAGTTCTTGAGCCTTGGTTTTCAGCTCTGTCAGCTCCTTTAAGCACTTCTCTGTATTGGTTATTCTAGTTATACATTCTTCTAAATTTTTTTCAAAGTTTTCAGCTTCGTTTCCTTTGGTTTGAATATCCTCCCATAGCTCGGAGTAATTTGATCGTCTGAAGCCTTCTTCTCTCAGCTCGTCAAAGTCATTCTCCACCCAGCTTTGTTCCATTGCTGGTGAGGAACTGTGTTCCTTTGGGGGAGGAGAGGTACTCTGCTTTTTAGAGTTCCAGTTTTTCTGCTCTGTTTTTTCCCCATCATTGTGGTTTTATCTCCTTTTGGTCTTTGATGATGGTGATGTACAGATGGGTTTTTGGTGTGGGTGTCCTTTCTGTTAGTTTTCCTTCTAACAGAAAGGACCCTCAGCTGCAGGTCTGTTGGAGTACCCGGCTGGCTGTGTGAGGTGTCAGTCTGCCCCTGCTGGGGGGTGCCTCCCAGTTAGGCTGCTCGGGGGTCAGGGGTCAGGGACCCACTTGAGGAGGCAGTCAGCCCGTTCTCAGATCTCCAGCTGCGTGCTGGGAGAACCACTGCTCTCCTCAAAGCTGTCAGACAGGGACATTTAAGTCTGCAGAGGTTACTGCTGTCTTTTTGTTTGTCTGTGCCCTGCCCCCAGAGGTGGAGCCTACAGAGGCAGGCAGGCCTCCTTGAGCTGTGGTGGGCTCCACCCAGTTCAAGCTTCCAGGCTGCTTTGTTTACCTAAGGGAGCCTGGGCAATGGCGGGCGCCCCTCCCCCAGCCTCGCTGCGGACTTGCTGTTTGATCTCAGACTGCTGTGCTAGCAATCAGTGAGACTCCGTGGGCGTAGGACCCTCTGAGCCAGGTGCGGGCTATACTCTCCTGGGGCACCGTTTCCTAAGCCCGTTGGAAAAGCACAGTATTCGGGTGGGAGTGGCCCGATTTTCCAGGTGCCGTCTGTCACCCCTGGAAAGGGAACTCCCTGACCCCTTGCACTTCCCGAGTGAGGCAATGCCTTGCACCTGCTTCGGCTGGCGCACGGTGCACTCACCCACTGACCTGCGCCCACTGTCTGGCACTCCCTAGTGAGATGAACACGGTACCTCAGATGGAAATGCAGAAATCACCCGTCTTCTGCGTTGCTCACGCTGGGAGCTGTTGACCGGAGCTGTTCCTATTCGGCCATCTTGGCTCCTCCTCCGTGACTTCTTGATAGTATTCAATTCCATTCCATTTCACTACATGCATTTGTAGAATGCTATACCTATCAAATGTATTAGGCTTCATCCTGTTGTAGTTAAAAGCTGAACAAGGCCAGGCGTGGTGGGTCACACCTGTAATCCCAGTGCTTAGGGAGGCCGAGGCGGGCGGATCACAAGGTCAGGAGATCGAGACCATCCTGGCTAACACAGCGAAACCCCGTCTCTACTAAACACACACACACACACACACACACACACACACACACACACACAATTAGCCAGGCATGATGGCGGGCTCCTGTAGTCCCAGCTACTTGGGAGGCTGATGCAGGAGAATGGCATGAACCCAGGAGGCCGAGCTTGCAGTGAGCCGAGATCGTGCCACTGCCCTCCAGCCTGGGCGACAGAGCAAGACTCCATCTCAAAAAAAAAAAGCTGAACAAAACAGAATTATATTTATTCATTAACTGAATAAATATTTATGAAATTTCTATTGCATGCCAAACATTGTGTCAGTTACAAGGAATGCTGAAATGAAGTAAACAATTTACAGTCTGGCAATAAAGACTTTAAACAATTGTTTACATTATTCTATTAAGGAGAAGTTAAAGTTACAAAAAACGATTTTAAGAAGACTAACATATTTTGGGGCTCAAGGAAAATGTCCAAGTGAGAAGAGGTGCTTAGACTGAGATACAGGTGATGAGTAGGAATGATCTATGTAAACAAAGTATGAAAGGCAGAGGGAAAGAGATGAAAAAACCTCTCTCTGACCTGACAATGTTTAAATCAATATTACAGAAAGCAATAGGCATTGAAATAATAATCAAACTGACTTTTTTGTCTGAGACAGAGTCTGGCTTTGTCACCCAGGCTGAAGTACAGTGGCACGATCTAGGCTCACTGCAACCTCTGTGTCCTGGGTTCAAGCGATTCACATGCCTCAGCCACTTGAGTAGCTGGGATTACAGGGTGTGCTACCATGCCCAGCTAATTTTTGTACTTTTAGTACAGACAGGGTTTCACAGTGTTGGCCAGGATGGTCTGGAACTTCTGGCCTCAAGTGATCTGCCCATCCTGGCCTCCCAAAATACTGGGATTACAGGCATGAGCCACTGGGCCTGGCCTACATTTTTTCTTTTCCATTAAAGGATAATACCTAAAGGAATATGACTTGATACTGGCTATACAGCTTTAATTATTTCCATCTAAACATTATGCTTTTTTCTTTTAATTTTACATTTTAAAAAACTTACTGTTTTTAATGTTTTTTTTCTTCTTCAGGGAGTCGTATTGGATCTTTTAAGCTATTTTCTGTGACTCACCTGTTCTTGAATATTTTTATTTATTTCTTCTTTTTGGTTTTTAAACTTTTTGATTTAATCTTATATTTCTCTTGAGGCATTATACATTGTTTTTATTCACTTTTGTGTTCTTTCTGTTTAGTCTTTATTTCTTGAATTACTTTTACATTTATTTCCAACTTTTCCTAGAGTTTTGTAACCTTTTTTTAAAAAATTATTTTCCCAATCTCTTCAAACCAGAGTTTTTCTAATTGTCTTTAAGATGTCTTCAAATTTTGATTTATTTTCATAAATGTCCCTTCATAGCTTTTTTCAAACATTTTTAAATATTATTTTTTAGCTGACTTAAAAAATTTTTTTTGCCTTTTTTGAGGGATCATATATTTTGGCTTATTTTCATTGATGTTAATCTACTTTTAATCTTTTTTCTTATAACTTTATTTGCAAATTGATCACAGTATTTTCTACTAGTTATTTTAAAGTAAAGTGCATTTTCCTAATTTTTTTCTGAAAATGAGTAGAACAGAGTAACATTTCTAGATACATATTTCTAAAGCTTCCCCTTCAGTTATATTCATGACTTCTTATCAAGCTGTATTGAACATTTCTATTGTTTTTTTTCTCTTGGGGATGTTCTCATGAGTTTTTAATTATTATTCTAGTGTTTATGGTGGATTTTGGAAGATTTCAGCAATTTCACTGATATTGCATCTGTATGAAATTCAATTTTCCTAGAGTTTTAAATATATATTTTACTTTGCTAAATATATTTTAAACTTTATATGTCCTACCAAGTACATTATGTCATTTAGTATTATTGGTTTTGTTGTATAAAAGTATTTTATTTAAAATGTTTTTCAGATTTTATGTATGTCAGATGGTTAAAAAGCCATACATTTTGTTTGTTATTTTTATGAGGCTTGCTTTTACTTAAGATTTCTATTTATGCTTACTTGCTCCTGATAATTTCTTAACTTTTGGTCTATAAGACATATTTATTTTCTAGTGATTTCTAATCTTTTCAATTTCTATACCATCATTTAAACATGATAAAATGTAGCCATCTTTTTTTGTGCCTTTGTGTTTTGTTCCTTCTCAGATGGGCTAATATTATCTACAATTGTAGTTCCACATCGTTATGTACATTTTTGTTTTTTTTGAAATCTTCCCTGCCCTTTTTCCTTTTACCTTTGCTTTTTAAGATAACAATAAACGTTGTTAAATTTTTTGAACATCGTTGAATTCCAGCACCTTCTGAATTTATTTATCTTATTTATGTTTTTATTCAAGGGTAATTTCAAAAGGGTTTTCTTTGTGCCTTGCACTTCTGAATCTTTTAGTTCTGTGTATATCTTTATTGTACATTTATGTAAATCATAATTTGGTTACTTCAAAGCAGTTTTCCTTCAATATTTCAAAACAATCACTGATGTTCAGCAGTTTGAACTACTTATTATTTGTTGGTGATTTTTCCTTGTGGTTATAATTTTCTCATTCTTTTGATAGTCTTAACTGGCATTCTCCTTTCCTTTTTCATTTATCTTCAGTTATGTTTTATATTTTCTCTCCCTTCATCCTTTTCTGTTGACTTCTGAGCTATTTCTTCAATCATATCTTTTGATTCCTGCTAGTCATCCTTTTTTTTTTTAATTACAAGCCTACCTCAAAGATAGGTATGCTAACTAAAGAAAGGTTTAGTTCCTGACCAATAAGATGGAGCAAATATCTCAATTAAGTGAGTCAGCCAACCTTTTGGTTTCCTGTTGCATATAAAAATTATGTTTATACTATACTGCAGTCCATTAATTATGCAATATTCTTATGTCTGAAAACTGTACATATCTTAATTTAAAAACGTTTCTTGCTGAAAAATGCTAGTGATTATTTGCAACTTTAGCAAGTCATAATCACTTTGCTGGTGAATGGTTTTACTTCAATGTTGATGTCTTCTGACTTATCAGGGTGGTGGTTATTGAAAGCTGGGGTGGCTGTGGCAATTTTTAAAATAAGGTAACAATGATGTTTGCTGCATCAATGGACTCTTCCTTTTATGAAATATTTCTCTGTGGCATGTGAGGATATTCAATAGCATTTTACCTGCAGTAGAACTTTGAAATTGGGGTCAATTCTTTCAAACCCTTTTGCTGCTTTATCAACAAAGTTCATGTAATATTCTAAATCCTTTGTTGTCATTTCAACAATATTCACACCATCTTCACCAGGAGTAGATTCTGTCTTAAGAAATCACTTTCTTTGCCCATTTATAAGAAGCAACTTCTCATCTATTAAAGTGTTATTATGAGGTTACAGCAATTTAGTCACATCTTCAGGTTCTACTGCTAATTCTAATTCTATCAAATCTATAGTTGCCTCCTCTATTGAAGTTTTGAATTCCTCAAAGTCATCCATGAGGTTTGGAAGCAACTGATTCCAAATTTTTGTTAATGTTAATATTTTTACCTCCTCCCATGAATCACCAATGTTCTTAAGGGCATTTAGAAAGGTGAATCCTTTCTAGAAGTTTTCAATTTACTTGTGCTAGATCCATTAGAGGAATCACTAACTATTGCAGCCATAGCCTCACAAAATGTACTTCTTTAATAATAAGACTGAAAATCAGAATTAATCTTTGATCCATGGGCTGCAGAATGGATATTGTGTTAGGCATGAAAATACTAATCTACTTATACATCTCCATCAGAGCTCTTGGGTGATCAGGTGCATTGTCAATGAGTGGTAATATTTTGAAAGAAATTTTTTTTTTCTGAGCAGTAGGTCTTAACAGTGGACTTAAAATATTCAGTAAACAGTGCTATAAAATGATGTGCTACCATTGAGCCTTCATTGTTTCATTTATAGATCATAGACAGAGCAGATTTAGCATAATTCTTAAGGCCCCTGGGATTTTCAGAATAGTGAATGAGCATTAGCTTCAACTGAGTTACAATCTGCATTAGCCTCTAACAAGACAGTGAGCCCGTCCTTTGAAGCTTTGAAGCCAGGCATTGGCTCCTCTTCTCTAGCTGTGAAAGTCCTAGATGGCATCATCTTCCAATAGAAGGCTGTTTGATCTACACTGAAAATTTGTTATCTAGAGTAGCCAACTTTATTAATGATCTTAGCCAGATCTTCTACATAACTTGCTGAAGCTTCTACATCAGCACTGGCTGCCTCACCTTGCACTTTATGTTATTAACATGGCCTCTCTCCTTAAACCTCATGAACTGTCTTCTGCTGGCTTCCAACTTTTCTTCTGCAGCTTTTTAAAATAAAATCTCTCTCAGCCATCATAAAATTGAAGGATGTTAGGGTCTTGCCCTGGACTAAGCTTTGGCCTCAGGGCACATTGTAGCTGGTTTGATCTTCTATTCAGACCACTACAACTTTCTCCATATCAGCAATTAGGCTGTTTGGCTTTCTTATCATTCATGCATTGACTGGAGTAGCACTTTTAATTTCCTTTAAGAACTTTTCGTTTGCATTCACAACTGTTTGGCATAAGAGGCCTAGGTTGGGCCTATCTTGGCATTCCATATGTCTTCTTCACTGAACTTAATCATTTCCAGCTTTTGGTTTAAAGTGCGAGATGTGCAACTCTTTTTTTTTTTAACTTGAACTCTCAGAGGCCATTGTAAGTTCATTAATGCAATATTTCAGTATTGTGTTTCATGGCCTAAGAAGAGAGAGGGATATGGGGAAATGGCTCACAGGTGGAACAATCAGAACCCACAGTGCACCATCTTATATGGGTGCAGTTCACTGTGGCCCAAAAGAATTACAATAGTAAATCAAAGATTATTAATCACAGATCACAGCAGATATAATAATAATAAAACAGTTGGAAACATTGTGAGAATTATAAAAGTGTAACACAGAGACAGGACGTGAATGCATGCTGTTGGGAAAATTGTGTTGATAGACTTGTTTGATGCAGGGTTTCTGCAAACCTTCAAGTTGTAAAACAACAATAACAACAAACAACAACAAAAAATGCAGCATCTGTGAAGCTCAATAAAGTGAAGTGCAATAAAACAGGTATACCTGTATTTATTTCAACCATCATATTTTTCCCTAAAATTTATGCTGTATTATTCCTATAGCATTTATAAAATCTCTTCTTTAATGCATTTGAGAAATTCGTTTTGATGATTTTAAATATTTGACTGGTCTTTTTCAATACTACTACTTGATGTGGTCTATGCATTCCATTTGTTATCTGCTTTTAATAGTGATCCTTAACATTGAACGGCTAATTACTTTGCCTATGAGTTCACATTATCTTAGACGTATCAGATCCCTGACCGATATTGTATACTGGGGTTACATATTCTTCTGATAAGTTTAAGAAGAGGTGAGGAAATGTACCTCATGGCAATGTATCCCAGGCAGTCCAGAGTACCTACATCATAATTCAATGTCGTTCTGCCAGACAACTTCTCACGTAGTGTATTCCACCACAATCTCTTTGAAAGGAGTACCACTGAGAGTACAGTAGCTCCTATGTTTAAAAATCCACAATAAGTTAGGATTTGGAGTGGTGAGAATGAGTGAGTACTTATGGCCAGTGGGTGAAAATTTGTCTACATAAACTCTCATCTAGTTTTTATCTGCCTAGTCTACCTTAGAAAGGTTGAATTTTTTTCCTCTTGATTTCTCCCTCATAGTGGCAATGGAACAAGCAATGAGTCTCTCAAGGACAGGTAGGAGAGAGCCAAAAGTAACACTTAAAAATGATTCAACATTGCATTCTTCCCCTCTTGCTTTTATTGTCACACCTAAAACTATGTCCTCACTAGCAAATCTCTCCTCTCTCTCTCTGACACACACACACACACACACACACACACAGAGAGAGAGAGAGAGAGAGAGAGAGAGAGAATATTGTCAGGGTTCTCCAGAGGAAAAGAATCAATAGGCTGTGTAGATAAATAGACAAAAAGATTTATTACAAGGAGTTGACTCACACAATCATGGATGCTGACAAGACCAAAGAGCTGAAGGGTGAGCTGGCAAGTGGGAAATTCAGGACGGTCAATGGTGTATTTCCAGACCTAGTCGATGCTCTGAGAACCTGGAAACCAATAGTGTGTGTATTAGTCAGGGTTCTCTAGAGGGACAGAATTCATAGGATAGATGTGTATATAAAGGGGAGTTTATTAGGGAGTATTAACTCACATGATCACAAGGTGAGGTTCCACAATAGGCCGTCTGCAAGCTGAGGAGCAAGGATGCCAGTCCAAGTCCCAAAACTGAAGAACTTGGAGTCTGACATTCCAGGACAGGAAGCATCCAGCATGGGAGAAAGATGCAGGCTGGGAGGCTTAGCCAGTCTAATCTTTCTGTGTTCTTCCACCTGCTTTCTATTCTGGTTGTGCTGGCAGCTGATTAGATTGTGCCCACCCAGATTGAGGGTGGGTCTCCCTTTCCCAGTCCACTGACTCAAATATTAGTCTCCTTTGGCAACACCCTCACAGACACACCCAGGAATAATACTTTGCATCCTTCAATCCAATCAAGTTAACACTCAACATTAACCATCACAGTGTGGTTTCAGTTCAGAGACCAGCAAGCTCAAGATGCAGGAAGAGCTCATGTTTCAGTTTAGGGCTGAAGGTAGGAAAAAGCCTATGTCCTAATTCAAAGGCACTCAGGCAGTAGAAATTTTCTCTTAGTCAGAGAAGTATAAGCCTTTTTGTTCCATTCAGGCCTTCAACTGGTTAGATGAGGCCCACCCACATTAGGGAGGCCAATCTGCTTTACTCAGTCAATACACTTAAATATTAATTTCATCCAAATACAACCTCATGGAAACATTCAGAATAATGTTTTACCAAATATCTGGGCATGCTATGGATCATCAAGTTGACACATAAAATTAACCATCACACACATCACATATACACATCCCAATCCAAGGCAATCTCAATGTCCCCCAAGGCATTCAGTTAGTTTTAATGCCAATTTATTATATGTATGTTTCTACCTCTCTTTTCTAATGTCTGCAGGGTTGATTTTGGGATAGGAAGCCAGTAGCCCATGTCAATTTTCCATCCTATCAGAATACTCCTATTCATAATTCTTATTTATATTCCCACCAATACCTTTCTTGTGTATTGGAGAAAATTGCTTCTCTTCTACAAAACTAACTTCTACTGTGTCCATCTCTTTTCACAGTCCCCATTACATTTCCCTTTGCATTGACTAATTAAGGACCTGCACTTTATGCATATCTATGTTAACATGTATTTATTTCTATTTCATCTGAATCAGTAAGAATATTTCTTATATAGGAACAAGATAAATGTTGGATGAGCAGATAAATGAATGAATAATGAATGGATGAAATGATCACTGAGAACAAGTCGTTAATGCAGAAATTGTGAAACACTATGCAAATGAGAAAGAAATGCATTTCATGAATGGTGCTAGAAAGTCATATAGTTAAGCTGTGAAGCATTATAAAATACTTTCTAGTTTTAAAACACAAGATTAAACAACGGAAATTTCTAGTTCTTCTGATCACTTATTATGTCTTATTATAGTTCCAAGTAATTCTCATTTATTTCAATCGTGTGTGTAAGTGTGTGTGTGTGTGTGCGCGCACGCGTGTGTGTGCGCGTGTGTGTTTCTGTTCAATTTTTAACATGCTTCAACTAGATTTGGCTAGTGTTTATATGCTGGTTACTGAGAGAGACTCTTAGGAAATTATACTATGACTTGGTAAGTCCCTAGATGATTCAAAGATTCATTGTCACCTTAATTGAACAGACTTTCTTTTTGTTTCTTCTCCCCCTCCTTTGCTCTCCTTCTACCTGCACCTTTTTTCTTTTCTTTTTTTTTTATTTTTCAGCAGGGAGAAGTGGGAGTGCTAAATTGTTTTTGGAGCATTCAGTTCCCTTTGGGGAATTAACCAGCATGCTTGACTTCCAAGAACTCTTAGAGTAAAACGATTTGACAGAACGCAAGTTTAAGCCTACTTTGATAGCTTCCGTTTTGTGTTTTTCTCATAAGCCAACATCACATTTGATATTAGTTTAGTTTAAAAACAATTTTCTTATGAAATTGAAAGAACTTAAGTAATGAAAGTTGAAGGAGAAGCGACATTTTTAGTTCACTTAACCTGGCAGGTTTGTGTAACTCTTTCATTGTTAATTTTACATTTATCCGAGATTCTTTTTAAATTTATCTCATAAGAATATTCATCTTTTAAACAAGAAGTTTGTTTTTTAAAAATATTCATTTCATATTTGTTGAACCACTGCTATATGCCAATGTGCCAGGCATTCTTTTAGGACCTGGGATGTAGCTAACAAAAAAACATTTCACAGCACATTCTTGTTGTTTAGTCTTAATTTTATTTTGATTTTATTTATTTATCTCAATTAAATGTACAAACGAAGCATAATAAGAGAAAAGAAAAAATACAAATGAATGTATATTGATATAGCCCAGGTACATTAATGAATTATTATTCACAATTTTCCTAGATTTCTACTTATAGCTTCCAGGTAACACTTTTGCAGTATTACTACTAAGGATTTTCTTTTTCATGATTCCAGGAAAATATGCCTAAAACAAATTTGCACTTCTAATTTTATCATCTAAACTTGATTTTCTTCATTTCATGGCTGAAACATATATCATTTCAATCAAATATTGCTATGAATTTTTATTTATTTACATTGAAAACACTTTTATCAAATAATTTTTTCTTTGTCATCATTCTGAGTATTCACAGAAGAAAATTTTCATCCATTCAACGTTCAACAAATATTTATTGATCTTTTCTAACATGCTGAGTGCTAGAGATAGGGAAATAAAAAGACAAGATGTGTAATCAAATCAGAGCTATAATTCTAAAAGTTGTGATAAGACTTGTAACCCTAGACTTCTAAGAAGATTAATAAGTAACAAACAACACAGGCTCAAGTGTAGAAAATTAAAAGTTGTACATGATTGTGTTGTTTATTATCTTATAATAAAATATAGAATCTAATGTCTTGTACTTAGAGACGTTGTTACTTCAGATACTACTCTAGGGATATTTCAGGGTAGCCTTGATTTTTCAATAGCCCTTGAGTCATAAGATCTATGTAGGAAAATTGAAAATATAGAGTCTGTGTGATATCTTTTAAAGAAGTTATTTCCACTCTGCTGCAAATACACACACACATACATAACACCTTCTTAAAATGGACCTGATGGTTTCTTGGCTCCACTAAAATTATTTGAGCTTCTAATCAGTGAAACTACAAACTCTGAGTTCCCAAAGTCAGAACTTTGTATAAATGTATCGGCTCATTTAATTTTCACAAGAGCCATATTGAAATAATTGCTATCATGATGCCAATCGTGTACAGAAGGAGAAACAAAGGCATAAAAAAGTTAACTACCTTGTCCACAGTCATGCAGCTAGCTAGCAACTGAGGCAGGACTTAATCCCAGGAAATCTGGCTTCAGCATCTATGCTCTTAACCAGTCCACAATAATGTTTCTCAAAGCACTGTGAATAATATAAAAAAAGATATGACATGATCATTGCCTTCAAAGAGCTTAAACTGTAACTGGAGAAAATTGTGTAATTCTGGCCATTTATATAGCCAGATAGTAATAAAGACATTAAAATTAAAGCTGTCGCCACTAATCTTGGAATGAAGAACAATGGCATAAATGATCCAGTTAGAGAAAGACAAGATTACTGAAGCCTGGAGTACCCTGGGAAGACTTCCTGGAGGAAGAGGAACTCATATTAGTCCTGGGAATATTGGTAAGATTAGAACAGTTAAAAAGGAAGCATATCCCAAAGAGAAGAAATGCTATGAACTAAAGGAGGGTGACTCTAATCAACACAAGGGTATGCTCTGGAGAAAATTTATAGACCAGATTGTCGGGAATGATGATTCTGTATTTGAGAATATTGGCTAATTGTCAAAAAGGAGAGACTGAAGCATATGGTAAAGGTGCCTGACTGACAAGCTGAAACTTTGGCCCTTCTCGATTTTTCAGGTCTAGTGCCACTTGAATCTTTAGCACAACAGGGAGCCCCTGTGCCCAGGGTTCAGTGGCTTCCAGGAATTCTTCCCAGAATAAACCTCAACATTCTGCAGACTTATCTTCATGGGTGCTGGCGCAAGTTGCTTTTCAAGTTCTTCATACTCTACTGACCTCAGACTTCTCAGCCCAAGGAAAACAGCTTCCTCTTCCTCCTGGCCATTCACCAAGACACACCATTCTCTTCTCTCCTTGTCCAGGGCGCTTAGCATGGTCGCTTCCAAAAGTTTATGCATTTTCAAAAGAAAATGAAGACATCCTTCCATGCTGTTGCAAACATGCCCTGAGGCAAGAAGTCACAAAGGCTCTTTGGAAAACAGGAATAAGTGACTGCAGGTATGACAGAAAGTGAAACAGAATAAATGAAAATTAACGCCCCACAGATGTATTTATCCACAAATTTTATCATAAGGTGACTTGTTGGTAGTCACATAAAAAGTAGAAAAAAACCCCTCTGAATCAAGTATTTTAAAGTATTCCTGGGCATCTTTCCTCTAAGTCTCAGATTATCCACACACGGTCCACATAGTTTTAAGAATAGTTGGCATGCCTGGGCTTAACTCTGTGGGACAGTAAATTTTTTTTAAAAAAAGCTTTTGCCCACTCTTGGAAGACAGTATTATGTTCAATATAGTGCAGTGTTCCACAGCTTGTAAAATCAACTATGTGGCACAAATCCGAAGACAACTTCAAAAGATATATGGCAAGAAAGATACATTGCCGGCTTTAGTCAGCCTTGCCATTTCTCTTACGGAATTTCACTATAGTGGCTGGACATGTGCAACCTACATCCTGTCTGGCCTTAATGTGATTTTTCTATAAAAGGAGAGGAGGACAAAAGTAAAAGCAAAATATGCTTTACAATGAAAAATGCAACCCTCAGCCACTAGGATAAAATTACATTGACAGTGGGGGAGTTATTTTCTTCCTTCAAAGAACAATATTTGATGTTCCAACTAGACTCTATGGTGATGAAGCTCATAATTTGGGAGCTGAATCAGATTCGAATTTAGAAAAGGGGTTTCAGACATTGCTTAGCAGGGTGATTTTAGGGGTTAACATATGAATAGAGATTACATTATATCTCATCTGCCCTGTGTTTGTTGGACAGAGCTTATATGACCTATTATTCCTGATGGTTGATCATAGAAGGATATTTAAATTCTGCTGTAATTCTTCCTTATAAAATCTGTGACATTCTAATAGCTAGAAAATGTTTAAATCTTGTCTAGTTTCTGCTTCGTTTCCTTCTTAATGTTGATTTCTTCATTTCTTCCTATTTATCTCTTTTGTGCATCACACATATTTCACTATAAACTCGATTTTTGTGGGTGAAAGGCCACAACTAACTGTTTACATGTCTTATCTTTGCCCTAGAGAGTGGTAACTCACAAATGAGCTGGCTGCACCTACTGTACATAAAACAGCAACATCACTTTGATCTCTCCCTTAATATGCTAGGTTTAGATTACTTTGTGAGCAAAAGGGGGTGAAAGGTGGCAGGATACTATTTTAACTAACTACTGGGGGCAGTATTTATTCATGGTGCAGATTTTTAATGGGAAAGATGGAACATGAAAGCCTGTCAAATGTACAGCTCAAAGAGTCTGACAACACAGAATATTTTATAGATGAAAGGTGAAGAATCTCCAACTTCTTAGTGTAATATAAATTGTATGGGAAAAGTAAGACATGTAAAAAAAAGCCAGATAGTAAACTATCTATATTCTGTTATGATTGCATAGAACCCTGTCACAAAACCAGAGGACTATTTTAGAGTTGCATTTATCGGATACAAAGTATGACGTGGGCAACATTAAAAATGTACACTTTTAGAAAGATTCTCATTGCACTTATAATTAATGTAATATTGTTTTATTAAGAATAGGTATTTCGGGAAGTGTCTGTTCCAATGTGGTAAGAAGATGGAAACCCAGAAAAAAATGTGCCAGGAAAATATCTTCTATGTTTGGAGTAGTGGCTTTATCTTGAACTTCCAATCAGACTCTAATTATGTTTAATTCAAAGATTGCTTGAAAATTCTGCCTTTACCTTTGATGAGGTCTTCAACTGTTCTTTCTTGATTCACCATAGCCTTGCCCTAGAGCATTGATTGTCAATCTTTCTTTCTGTCCCCAAACACTGATGGTGCCTGATATATTCCTGTCACTTATAGTGGCTCCTTATGGTAATATTTCTCAAGGTGGAGGGGTAGAAGGTGCATGAAAACTTCTGGAGTAACTTATGTGTTTTAAAGAACTCTCCAAGCTGATTTAGATATACCCACAATTTTCCAACATGGACCTAGGAATCATTACTGTTAAATTATTTAGCCCTTTGTAATCTGGCCATAACCTGCTTCATTAATTAAATCAGCAATTAGAAACCTTACTCATATTTTCTGAATCTCACCTTTTTATATATTATTTCATCTATCTGGAATATCAAGTCCCACCCCACCTCCACTTAACTCCCTCTCCAGCACTCTCCTGTTTCATTTTAACATCAAAGCTCAAAATTGGCTCTTCAGCAAAGCCTTTTCTATCAGCTCCCAGAAAATGTAGTTGTTCTCATCCCGGATATTTCCACAGCAACATTAAAATGACTCTGGAGGTGCATTTATGGTGTGATATTCTAACTTTTCTGGTTAAATAGCTGTCTTCTCATCTCAACCAACAGACTGGGGGTTAGGATATTTATTCATCTTTGCTAATTCCTAATTTAAATAGAGTAGAAGGTTCAGATACAATGGTGAACACATTGTAGGTGATGAATAAATGATTGCTTGTATGCATGTGTATTTTTCATGTTATATTAAGAAATGTGTGTGTACACACACACACACACACATACACAGCAAAGCGTATAAACCTTGGGTACAGAGTTTAATAATTTTTATATTTGGATACTCCATATGACAGCCACTCAATAATTCCAACATGTGACAGCCACTCAATAATTCCAACTTCTTAGAGGTTTCCTCATGCTCCTTTCTAGCCAATACCTTCTCCCTGCCACTAGAGGTAACTTCTATTCTGATTTTCATGGAATGAATTAGTTTTGCTGGTCCTGAACTCCATATGGACTCTATAAATGGAGTCAGATAGCATTTACTCTTTTTTGTCTAACTCAACATAATGTTTTTAAGATTTATATATGCTGTTGCATGTATCAATAGTTCATTCTTTTGCATTCTGGTGTGGAATTCCATTGCACAAATATGCCATAATGTATTTATCCATTCTCTTCTTCATGAGCACAAAAGCTATTCAGTTTTCAATTATTAGGAATAAATTGCTACCAATATTTTTGTACCTATTATTGTTTGTGGACTTTATATTATTTTTTCTTAAGTGTACACCTAAGCATTGGATTGCTGAGTTATAGAATTGGTTTTTATTTACTAAAAGTGGCTGTGCCAATTTATGCACTCAAAAGCTAAATATGAGAGTTCTAGTTTCTCCACATCGTTGCAAAAAATTGCTATTGTTTGCCATTATTTTTAGCCATTCTGGTGGTTATATAATAGTATCTCAATATAGATTGAATTTGCTTTTCTTTAATAAATAATAATGTTAGTAAATTAGTCATTATTAGCTATTTGGATACTATCTTTTGTAAACCACCTCTTTAATTCTTTTACGTACTTTTTATTTTTTTCCTACTGATTTGTTGGAAATCTATATATTTGCATACAATTCCTTTGACACCTGTATAAACTACACACATATATTTTCTCAGGTGCAGTTTGCCTTTCTTTCTCGTTTAAAATTTACTTTATTTTTTAGAGCAGTTTTAGATTCACGGCAAAATCGAGTGGAAGATAAAGAGATTGCCCACATACACCCTACTCCCACCCAGGCATAACCTCCTCGGCTATCAACATCCTACACCAGAACAATACATTTGTTACAATCTATGAATCTACAATGACAGGTCCTTATCACCCAAAGTCCATAGTTTACATTGGGATTCACTCTTGGTGGTGTATAGTCCATGGATTTTGATAAATGTGTTATGATATCTATCCACTATTATGGTATTGTAAAGAATAGTTTTGCCATTTAAAAAATCCTCTGTGCTCTGCCTATTCATATCTGCCTCTCCCATTGCTAGCAATCATTGACTTTTTACTGTCTCCATCATTTTGTTTTTCCAGGATGTCATATAATTGAAATCACACAGTATGTAGCCTTTTCAAATCAGCTTCTTTCACTTAGTGGTATGCATTTTAGTGTCCTCCATGTCTTTTCATGGCTTGATAGCTCATTTCTTTTTAGTGCTGAGTAATACTCCATTGTCTTGGTGTATCATCACAGTTCATTTATCTGTTCACCTACTGAAGGACATTTTGGTTGATTCCAAGTTCTGGCAATTGTGAATAACCCTGCTTTAAACATCCATATGCAAGTTTTTGTGAAGACATAAGTTTTCAACTCCTTTGGGAGAAGGATTGCAGGATCATATCGTAAGGGTGTTTTAGCTTTGTTAGAAGCTGCCAAACTGTCTTGCAAAGTGGCTGTACCATTTTGCATCTCCACCGGCAATGCTCCACATCCCCAGCAGCATTTGGTGCTGTCAGTATTCTGGATTTTGGGCATTCTAATACGTGTGTGGTGGAATTTCATTGTTTTTGAAGTCTGCATTTCTCAGATAACACATAATATGGAGTGTCTTTTCATATACTTATTTTCCATCTCTCTTTTTTCCTTGGTAAGGTATCTGTTCAGATCTTTTGCCCATTTTTTAATAGGGTTGTTCATTTTCTTATTGTTGAGCTTTAAGTTTTCTTTGTATCTTTTGTAAAAGAGTATGTTACTAGATGTATCTTTTGCAAATATTTTCTCACAGAGTGTGGCTTGTCTTTTCATTCTCTTGACTCTGTCTTTCATAGAGCAGAAGTTTTAAATTTTAATGAAGTCTAGCTTATCAATTATTTCTTTCATGAATCATGCCTTTGGTGATATATCTAAAATGTCCTCACCATACCCAAGGTCATCTAGATTTTCTCCTATTTTATCTTCTAGGAGGTTTACAGTTTTGTGGTTTACATTTACATCTGTGACCTATTTTCAGTTACTTTTTTGTGAAGGATTTAAGGTCTTTGTTTTTATTTATTTATTTTTTGCATGTGGATGTCCATTTGTTCCAGAACTTTGTGTTGAAAAGACTTTATTTTCTTTATGTATTGCCTTTGCACTTTTGTTAAAGATCAGCTGGGATCTGGGCTCTTTATTCTGTTCCATTGATGTACTTGTCTATTCTTTTACCAATACCACAATGTCTTGATTATTGTAGCTTTATAATAAGTCTTGAAGTAGGGTAGTGTCAGTCCTCTGACTTTGTTCTTCTCTTTCAGTGCTGTGTTGGCTATTCTGGGTCTGCCTTATTGATTTTTTTTTTTTTCTGGTCTGCTTGTTTTTATCAGTTATTGGGACAATTGGGTTAAATATGATAGTGTTTTATATACATCAATTAAATCAATTTGATGTGTCATATTGTTCTAATCTTTTATATACTTACTGATTTTTTACCTGCTTATACACTCAGTTACTGAGAAAAGTGTGTTAAAATGTCCAATTGTAACTGCATATATACCTGTCTTTATTAGTTTTGTTAACTCTTGCTTTATATATTCTGAAACTATATTATTAGAGCCACACAAGTTTAGGGTTATATATATTCTTGTCTATGACCCTGTTATCTCTATGACATGTCTCTTTCTTGTGCTACTTCTTACCTTCGATGCAATTATGTCCAATATTAATTTAGCAATAGTATCTTTCTTATGCTAAGTATTTACTTGGAATGCCTTTTTTCAATTATTTTCAGCTTACCTTATATTTATGTTTAAAGTATGTTTTTTGCAAATAACATATAATTTGACCTTTTAAAATATATCTAAATCTTGTGTTTTAGTAGAAATGTTTAGTCAGTTTACATGTAATGTAATTATGACACAGTTAGGTATAAGTCTAAAATCTCGCTTTTTGTTTTTTTATCATCCCATCTGCTCATTATTCCTTAATCTTTTTTTCCTGCTGTATTGTATTAGTAAAATATTTTTGTTCTTTATTTTATCTCCTCTATTAGCTCTTTTTTTTGGTTATAACTTTTAGTATCATTGTTTTGTGGTTACTCTTGGAATTCTTAACTTATTACAGTATACATTAAATTAGTATTTTTACAACATCGTAAACAATGCTGTTTCTACTAGTTGTACTCCATTGAATATCTCTCATCATTTTGTTTGTTGTTCGTTTTACTATTATTTCATGCATTTAATTGTAATGGAAGAAAATAACTCCCAAAATGTTACAAATGTGGCTCTAATTGGCCAACAGTCTCATATGTATCCATATATTTGTCCATTCCAGAGTACTTTATTGCTCTTGGTCTCTATTCTTCCATCTTGGATTATTTTAATCATTATACCTGTGAATTAGACACTCTATAAACCCACAGATAATGGTACTGACTGAAGCTCTGCAGGCAGAATTCAAATCCATAACAAGAAAACTGTCACTGCCCTTTTAAGATAGGAGGATCCAAAAGTTGTCAACTTGCCACTAAATTGTTGTATTCTCCCTGAGAAACAGAGTTATAGTTTTTATCTGTGTTGTCGTTGGCTGATTGATCAGTCAGATAGCAATAGCCAGATTAGCCTTAGTGAGTAGTATTCCATGATATTGAGCTCATAGTCTCAATATCTGCCACTCTGATCAATCCTTGTTTGCTTGGACCAACACTGAAGTGGATGATGACAAAGGCTGACATGTCTATTGGTTGATTTTTTTTTTTTTTTTTTTTTAATCTACTTGGCTTTTTAGTGCATCTTCCATGGCTGGAGGCTTCTGTGGGTATTAAGTTATAAAGACCTTTATACTTTATACCAAATCTTATATATCCACGCACATGCCTTTACTCCAGACTACTTTGTCTCTGATCTTCCAATCCACTTTCATTGTCCCTTGATCAGCTGCCCAAGCCATTTGCCACTGCTCATGAATTCATTATGTATCCTCAACTCACAATACCTTTTCCTTTGCCAAAATGTGCATAGACATAAGCACCTCAAAAAGCTTCACTTATTGGGAAGATTTTTTTGTCTCAACAGTATCTTTCAAAGTAACTCCTACATGTGACTTCAATACAGACATCATCATTTTCAGCTTATCCTCACATACAAAGTCAATCCATCCATAAACCAAGCTTGGAATTTTTCTCCCTCCTTCAGCTGGTTATATAGAATGTTTCACATGGCCATACACATAAGCTGAAGGGGGAGTGCTGGTACAACAGTGGTGAGTGACACATGGTTCTGGACAACCTGCTCATGCAATTTACTTATGCCTTTTGTTCCTGCTTAGGGCACATAATTCCAATTTATCATGGATTGCTGCAGGGCCCACCTGACTTTATGACTTGATGGGTCTAACAGAAGTGAGCTCATGGACAGTTTCAGACAGACTCATGGTTAAGCCATGGGTCCAAGTAGCGTATTAGAAGCTGTTTTTCTAAGGGCATATAGTGTTTTGTTTTGTTTTGTGTAGATGGCATGGCTTTCCCAAGTGACTTGAATTGTGATTTTCCCACTGAGACTTGTCATAAAATCCATACTGTATTTTTTTTAACACTGCTGAAATCTCCACAGTCATAAAGTCTGCTTGATTTTGAGCAGAAAACTGCAGGGATTTTTTTGTACAGCATCCTGGGGTTGCTGTCTAGCCCTTTTCTGCTCTAGGCCCCATCTGAGATCAGCTCACTAAGTCGCATACTACATTAGGCCAGAGCAATGTTCTTAGGTGTGGAATGTGTTTTGTCTCTAGAATCCAAAAGGCTAGTAGGGATTGTAATTCCTTCTTTGTGGCGGGGGATGTAAGATATAGCAATTAGCCTTTTGCTTTGGTGAGATTGTACTGGCGTATCCCTTATGTTAGGCACTAGACACTGCTGAGTTGATAGGCCCTTGAAGATATAATTTATCTTCTACCTTCCAGGTCTCATGTGCTTTACCAAATCCTCCAGCATGCTAGCCATCTCTTGTTCACTTTGCATTATAAGAATGATATGATGTCATTGATGCAATTGATCAATGTGATGTTCTATGTAAAATCCAGATCTCTTTATATTTATGAGAAAAAGCGGAGAGTTAACATAGTCCTTGGGCAAAAGTGTAAATGTATGTTGTCTATTCCATGTAAATGAAAACTATTTTGGTCCTCTTTCTTGATTAAGATAGTGAAGAATTCATTCGCTGTATCAATGCCCCCATGCCAGATACCTGAGGTTATTTTATTCTGTTCTCACAAAGATGTTACAGTCACGTGGCAGCTATAATCAGGGCTACTACTTGTTTGAATTTGTGGTAACCTGAAGTTATTCCTCCAGAATCTATCTAGTTTGGGCAAGGACTACTTATGGCAGGATACACCAAACCTGAAATCTTTAAGGATGACGCTAATATCCTTCATATCTTTAGAAGTATAATATTAGCTTCAATTTACTAACTTGGCATGGGTATTAGTTTCAGATCTTTCTACTTGGTCTTTCCTGAGATTATAACTTTTACCTCCACAGGCCAAGGTAATAATGTGAAAGTTACTCTAATTGGCAAGTATGTCAAAACCAATTACACATTTGGGATTTGGGGAAATCACCAAAGTATGGTTTTGTGGACCCAGTGGAACCACTTAATCCAGTCTGACCAGAGCACCATTTGCTTTATACTCCCTCTGTGTGACTCCACTCTAACTTTGACATTTTGGGTCTCCACATATCAATATCGAATTAGTGCCCATGTCCAAATGACCAATAGCAATATCTGGATATTCTGCTTTGCCCAGTGTATAATTATCCAAACAAATAGCTAGAGGTCCACTTGCAGAGTGGCTAAGGAAATTATTTCAATATATGTTTGTCCAGGTGTTGCAGTCTTTTCTTCTTGGGACATAGTCATCTTTTCACTTAACAGGTTGTAGGTCTGAAACCTTACTCAGGTCCAGGAAATGGAGAAATGACCATGACTTTTTAAAATCAAGGTCACCATCTTCAGCCTCTTGAGGAGTCATTCCTGCATTCTTTTGATTATATAATTTAAGAGATATGTTTTGGCTGTTCATTTATTTGTATTTAGAGATGCTGTATTCTATTAACCATCTCCACAACTCCCAGAAAGTCATGCCCCCTTCCTTACCACTCCAACCTTACCAGTCCTGTGTTAATGGAGACTCCCAGGACCCTGAGAGTTAAATGCTGCTACTTAGCCTTTATTGATTTCAGTTGTTCTGTGGCAAACAAAATCTCTGTGACAGCCCCTTCTATCATCCACTGTGGCTTGGGGAACAGAGCCACCACTGAACTTCTTGTTGATTCTGGTGTCCCTCTCCCTTGTACACTCCTGATGGCCTTCTTAAATGGTACTTCCTCTAGGCCTTCCCATGGAACAATATAATCCTCTGTGGGTCTTCTGACCTCACGTCATATACTCTTTCCAGCATGCCTATTTCCCTAAGCCTCTCTATTCCTTTCTCCACAGTCTGCCATAGCAACTCAAGTAATGCAACTTTACTCAGCATGGACCATCACTTTCTCCAGACTTCTAAGAGATGCCATAGCAGAAAATTTATGCCTTTCCCTGCGTCTTTGTCAAGTGTTAAATCCCATGTCCTGATATCCTGAGAGAATGGCTCTAAATCAATAAACTCTCCTTTATCTAGTTTCATGTCCTGCCTCCTTGATCAAAACTCTTAAAACCAGTTGTTTATCCAAATATGCTGGCTAATCATTGAAGCTCTTTTGGGGGTATAGTCTCTTTCCTCACCACTCAGGTCTGGTATAACCTTGAGTTGCTTTTGATGTAATTTAACCCAAATTTTGGGCCTGGCATTTAGGAGATGAGATGAGGGAAAATCCTGAAGGTGACCCTGTTGCCTTGTGGGAGAGAGGACTCTGCAGTGTTTTCCCATATGCAAGAAGGGTAGCTGTAAAAAAGGAAGGATGCATTATCTCTACAGGATCTAAGGATTTAGAAAACTTTGGGGAACCCAAATTTTTGGGTGAATAGGTGCATCTGACTGATCTCATATGTTGGGATACCAGGGATTCCTAGCAAGGGCCCCAAGCTTGGCATAATAGATTTGACTTAGTTAAACATTCTATATACTTTCCCAGCAGCCACTTTCAGCCAGGCATCCTGGAGGCTCTCCTGGTACTTGCGCAGCTCAGATATTGAAGGTCCTGGTGGAAGATTGTGGTGCTCACCCATGGGCCTCCCATTTTTCATGGGCTGTAGGCTTCAGTTGCTGTCTAAATCCTACAAAGAGTTCCTTTATATATTTTTCCAGATTTTCTGGTTGCTTATGGTGAGAACTTAATTTCAAAGCTAGTAACTATATCAAGGTTGGAGCTGGAAATCTCAATAAATGATTGCTGAATAAACAAATTTGCTGCATTTGACATGCATCTGGACATCTGGTACGTCCTGATGGATACACTGAGTAGGCATTGGGAGTCATCTATGTATGATAGTAGTTGAAAGACACTGTACAAGTTGTTGAGATATCCAAAGAAGATTATAAAAAGGCCAAAGAGAGAAAAATGTTAAACATTTTAAATTTTAAAATGAGAGAAGAGCAATATTGAAAGGACAATGAGTAAGACAATTAAGAAAAGACAAAAAAAAGAAGAAACATTAATATTTTATTTAAATATTATTGTCCTTCAAATTAACAAATACTTACTGAATTTCTCCTATAATTTATATAATTAATGAGGAAGAGATTGTATGGATTTGTGGGTGAGTCAAGAATTAGGGTTCAATGAGGAAGAATTTTTGAAAGAGTAGAAGTGTTGGGTTTCAGACTAACTGCTTAAAACATAAAACAGGATAGATCTGGAAGATAGGGTTAATTCAGCCATCAGCTAAGCAAGGGCAGGCTTAAGACTTTGCTGCTATGATGCACACAAGAATATCAATTCAAAAAATATCAGGGTAGAAGAAAAACAGTAATGGTTCCAGAATTTTCATAGTGATGGAGATTTGGGGCAAAAATATGGTTGAAAGCAAATTCAGAAGACTTGTCTGGAGGTGGCATTTCTCCATAAATATACTTTTAAAATTTAAAGTCTGTGTTATAGATGAATAAAAATAATCAGACTGATGATTTCAAACACATGTTGGCTGACTCTATTCTTATTTACATAATTATAGCAGTTGTTTAAATTGGGATGGTTTTGTGAAGTAGAGGATTTTGGAGGACCTTTATTTCTCTCCAACTCCACCCCAAGCTATCCTTACCCTGCAAATGCAATGCATGACTGTGTTAATGAAAGAGGAAGCTGGGAGATTCCACATGAAAGAGTGAAGTAGGAAACATTATCCCAGTTGGTCTGAAAGGCATATATGTACTTTAAGAGATATCATTTATAACAAGAGAGGGGGAAGGTTAGATGTTTAAAAGTTGAGCTAACAATGACAAGAATAGTCCATAAAAGTGTTGGTAATTTTAATCCTAGTGAAACAGGAAGAATAATGATGCTATGAAGTCTTATGTTGAACTCTATGTAACTTTAGTTGTTATATTAGGCTATTCTTTTGCATTGCCGTAAAGAAATACCTGAGGCTAGACAATCTGTAAAGAAAAGAGGTTTAATTGGCTCACAGTTCTGCAGGCTGTACAGGAAGCATGTTGCCAGTATTTGCTTCTGGTGAGAGTCTCAGGGGACTTAAAATCATGGCAGAAGGTAAATGGGAGGTCAGTGTATCACATGGCAAGAGCAGAGCAAGAGAGAGAGTAGAGAGGTACTGTACACTTTTAAACAACCTGATCTCAAATAAACCCACTCATCACCAAGGGGATGGTGATAAATCACTCATGAAGGATCTGCCCCATAGTCCAAACACTTCCCACCAGGCCCCAACTCCAACACTGGGCATTACACTTCAACATTTAAGACAGGACACACACTCAAACCATATCAGTTGTTAAGGTGAGTATACAGTAATACATGTCCAGGTGGATATGCTTCATAGTTAGTGAAAGGTGTACAATTGGATGAAGAAAAATCCAGGGCCATCTGCCTGTCTGTGACATAATAAATGCTCCATGTAATTGTTCATCAAAATAGAATGGCAATAAGCAAGATCAACTATATTGTGATGCCAAAAGGGGGCCCTGTGGCTTTGTGATAAAATTGTACTCATTTATTCCAATTTTGCCCCAAAAGAACCATATAATTAGCTCCATTAATAAACAATTGAGTCCTTCCACTCATCCATCTATCCCTCCATTCTTCCACTCTCCCATTTAGTGCCATTCACCTTCATTCTTCATTAGTTAACAGTGAGAATACTCAAAAGGCAAATAGCTCTGCAGTTTTCTCTCCACCTCATTGGAATTGTGGGAACATTTATTGAGTGGTGAGGGTTAGGGTAATGAAACTTGGAAAACTGCCATCCTAGGATCCCTCTGTGCTACCAATATGCAAATAATTTAATAGTAATGCAGTCAAGAGTTCCCTGAGTAAAGACTCTCCATTTTCATCACTGTTGGTAAGTGCCAAGAGGGACAGATGAGAATAAGTTATAGCCACATTGTGACATGTAATAAATCTTCCAAAAGAGGTTTACACGTACTCAGCTCTTTGGCTTTTATCCTGTGTACGACACTTCTGTTTGCTTTGCATCTAAGCAACAGAAAGTAATCAGCTGCTAAGAACTTAATTATTGGTTGCACGGATAACCCTTAGGGTGTCTGTGTCCAGTCACTTGGGCCTCCTTCTACATCTCTCATCACATAAAGCAATATGCTTCCCTGAGTGCCTGCCTCTCTGGAAAGTGTGGTGGTTCATTTCTCCTTCAAGAGGAAGACAAAGGGCTGCTGAAACAACAAAATACAATGAAATGGCTGTTCCTTGGGAAAATGAGCCACTAATAGTTCTTGATGACTGAAACAAAGGAAGAGTCCTAGGGCTAGAAATCACTCAAGAGCAGAGCCTTGATAACAGTCAGAAGCTGAGAGGTAGAAAGTGTAAGGAATTCTAGGGAGAGGAGTGAGAAAATACTGTAACAGGCTTGCAAAATCCAACTCAGAATCACACTAGTATATTAATGAGACAAGTTAAACCAGTCACACTCCCACCTCTTAACCAAACTGTTAACACAATTTAACACACTTTCAAAGGGGCACCCCTATGATGTGCTAATGAAGACACTTTCTTCCCAGCATGAGTGAATGGGCTTTTCCCCCTTTGTTGAGCTCTGTTTGATCAGGAAGACAAAATATTCAAATATCTTGTGAATCTAGGAGGTGGTTAGGATGGTTTTCAAATATATATATTTTGTGTATGTGTGTGTGTGTGTGTCACGCATGGAAACGGAGACATAAAGGACCAAATCTATAGCTCAAAGTTAGTACAATTATGTGAATTTGAATTGGTTTTCTGCTTCAGCTTTTCCTTACTGTTATTTAAATGCTGTGAAATTAATAAATACTGTTTAGGAATTTTCTCTTTTAGGATTATAAGTAACCTGGAAAATAACAATAACTGAAATGCTCTGTAATTTGTAAGCAGTCAACAGATGTATAAGTATCATTTCAGTTTTCAAAATTACATTGTAAAGTGTTTGAATTGGACTTTGAAACAATTTTTCTTTTAACTATAGGTGGTGGATACATTCTAGAAACTTGTATCTTAAAGCAATCAAACAATTTATTTTCAGTATAGCTTCAAGATTAAAGCAATCTCCGAATAGGTATTGTTTCACTTAGATAGCTCCAAAGACAAAAACTAGGTCCCGTGAGGCTAAAACAGTGGTATGCATAGGGGGGTTTATTTTTACTACCCTTTAAACTGTCCACATACAATATTATATACATGCAAAGATATACAAAATACACTCTTTATGCATTACATATTTCAAAATAAAAAGGAATTCTCAAAAAGACTTTTTTCCATAGCTGAAATATTAAATTGAGTAGAGGCAACGCATTTAGCATTCTTAAAAGTTTCTTGAAAGATTTTATAGAAAAACTGCCCATTATTCTAGTTGACAACAGTTATATGAATTTTTTTAAAAAGACAACCTGTAAAAAACAAAAAACGTCTTTTAACTAAATTATATGATATACAGATCACTACCTATATTTTTTTATGAGCATCTAAATTTTGGTGGAAAAGGTTTTATAAGTTCTTATTGCTCTTATAAAACTTTGTGGTTATCTGACAATGATTCATGTAATATTATTGCATATCTGACTTTGGCAGTTACCCATTACACCATGTTAACATATTTCAATAAGTAATCAATTTGGTTTTCCAGTACCCTGATTTAATACAGGTTTCATTATTAGCCTAGTATTTATTTTTTAGGCATGTTGTCCATCTTAGTCTAGGACTGCCCTTTTTGCATTAGCCATTTTAGGATAAAATACTTAATAAGATTTGCATTTAAAAAATGAACTTGAGGAACTGGACCCCCTCCAGACAGAGCAAGTAATTATGTCATTTGTATTGCAAAGCAGGAGTGGCTATAAAGCAATGGTATACTTTTTTAAAGATTGATAACCCTAAGCAGTATTATATTATACATAAAATGGCAGGTCTGACAGAGGAACTAAACGTGGGCAGTGTATAAAATCCTGAGAACTGTAGAGAGTTGCAAAGTCTTTACTTTGTCTTTCTATAAGACAGCCAATTAGAAGGAACTGATTATGGCTGATATCTTTATTTCCTATAACATCTCTGTGTCATATATTGGTCTTGTCCTAAGAGAACCCTATGTTTTTGTAGATAGCAAGATTGCCACATCATATACTAGTGGATGCTCTCAAATTCACTTCCTTGTATTCAGAGGTTCAAATTAGATTGTGTCTATAGGAAGTGGCCAAAAAAAAAAAAAACGGAAACTGTTCGGTTATCATCATGATCACCCTATCCACCAAACTGAAATTTTCCATTGCTGATAAGAACTCAAAGCTGGCAATATTATTACTACTAAAGAATACAACAGAGAACTTGTATTGAGCAGCTCAAAGCTATTTAAGATACTTGTATTGAGAGACTCGAAACTATGTTCCAAGTACTGTGTTAAGTATCTGACAGTATTTATCTCATTAATCCTCACAACAACCTTGCAAGGTTGGCATTATTAGTCAAGATACCCAGTCTAGTTTAACTTTAGGAGTGATGTTTTTAATTACTATGGTAAATTTATTTAAACTAAAAAATGTTTTACAAAATATTCTGAAGATATTTTCCAAACAGAAGCATCCACGACTATGTTTCAGTGAATTACAGGGCATTAAAATGTTCTGGCCTTAAACTGGGATCTTTTAAACTAATAGCAGTCCTAATGTTTTTTAGAGGAAGGTTTTATAAAAAGATATGCCTAAATTATCAATCATGGTCTTTCTTTAGGATAAAAAGATACATGCCAGCTTGTTTTTCAGGCATTGGCCAACAATATATTTTCTTAAATTTGACTAAAGTGTTCCCAACCTTAATTTAACAGGGTTCACACCCTCATGAAGGAAAACACTAAAAGAAATGCAAAGCAAATGAGAAAAGTAGTCTGATAAGAAAAACAAAATTCCACAGAGGCAACAAGCCAGTGTGATATGAACGAAGAACACCGATGGGGAAAACTTCGACTTTTCCCATGAGCTCAGTAAACCCATCTAGGGAGTTGTTAAAAATTGGAGAGGCAATGTGGAGATAGCAACATTCTTTTAGACTTCAAAGAGAAGGAAATATGTTTAGGATCTTCCTGATATAAAAAGCTGTTAAATTCTGAAGTTTTTCCTTAACATTTATTCTCGATTTGAGACTCTAATATTCAGTAATTGGATTCCATGTTTAATTGTTCCATATTTCAATCAGCAGTCTACTTAACAAGTCAATCAAATGAATATTCTGGTAGTGTTCTTTACATTATTTATACATACATACAAATACATAAATATGTACATACATTTATATAATAAAGAAAGCTCAGCAATTTTAGTTAATTATAAAATAAGATATATCAGTTTCTTAGGGCTGCTGTAACAAAGTATTATAAAATTGTTAGCTTAACAGAAACTCTGAAAGTTCTGGAAGATAAATGTCGGGATCAAGGTGTTGACAGAACTGGTTTCTTCTGAGGACAGTGAGGAAGTGTCTGTTCCATGCCTCTCCCCTGGGTGCTAGTGGTTTGCCAACAATCTTTAATGTTCCTTGACTTGTAGAAGCTTACCCCCATCTCTGCCTTCATCTTCACCTGGTGTTTTCCCCATGTGCCTGTCTGTCTACAAATTCCCTCCTTATAAGGACATCAGTCATAGTGAATCAGGGACCCATGCTACTCCAGAATGACCTCATCTTAACATTATATCTGCAACAAGCCATATTTCCAAATAAGACCACCTTCTGACATGAGAGTTAGGACTTCAACATGTAGATTTTGGGGGGACAAAATTCAACACAAGACATAAGGTTAACTTTGGAAGAAAAGGGATGTTTAACATAGAAAGTTAGAGTTGGCAGGAACTTTAGAAACCTTTACGACTTTCAGATGAGAATGCCTCGGCCCAGAGAAATCAGGTGACTTACCCGCTGATCACACAGCCAGTGGCAGAGCTAAGACTGGGATTCAGATTCCTAAGTTCAAACACAATACGCTTCCCACCACCTGGGTTTCAACTTGCTGATAATATGGTACTTGCACAAGTGATTTCATTTAGGAACCATTTTTTCCTGGTAGGCAAATTACATTGTTAAATAAGATTTTAAGGTTTGGACTACATATTTCACATACTTTATGGGGAAACTCTGGATGCTTCTCAAGAACAAATATGTTAAATTATTAAAAAATAAGAATTTAATCTCTCTTTATTTCTTCTCCTAGTGATGCTTAAATAATGAGGGCATTGTACAAAATACTCTACTTATACTATTTCAATTTATCTTTATTGAAATCTTAGAGGGTAGGTCTTATTATTCCCATTTTAAAGATGAGGAAGAAGAAAAAGATGTTAAATAAATCTACCAAAGTCACCCGATAATAAGTTACATAGCTAGGATTCAGATTGGTTTATTTGACCAGAAAGTCTTTTTTCCTTTCAACTATGACAAGCTGTTTCACATATTTGATTTCTGACATCACAGAATAACCTGTAGAAATGTAGAGGAAGAAGAGGTCAGAGATAAATCATTTTAGACATAATATTTCTACTGGAAAATATGTCAAGCATGTAAGTAGAAATGTTCCTTAGGTAGGGGTGGATAAAGGGAAAATTCAAGGCATCAAAATTGAACTGTCAACGAAACCTGTAATTAATATAAAAAAATCATCAGTAAGTTTAAGTAGATTAAAAAAAAAAAAAAAGGAAGGAGATGGGAAGATTTGAGAAGAACCAGGGCAGGACAGTGTCAGATATCTCACATTAGGAAGAAAGTGAAGGAAGAGAGGCCCTTGAACTAAATTTTGTACTGGAAACAAATCTTACTCATTTTGTATCATTAGTACCTAATCTGCATTAAATAATTAACAAATATGTGTAAAAATGAAAACTTTGGAATTGACAGAAACCATTTTTAATAGAGTTTTGAGGATGATGATAGGATGTAAGTCTATCAAATATGCCTGGTTTCATAATAGTCTACCTACTGGTTTGAAAAATAATAGCCAACATTAATTGAGCACATGCTATGTTTCAGGCTGTTCTAAATAGTTTGTAGGCAACATTGCATTAAATTCTCTCAACAAATTTATGATATGAGTACTATTTTGATCTCCATTTATAAAGGAAGAAAATGAGGTTTAGAAGCCACACAGTAAGGGGCCCACTAGATTATTAGGAGCAATCACTCTTAACCACTGATTTCAACAAGGAAGAAGAAATGTTATAAGAAGGAATTTAGTTCACTTTTTTTTTTCACCTAGCACAGCACTTGGCAGGTATTTAATAAATGTTGGATAAAGTTTTAAGTTATGTTTTATTAAGGATTGGGTCCATGGAGATGCAGAATAGCACAGGGGAGTCTTCAGAGGATAAAGTAGATGATGCTAAAGAATGAAAAGAAACAGCAGAATCAAGAAGCCTCATCAAGTGAAAAATAATCTATGCCTGAGCATGGATAGAGAAGGCAACTTTGTGTGAGAAATACTTCATCATCTATTGCTATGGTTCATCACATCTTGAATTTCAGAAATCTGTACAAGAAAGTTACATTTATAATGGCCATGAAACCCAAGAAAAAATTCCTTATTCCTAAAGTTTATGTTTTGCAATCATCAGTTTCAAAAAGTTTCAAATGTGAATCATATTGTTAATAGTGTATAACCATAAAATTTTCAAGAGTAAGTTATTGAAACAAAGTAGACGTTGCAAGAAGTACTTAGGGGTGTGTGTGTACGTGTGTGTATAGGAACAGTCATATTGAACTATTAAATGCAAAAATATTTTTGTTAAAATTGTTGGATGCTGAAGTATATATGCAATTGCCTTGATATATTTGAGCAAGTGTCCACTTTCTATGTCAAATACAGGTACATGTTTATTTAATATTTATTGAGTTATTATTATATGCCTGATATCATGCCAGGCTCCAGGATGTCTCTATAATTTTAAAATAAAAAAATTAAAAACCTGCTAGTTACAGTTTGTTAAACTGTTTGTTTATAAACTCTGGAAATATTTAGTGTCCCTATTTTTCCCCAATTGGAGAAGGTCGATATCTAATTCTTGTAAATGCATATAAATTATTGTCAAATATTTTCTGAATGTTAGATAAAATACATTGTAGCCCCAACCATCATTTATTATATTAATCATTAGTTGTCAGAAGCTGAATAAAAAATACAATTTATCTTAATTTTTGAAAAAACTTGTTTTAAATCTTAATTCTAATTTTAAAATAGCTATATCATTAGCTCACAAAAATATTCTATCCAAGTACATAAGCCATACCAAGACAATGGGCTTAACTCATGGACTGAATTAAAAGTTAGGGATATGAAAAGGCAAACTTACTTAAGGAACATCAGTAGTTATTTCTACAATAAATGTCTTTTTCAATCACTACTATTCCAACAGAGGTTGAGGGCTCAGGAAAATTAATCTAATTCAGTATTTTGTAAGTATTATAAATTAACACACAAACTGAGTCACCTCCCCTACATACTCCTTAGTGTATATTCTGTAACTCATAAAAAGCACCGTCAACCTTTGGGCTTTTTTAAAATGGCAACCTCAAGCTATTCTGAAGTCCTCGTCCTTATTCTCTCCTCAGCCAATCAAATGTGAAATTCTGTCAATTCAGCTTCTGAAAACTGATAACTTGCATTTGTTTCTCCACCTCTTCCTTAATTTGAATGTTCACCCTCTAACCTGGACTAATGCAGAGTCATTAACAACTCTCCCTCTCTTTGGTTCACTCTATTCCTTCCAGTCTATCCTAACTGCACACATGTCCTAAACCTGACTTGTCACTCCATGCATAAAGGCATTTTAAGTTCCTCTACTGTTCAAAGAATTTGGACCATCCTTTTAATACAATTCATATAGAGAGACTCATGGTTTCTGCATGGGTCTTCTCATATCCAGGCATCAATAAAATAAATGACATCACTTTAACTAAATATTTTTAAGACAAAATTCTTACTAATGCATTCTTATTAAATATTTAGAATTACTCCAATTATAGTCCTAAACTCCTTTAGAAATATATGTGTTCATAAACATGTACATTACATTTATATGTATATACATTTACATTTGATTTTGTTTTAAGAAACTTGGGAGCATGCTCTAAATCATCATATTAATTCAAAGTTGGTCATCTTATTAGGCTGCAAAAAATGTGGCCTAAATACCCTAGTTTATAATTCAGCAAAGTGCTTGGAGGAGGCACAGTAGGAATGATGAATGATAAAGATGGGATTATTACTCAAGTCTCATTTGTGACAGTTGACTTCCGTGATATTTATCTTACATTTTTCTTTTTGGCTGTGTGTGTGAGTGTAATACACTTTATATATTAGCATTGGTCCATCTATTATTATATTGGCAGCAGGAGATTTTCATTGATTAGTTTCTCTCTATTTGTTTTTTCTTTCTCTAAACCTTCATGCTGTAATGCAGAAGATTTATTTCCAATGATTTATTAAAATGTAATTCTAAGGTGACTCCTTATCAAGGAAGTAATCTGCAGGCTATCTTTGTTTAAACTTGCAACCTGCTTTGTCAAGGAAAACTGCCTATGAAATTTTCATTATAATAGACAGCTTTTCATAATGAATGAAAAACAGCTATTATGATTGAAAACAAATTGCTCTGAAACATATTCTTTGAAACAATGTGCTGCTTAATTGTATTTTGGAGGAGGGGGAGGTGAAGGCAATTCTATTTAATTGGTTACATTTTTCAGTTCTATAAATTAATTTGCACTACCCAATATCACTTAATTTTTCCCTAGGAAAGCTTTTGCTTGCCCTAGCAATATTATAACTGCTAATTCAATTACACTGAAATTGTTTAATAGAAAATATAATTGCTTATTCATACAGAATACCCATTAAAGAAGTGCAAAAGCGTGAACCCGAGGGTTACTGCATATTAATACTTTGGGAATAAAGATGGGAATGTTGCGCAGCGAAGGTGCCAGCTGATCTTTAATTGTTCATCACCTGCCTCCAAAATAATATGAATGGACCCAAACTAAATGACCACTCATTACAAGTTTCAATTTAGGAGCTTGGCTGGGGTCAGCAGATTGCTTATGCTGATCGCAATGATTTGAAGTTGTGATTACCATAAGCAATTTAAATTTTATTGATCTCTCCTTCTGAAAGTTGTAATTGAGCATAGATGTTGGACCCAGAGCTCTCCAAACTAAATTGTACTCTGAAGCCCTTGCTGGATTCCTGCAAGAATCAATAAGCAGTCAGTCACATTAACAATGAAATAGGTCCATTAACATATGATGCTATTGGTGAAACTTTATTTAGGAAGGGTGTTAGTTCACTTCATTGTTTTATCAATGAATCTTGGCTGTACAAGGAAAAGTATTGCTTTAATATGTGTAATAAGCTTGTATGAAAATGAAATTATATATTATAAACCTATGGAATATCAGTAGGTAGGCAGTTGAGTCCTTATATGAGAGTTATTGTGATTCATATCATCATTTTACTGTAAACAGAGGTTTCATTTGACTGGAATTGCAGCTTGCCTGCTGCAGTGCTTTGCAGTTATTCGGAATTTTTATTCTTCTTTATTAGATACAAGGTTTCCCTCCATCAAGGTTAAGTACATCTTGAAGTCTCCATGTTCAGTGGTAAGTAGTGGCTTGTTAGGAAAGGTATATGACCTATCCTGCTGAGCTGAAAGCAGGGAATTCTTACAGAAATCTAAGTAGTTCCAAGCAATCTGAGGCAGAATTTCATACCCAGAGTGCTACTGAGCCTTGTTAACAACTCTGGCCTACCTATTGTCATCAAATTAGAAAATGCTTAAAATGATAAAAGTCTATTAAAAGTTTATGATAAACAGGACATTGGGAATAAGATTTGTCCATTTTGAAGGCAATTAAAGAAATTATTCTGTTTATTTTTCTAAATTTAATCAGTTATTATTTGCTTCTTCCATTCACTTTCTTTCTACTTCCTAGTATAATGATGGATAGTAAACTCTTGAAGATTCCCAACCTCCTGGAAATTTTAAGTCTCAAGAAGTGCGGGGATAATAATATCATCACCTAAGAAACTTGTGGCTAATACCATGAGCTTCGAAGTCTCTAAATGACCTACGGCATGGATTCTTTAACTTGGTACAATGTGGTGAATGAGGAAGAAAATAGAATCAAGAACCTTTCTATTCAATATTTATTACCCTAGTTAGTAGAGATAAACATTATTTCCTTTCTCCCTTTGGTTAGCCTGAGTTACAGATGATAGTCTCCTTTAAGTGATCCAAGTCATAGGTCATGGATCCTGCAGCTCTTTATTATTTAATAATTAATTTAATAATAGTACACACAGACAAATTTTATTTTTGGATCATCCTTGCTGAGTAACAACGTCTAGTTCAACTGGGGTCGAGAATGACCAAGACGTGGGAACAGAATGTCAGATCAAGGGCCAGGGAGTAAAGTAGAGAATCTTATCTTGATCCAGAGGGTGCTGCAGGTTTATACTAGAGTATCACACAGAGTAACTCTGGAACTCAGCTTCTCAGCCACATCTTTTGCTCTCATGACCTTGATATATACAATGCCCAGCAGGAATTTAACTTTGCCTATGGCCTGGATTGTGTGTCTCTCCTTATGGGAAAGTCTCCCGTGGGGGCTTTGCTTAAATTACCTAAAAGAGGAATAATGACCCACATAGAGATATGGAAAAGGCATATTTTAGAAATCTGAATGCTACATTTTAAAACTTTCTGTCTTGTAGAAACAGAAGGTTAATGGATTCAAAATGTGACTTAACCTCTCTATGGCTCACTTTCCTCAGTGGTATAAGAACAATAGAACATACTCTTATAGGAATGATGTCGGGATTAAATAAAACAGTCCATGTAGGAAATTTAGTATAGTGCCTGGCACAGAATGAAGTCTTAATAAAGTTTAGTTGTTATTGGAGTGTCTTATGTCTGGATAGCCTTGGATAGCCCTGGTGTCTTATTAACAGTGTGGCAGTGCAATGTTTGGATGAAAACCTAAATGTCCACTTTAGCTATTATCATTCAATGCAGCAGTGAGTGGAGAGCACGGCATATACATTTTCTGCTGGAGGAATCGGGAATGGGAATGGAGAGAGTGCTTGAAGACTTGTGGCTGGTGGGCGGGTTAGAGTTCACGGAAGGCCAAGGTGAGGTGTGCTATCCAAAACATAGATAGGTCTCCACAAGATGGGAAGTTGCTGACTATTTTCTCTTACATACTCCTACCTTCTTTAAAGATTTTGTTTCCCCTTCGAATGGTCTCTGTTCTGACCAGGCATCCTCCTCTGCTTGCGCCTGCCTAGGGCTTTTGTGTGGGCATCTAATTCAGGTCAGCTTTTTTTTTTTTTTGAAAAATATTTTATATTCTTGGTGGTGGTGTTAATCACCTCCAGTTTAATAACTTCTAACTCATTCTCTACGCTCCATCATCAACAATGTTAGATCTAAATTCAGGCTATATTGTAATAGCCTTGTTTTCAAAAACAGGTATTTATTGAGTAGAAGATTACATGAATTAACCCTCATAAGCACATGTGTGTTTTAATAGATGTCAGGTGATGCAGTCCCTTAACCTTAACAAAATACTCTTAAATGGTAACTTTAGGCTTTATAGCAGGCTGTTAAAGGAGATACTATAAAGCAAGATGCTTTCTGGGTATCTCTTAAATCATACGGTATTAGTAATTACGTGACCTTCTTGCAGAGTGGAAAAGGCTTAGGAGAAGATTCAGAGGACGATATAGAATAAATGAGTGAAGTGGATGTTGAGCACATTAAGAGTGAGACAAAATAGAAGTGATAAAGTAATAGAAACAACAATAAAGACTGTAGAGTAGAGTGCTTTGGAGACAACTAAGTTAAGAGGATAATGGGTTATTTCAATAAATTGGAATATTGGAAAAGAATGCCCAAAGGAAAAAAAAAAAGCACATCATAACTTCATTGACCTTGTTCAAACTCAGGCTGCCTAGGTTACTTATGGCATTAAAGATGCAAATTATTATTAATCCATAGATACCGTGAATGCTAAGGGGATTTAAATTAATTATCTTTCTGCATTTGACTTATATAATTATTCTATATTACTTAACTTCTAGATCTTGTCAGACTCACTAAGGTACATCATTCCAAACAGTTTATCAGACGTACAACCAGAATGGTTTTCCAAGCACTTCTTATGCTAACACTTGCCTGCCAAAGAAGATCCTTTGTGACTCTTTGATGTTTTAAAGCATGTCAATGTATTATTAAGTCAATATTTTATCTTGGCACCAACAATATAAAAACTCTCTAGGAAAAATGGTTTCTTTGGATAAGAGAGTCTGTTTCTAAATAAGCATGAGAAGGGGTTCGAACCCATGAGAAAAAAACATTTCAACTCTCCTTGAAAAACACATGTGCTTTTCTTGCTTTCCAATTATTAGCAAAAAACAGAATATTAATACGTGTTTCAATTATCTCACAGGAACATTGACAGAATAATTGAAACAACCTGTACCCAGAACAACTGCACCAAAACAATTGGTTGTTTTTGGTGGTTATGACCTTGAAGACACCATAATCGTCTTTATCATGTATTATCATCTTTATCATGTATTATCCCCAACCACCTTTTAATCTTACTTGGTTTACCAAGATGATTAGTTGGCTTGCAATAGCTATTTCTAACAATAAAATATTACACTGAATTCCAGATATACCTTGTTTCATGTGATTTGAGGATATATGAGAAGCCTGTTTTCCTAAGGTCTCATCACTCACAGATAATCTGACTGAGGATACGGATCTGAACAGCTGGAAAAAAAACCTGTGATCAGCAATCACACACTTTATGCTAATTTGCTCCCCATCTCACCTTAGATACTACTTCATTATTAAAAGTACATTTTCAGAAAATTGGGATGCTGTATCTACATATGTAGATATGAATATGTTTCATTTCCTAGTTGTTTGGAGCTTTTGCAAGCATTTTGCATCAGTTAAATTTTTAAACTTCCAACCAACCTTCTTGGAGGAACAGGGTGAATATAATATCTTAAAACAGATGAGAAATTTCAAGTAAAAAGATGACTTTTATAAGGTTACAATAAGTCCATAGAGACCTTCTAGTTCTTGATCCATTAATATAATCTACAGAGGACAGCATTTGCTGTCTTGTGTAACACAAACAAGTACATAAGATAAAATAAATAGTACATCAATGAACTCTGTTTTAAGGCTTTATGAAACCCATATTTTTAGAATGTATAAATGCATTAATATTAGGGTTCATTAAAAGATGCACTTTACGCAAAGAAAAACTAGGAAAAACCTTTGTTGAAATTACAAACTACAGAAATTCTGAAATCACAATTTTTGCTGAGATAATGGAAAGAATCCTGGCAGCAGTTGTTCTAGATGCAGATTCAAATCAATTGTTTATCTTATCTTGATTTGATCTTCATTTAGTGGCAGGGTAAGCATCATCTTTTTATAATGTAGAAAACTGAGACACAAAGAAAAGGAAAGTGGTAACTTTCCCAAGATCACGTAGTGGGTAACTATAAACTAGAAATAATACTCAGATCTCCTAGCTACAGGTTTGGCATTGTTTCTACAACATTTTAGGAAAGTGTGATGAGATTTTATTCCTCTTATGGTAAAGCTTTGCTACTCTTTCACTTCCTTTGTGACTGATAACTTTGGCAAATCTGATATACCCGCTATAGACATACATGTCTTCTTTGTTCTCTCCCACCCTTTCTCCTGAAGATCTTCTAATTTAAAACTTAAAAGGTAGTTGAGCAACACTTCATTTTTACTTGTCAGTGTGTTTTTTAATGTTATGTTGTTTCTTAAAAAACTAAGCAAAAGGAAAGGCAGAAAATTAAGAGACTAACACTGCTTACCTCTCCCCTTACCTTACCCCAATACCTGGTTTTCTTTTTTCAGAGATGAGGTTTCCTCTGTCAACCTAGAGTACGGTGGTGCCATCATGGCTCAGCTCACTGTGGCCTCAAACTCCTGAGCTGAAGCCATCCTCCTGCCTCAGCCTCCCCGATAGCTAGGATTACAGGTGTGCACAACCATGTCCAGCTTCACTTTTTTTCTTAAGAGAAAGAGATAGGCAATAATTTTTAAAAGACTGGTGGAGGACATTTGCTGTGAGGTAGTATATGCTCTGGGGGTTGGGGGAAGGAGGGCATCAGGAAGAAGAGCTAATGGATGCTGGGCTTAATACCTAGGTGGTGGGATGATCTGTACAGTAAACCACCATGGCACACATTCACCTCTGCAGCAAACCTGCACATCCGGCACATGCACCTGTGACTTAAAATAAAAGTTGAAGAAAAGGAAGAAAAAAAAAAAAAGAAATAAGTGAGGCAGAGTTTTTTCTTTTTTTAAGCAGAAAAAATATTTTGCTCTTAAAAATAGATTCTACTTTGATCCTTTGATCTATATGATTATTAAGCCTTTACATTTGCTTCCATATTTTCTACCCTACATAGTGTGAAAATAAGGCACAAGACATTCACTAATAAGCCTGTTTTTTTGTCTGAGTATAGCTCATCTTTGCTTCTGCCTCTTTGTCAATACCTACCACAACATATTTGAAAAGAAAGATTACTTTAACGTTAAATGCTTTTTTGAATTTCAAAGTATCTTCTCTGTGATGATAGGAAGTCATAACGTATATGACTGGCTGTCACGTCATCATCTTTGGAGGCCACAGGGCATGGTTGTTAAGAAGCATATTTGGACTCAGTAGGCCTGGGTTCGAATGGCAGTTTCATTACTCGTTGACTATTGAAATGTGAGCCAGTTACTTGACTGTTATACTTCATCTGTGAAGTGGGTATACAAAGACTTTGTAAGTCATAAGAATTATGGGAAATAATTTACATAAAAGATTCTTTTTTAATAGATCCTGCGCATAGTGAATGGTCAATCGCAGTTATTATGAAACACTAAATGTAGCGGGAACACAAAGTAACATTTATTTCATTACATTTCCCCCCGTTTTCATATTATCTAATGCTGCAGACAGGCAAAACTTCCAAGCTTCATCTTTCTTTTCTCTGGCTGGTAGCAAACAGAGAAAAATTTTCTGTTGTTTTTCTTCCTTTGAAAGGAATGGGTAGTTTTTTCTGGTGAAAGAATGATTTCTTTCACCCTCACCGTGATTTAGTTTCAGATAATAATATGATTGAAAAATTTAAATCTAAGAGCCTATAATACATAATTAGCCATGGGCTGTGTGTGTTTTGCCAAAGGGCAAGTGTCACGTTCAACCAACAAGCTGTTAATTGTTGAAATCACAGAATAAAGCAAACTAGCCTTTTAGAACCATGTAGTAGTCCCTGGATTCCTATGCAAAGGTACTCACCTATATTACTGTAACCAATAACATCAAATTTCAGTGCCTTAACATAATAGTCATGTGTTTCCTCTTCAAGTGACAGTGAGCTCAATGTATCTGAACACTGAGACATGAGGCTTTAAGGTAATAATTCTGATAACTGAGATTCTTCCATCTTGTGGCCCCTCCATGCCCTAGGGCTTCATAGTCCTTTGCAATGTATGTAACAAGCTTAAATAAATTTTTCAATAACTTCTGCACATAACGCCAGGGAAACTCTGAAAAACAAAGACCTTTTGATTCCCATCTGACTGCTTTCTATGGGCTCATGCCTCATTTCCCCTTGTACACACGTATTTACCTGACACAGCAGTGCTCTGTGTTGTTTATACTTGGAATAACAAACTAGAAATACTGTACTCCTGTACCAACACTGCCTCTGAGAAGAGAAGTGTGCATGACCAGCCAGGTCTCCAGATGTAACCTAGGTGTGAGACTAAAAGCTTTCTTTATTGACTTAAATTTGAGTAACGGCAAGAGGAGGGGTGGTGGTATGGTTTGTGCTTGTACAGGGAAGAAAAACTCTACTGACCTGTAGGAAATAATTTTTGACTGAATCCTTTTGAACTCAAAACAGTTATGAAAAGCAAGGTGAAGTATATGGAGCTGTTTCTGTGTACATTTAATTCTGACGAACCTACATTTTATGGGAAAGTAGGACTAATCAGATTCAACTCTAGCCACGTCCTGTATTTGAAGGCCTAGGTTTAACTGGTTAACATTTAAATCAGAGGTCCCCAAATCCCGGGCAGTTGACTGGTACTGGTCTGTGGCCTGTTAGGAACTGGATCGCATAGCAGGAGGTGAGCGTCGTGAGTGAGCATTGCTGCCTGAGCTCCGCCTCCTGTAAGATCAGCTGCAGCATTAGATTCTCACAGGAGCCAAACCCTATTGTAAACTGCACATGCGACGGATCTAGGTTGCACACTCCTTATAATAATCTAATGCCTATAAGGTGTCACTGTCTCCTGTCACCCCAGACGGGACTGTCTAGTTGTAGAAAAGAAGCTCACTGATTCTGCATTATGTCGAGTATGTAATAATAATAGAAATAAAGTTAGAAATAAAGTGCACAATAAATGTAATGCATTTGAATCATCCCCAAATTATCCTCCTCCTTCCCCCACCCCAATCTGTGGAAAAATTGTCTTCCATGAAAGTGGTCCCTGGTGCCAAAACCCTTGGGGACTGCTGATTTAAATGGTTGGAGATATTAGTGCATAAAGTATGATAGTTTTGTTCCCAACTCATTTACATCTTCCCACACCCCTTCGACCATTGTCCTTTTGGCCCTTTTTTCTTTGTAAGTGCATTCTCAGTTAATATATAGCTAATAACCCTTATTTTTCTTATGTTTTAGACTGTTAGGCTTATCTGGATGTAAGAATGAAAACTGACTTAGTGGAAACACTTGCATATGTGTAAAGACCTAAATGGTGGTTCATTCTAGAAAATTAATCTGTGTAATAAACGGATAACTACAGCCATAAGTTTTTTTAAAGACACATCATTTCTGATTTCTGCTCACATTCATTGGCAGCTAGTCCCATGGCTGTATTGAACCTCGAAGGAGGCTGGCAAGCATAGTGTAACTTTGTGCCCCAGAAAGAGAAGAAATGGATTTGTGATTTGTGAAAGGTTCAGGATCTTCACCCCACCATCCCTCTCACAGGATTCTGAAATTTTTAAATAGCTGGCGAGGTCAAGGCTACTAATTCTGATGAAAAGTGAAGGATTCTACTGTATACAGTTGAAGCTTGATAGGACACTTTAACATAATATGTCATTACTGAAATGTGGCCATGACAAAGATGCTAACACAGCTACCTTTTGTCATCTGGTGTTAGATTTAAAACCTTGATTTAATGAAAGTGTTGATACCACACCGAAGAAAAAAAGACTGATTTTTGGGGGTCATTAAATATGAGCCACTTGAATAAAGGAAGGCTGGTCTTGGATAGGTAAGGTAAAGGTATTGTTTATATTAGCATGGGACAAAAGGAGAAACTACAGAAATCTACAAGAATCCCAGTGAGATATATTTTTCCTCTGGATAGAAACCAATAGCAAAAGTAAGGCAAGGGTTAAATAATTAACTCTCTGTTTTTCTTTCTTTTAACACACTTTCTCTTTTGTGTCAGACACTAAAAAGCATGGCCTCAAACTTTGAACACTTTGAAATTTCCTCTCTTTTTTTTCCCTAAAGGTTTCACATTTTCCACAATTTTTTTGCACTGATAACTATCACTCCCTTCCCTCCACTGATAATCCCAGTTTTATGTAACTTATAAAAGGCAGTCTGACCCCGACACTTCATAGCAGGTGGCAGATGGCTTTGGTGGATGCCTATGTCTGCTATTAAAGTAAAAAGACAGGAAGCAGCACAGAGAGTATTCTTTTATTTAAAAAAAAAATTGAATTGTCACGTGATTTGAAACACAAATCTAAGAGCTTTCAGCAATCACAAACCTCATGTAGTGTGATGTTCACTAGAAGGTCAATGTAATACCACCTTCAAGGCTGCGTGAAAGACGCATTGCATGAAAGAAAAGATGGTGCTTTCTGGTCTACTACTTATACATGTAACAATTTATTATACAAAAATCAGAGTACAATTCGGACAACTTGTGAGTGCTTATTGAAATTGCCAGGCAAAAACATGCTATTCCGTGCCATATTAGCATTTTCCGGTTTAGGCCAGCTGATCTATTTGAATTAGGTTACATAAACCATCACATTCAATATGTAAGTTGAACACGTATATTCAAATATTTTTCCTTTTAAAATGGAACTATGACTCATATTATACAGAACTTATTCTGAATAAAGTAAAACTAGACAGATTGCAGTGTTTCCCCCCAGACAGCTAAGAATTCTAAGAGCCCACAGACATAATAGTGAGAGTTTCAGGTTTGTTTTCAATAGTCAAATGTGTTGCTTATTCCACCTTTAAAAAGTTCATAGATCTCATTAATACTTTTACATACCATAATCATTCACCTTGAACGTTTGATATTGTGTTTAAAATAAAATATGACTTTACTTAATTATTTACAACAAGCACTTTTATGGAGCATCTACCAGTCAAAAACACCATTTCAAGTGCTCTGGAACCTTCTGCTTTTACATATTAATAATTCTCAAACAGAGTGTCTGCTTCAGACATTAGTTTCCGAAATAGAATTGAATGTTAATTAGCTCAAGAGAAACTCCTACTTAAGTAGTCTTAGAGAAAATGCACTCATTTTCCCCTCTAATATATCCTCCTGTTGTTTGACTGTGATGAGAATGGTCTTTTAAGAGGCCTCAGGTGTGAAACCAACTGTTCAGGCTCATTGTCAGCTGCGGTTTCTACAGTATTAATTCAAAATTAGGGAAAATATAAGACTATGTCTACATCGGCCAAATCTATCGCAAAACTGAACAATTTTCAGTTAAGGGTGCGGCATCCTCTACAATGCCCTTGAGGAAGATTCAGAAGCTCATTCTATTTCCATCTGCTTCCATCATTAGAGAATACAGTTGATTGGTTCAACCTCTCTAACAATAAGAACGAATGCTATTTAACTAAAAGGTGAGTATCGGCATCATATCTAGGTCAAAATGAATACAAATAAGCATGCTGTTTGTCAATTACATATCTGTATATACATATGCAGATTCACAAGTATCTATACAATTTTTCAAACATAGAAATTATGCTTTTTATGGTTTGAAGGCTGAAATGACTTCATTTGTGTCAGGTCTCATTGTTATTGGATGAAAAGTGCAAAAGGAGAATGAACAAAAGAATGGCTGCTGTCTCCTCCAATCTTCCTATCAAGAAATGACACTGAGTACTCATCTCACACATCTTCCACATCACTCATTTAACACCAGATATAGTACATTATGATCAACGTTATTATTAATATCATCATTGGAGGTCTTGAGTGTATATAGCTTATGTCATCAAAATATGGAATGTTGCTTGTGGGTAAAACGGATATATATTTTAAATCCCTGGGGGGTCTGTTGGAGTGCTATATACAAAGTAGGCACTCAGAAAATATTTGTTTTAGGATAGATTAATCAAACCATTTATTAAATGCTTAAGGCAAGACTGCTAATTGTCTCCTAGTATTTATTCACCCCTTCCTATAGGAATAGAAGCTCCATCTCCACCTTCTTGTCTTAGGGCACATGGCTATCTAGCTAGGAACTACATTTCTCAGCGTCGCTAGCAGCTAGATAATCTGGCCTGTGTCCAGTTATTTCTTATGACACTGCTGTCCTCTGCTTCTTTCACCTTTTCAGGGGTAGTGATGATCCAGCCTCACCCGCAGTAGATGAGAAACTCCTAGGGGATGGTAGACAGACAAGGTAGAAGGAATTTAGATGGAGCAAAATTATTTATGTGTTTGAACCTCCCACCTGTTTCTGCACTGCTAAATGTGAGAAAATAGAGTTCCATTTTATTTGAGTGAGATTGCATTCTGTGATATCTTTGTTACTGCTGCTGGGCTAGCGCTGTAACTGACATAACATGCATAATGCTCTATTCCTTTTTTTTTTTTTTTGAGACAGAGTCTCACTCTATTGCCCAGGCTGGAGTGCAGTGGCGCAATCTTGGCTCTCACTGCAAGCTCTGTCTCCAGGGGTCAAGCGATTCTCTTGCCTCAGCCTCCCAAGTAGCTGGGACTACAGGCATGTGCCACCATGCCCAGCTAATTTTTTTTGTATTTTTAGTAGAAACAAGGTTTCACCATGTTGACTAGACTGGTCTTGAACTCCTGACTTCAGATGATCTGCCTGCCCCGGCCTCCCAAAGTGTTGGGATTACAGGCGTGAGCCACCAGGCCCGGCCATAATGCTCTATCCTGTAGATGCCATTCTAGAATTCCATAGATCCACTGGTTGTCTTCTACTATGACTGTGATAATCTGAGAAGCAGTCAGGTCTGACTTAAAGGCGTTTGTGGCTATTGAAGATGAGAGAACCCATCTGTTAAGGATGCCTGCTCTCAAGCTAAGTATGGGCAAAATTCACTAAGGCTGGTCTTCACTGTAAGAGAAGCCACTGTAAAATGAAGTCAGAATTGCACAGATTATCAGAGTAAGCTGCCTTTTGTTGCCTATGTAATTTGTAATTGTCTCAAATAAAAATCTAACAGCAATTTTTTAAGGTTTTGTAAAGAACTAAAAATGAAGTGCAACTTAGCCTTGAATAACCAAAGCATTTTTTTCTAAATACCTCTATGCCTTAACACACACACAAAAATGTAAGTAAACTGAGGAAAGAGATTGTTTCATATTTCTGTTTGCACAGAAATCATGTTTGTATACACGGCAAAACTGAACTCATCCTAAGTATTCATTGAGGGTTGTTGAATTGATTGTTCAGAATATAGAAGCTCAAAAATATTGTACATATTCTAGTGTCTATGACTAATAATTGGAATAAGTTTCACAATAGTTTACTTATCTAAATATTATTTTCTCCAAATTGGTAATTGCTATACTGTTGGTAGTACAAAAATAAATATTTGGGGAACTTTCTACATAAAAAAAATCCAGTCATTGCTAGAGTTATTTGAGCTAATAGCTATGTTTCAGTTGGGATTTCCAGAATATCTGCTGAAAACTTTATCCTGCAATTTAGATCAAGAAAGCAGGTTTTATTTTTGATCAGGGTTTATATATTTACAGAAAACAAAAGAAAAATCTCTAGATTCCAATTAGGTTGAGTTTGCTTTTTTGAACAATAAATTCAGATGTCATAATAATGAAATATTTCTCCACCACACTGAGCCTTTGAAGAGCAGCTTTCTTATGGGTAAGTTGATCAGTTTGGCCTGTATAAACAGGAGCTACCCACACAGCAATCACTGGTTTGGGGAAGAAGGCTTTCTGTTATTTGTGTTGTGTTGATCCCCATCATAACAGGAGAGTAATCATGGATGAGAAATTTTATGTCTTGTACCAGTATAGATATGATGAAGAATTTCTAAGTACCTAATCTATTGCCCAATTTTGAAGACCTAATTGAATCATTATACATTTAAATACAGCCTTTTGGACATTTTTAGCAATTGCTTCCAGAAAAACATGACTTGTGACATTTTAAAAAATTACCTTAAAAATAATATGAAAAAATCAATAATAAACTCAAATAAAAAGTTACTTAAGAGTTAACTATTTTTCCAAATTAAATTGCACATTAAGTTCTATAGTTTTTGAGATCATTTAAAACAAAATCTCTACCAACCTCTCTTTATTTGAGGGTATTTTAAAACTAAAAACAATTAAGTTTTTGAGATCGATTTAATTTTTACTTCTTTTAAGTACCAGCATAAACATCTGCCATCTGGCATAGAAATTACTTCATATGGCAAGAGGAGAGATGAGATTTATTTAAAAGTTCTTTGTCTTTGATACTTTTCCCTGCTGCATTTTCCACTAGTGTAATTTGAACCTGACTGTATTTAAATAACCATTTATCGCCATAATGGAACAGCGGACTTAAAAATACATAACTGCTGTCATTCCAGGAGACTGTATTAAGGAAACATAGAATTTGCCATTCTAGATCAGACCATTTGTCTGTCTTGTCTCACACTTGCCTCCGGCAGTGGCCAACATTGAAGACAATGGAGAACGGCAAAAATATGCAACGTGGGCACAACCCATTTTGCAGGGGAATAATTATTTTCTCTGTTGGTATTCTTACACTATGGTATATTAGAATTGAATCACCCCCACCTGTTTATATTATTAATAATTTTATCAATCAATACACTAACCAGTTCTGCTAAAATTTTACCGAATTATGCTTAATGATCTATGGTATTTCTATAGAGGAAATACTCTTATGGGACTAACACTCAGGTTTTTAATGCCTTGATTTTTAAATATGAGAAAGATATGGGGAAATTTAGGCTGTATAGCACAATAAAACAAAAAGAAACCCTTTAATTTTTGCTTGTACTTCAAAGCCCAGAAAAAAACATATTTACTACAAAAGTTCAGCTTGCAGGTCCAGAAGACAATCTAACATGATCTAGCTTTACACTAAATTTACTAATGATAGTAGAAGAATAATTCTATGCTGGGTGATTAATAGGTTGGCCAGAATGTAGGCCTACAAATTTTTATCTTCCTTGACAACTCACCAATGTTGTGGAAAAAATATTACAGCGACAAATTCATTTCATGATCTGTCTCTGAAGTTATAGGTGGGTAGAATGAACAGAATACTTACCAAGCATAGAGCTCGCATACACACACACACACACACACACACACACATGCAGACACCAATGCATGCACATGTTGTCCGCTCCACATTCTCACACATCTCCCCAGTGCTCCAGGCATGTTGAACTCTTTAGTGCCCCCTGTTCATTATTTGCCTTCACTTTGTCCTCTGCTAGTTCCTTCCTTACCTGTCCCTAGGCAAATATAAACTGTCCTCCATGATCACATAAATTATACCCATTCTTCTATAAGACTACTATTATAAGCCCTCAAGGAATTATAAGTGCATAAAATTTGTGTAATCTTTCAGCCAACTTCTTACTTGCCCCATAAAAAGTACTTATAAAACAACTTTTTCCTTGTCTCCTTCACAACCAGAAAAAAAAACAAATCTTTGTAAATTACTGTCAAATTACAAGTACCACTACTGGTGTGATCATTTTTTGGAATAATACGTTTGTAAACATATTTACTACAAAAATCAAGAGTTTTAAATAACTTGGGTAAACACCTGCCCACCTGGTTACTCAGTTGAGTAAGGCCTTACTTCTGGTTTTTTTTTTTTAAAGTCCTCTGTTGGTGTGACTATTAATGCCAAATCATTTTGAAAGTTCAGCAAAATGTTTTCAGTTTTGAGCTGAAAAATGGTATTAGTGGCTGGAGATGGTATCACATGACATTTCCAGCCTCCAGAGTGATAATGTGTTGTCTGCTGATTTAATAAACTCTCTTTCTACAATTGTTAGTATCTTCAGAGATATCTTTTCAGTATTTGTTTTTATGTATATTGAGCAATAATACAATCATACATGGTCATGGGTGACTAAAAATATTCAGATTGGGATACTTAGCTAGTGAATGAGTTTTAAAAGTGCTCTTTAAATAGGTAAGCAGTTGAAAATGATTTATTTCAATTGGCGTTGTACTGAACTGGCAGCAAAAGGAGAGGCAGGGAAAAAATCCTCATCCCTTTCTAAAATAAGAGAAAGAATTTTAACTTTGAGCCAAGCTCTAAAGGCATCTGGAAATCCTTGCATCGGTTTCTTAGCTTCTTGCATTTTGTAGGCTAGCCTTTCCATGAAGGCAAAAAGAACTTTCTCAGAATAAACACTTCTTCCAGCTAAGATCAATCCCTACCTTTTAGATGTAGCATACCTATCAAAAATAAAGCTTGGCAAGATTTTATCCATAATGCTACTTGATAACTTTTAAATCTGTTGGTCAGAATCTTCACTTTAGCATGGGACAGGTTAAGATATCCCACTATCTCCATAGTTCTCAATGGAAGCAATTTTTGGCTCCACATTCCCCCCATCCCCAGGATATTTGGCAAAGTACGGAGACATTTCTATTGTCAACACTGTGGGGTTGGTACAGGCACATAGGAGGTAGTGGTCTGAGATGTGTTAAACATCCTACAATGCACAGGACCGATGCACCAACAAAGAATAATGCCCAAATATCAATAGTGCTGAGATTAAGTAATTCAGCTCTAAATGAAGAGTATTAGAAACACCAACACAGAGAGTGTTGAAATATCTCACCGCCCACTGTGGAATGAGAATTATACGTGGTTTACTATGAATTAAATTAAGCATAACCATATACAATTTTCAAAGAAATACACTAGGCTTCTAATAGCCTTTTTTTTGTTTGTTTTTTAGTTTTCCTCTCTAAGGAACTAGAAATAATCTTTCTATTTATTTTTGGTTGGTTTCTTAATTTTCTAGTGATGCTGGTATTCCTCTGTCTCCCACACCATTCTTGACTGTGCTGTTTGTGTTTTGAATGGTCATTTCCTTGTATAATGACTTGCAATGCTGTTTGCAAATCAGTCTAATCACTGGCCGTGTGCGACAGCTCACACCTGTAATCCCAGCACGTTGGGAGGCCGATGCGGAAGGATTGTTTAAGCCCAGAAACTCAAGACCAACCTGAGTAACACTGAGAGACCCTGATTCCACAAAAATTTTCAAAAATTAGCTGTGCACAGTGGCGCATGCCTGTAATCCCAGCTACTTGGGAGGCTGAGGTGGGAGGATGGCTTGAGCCTGGGAGGTTGAAGTTGCAGTGAGCCATGACTGTACCACTGCACTCCAGACTGGATGACAGAGCAAGACCCTGTCTCAAAATAAATAAATAAATAAAAATTTAAAAAAGTCTAATCACTGAGAATGGAAAGGCCTCAAGTTAATTTTAAGTAGTACTGTTTGTCATCTTATTTTTATAGGGACTTTGCTTGTGTCCCTATAGAAGTTATGTGTCTAACCAGGGTATTCTATGCTATACTGGAACAGAGTGAACAATTTGTTCTACAACCTTTGAGTTTCAGTTGGAACAGCTCCCATTACTAACTGTGAATGTAGGCATGATGACATTCTTTGTGTAATACCAGTAAGCATCCACTTATCCTTCTCACTGTACTTGTTGTAGCTGCTTAACATTGTGTTTTGTTTTGTATTTCTATTTAAACATTCCATACCCAATAGCAGGAAGGCAAAAATGTCACGAAATTGACAGAACATGTAAAAGTGTGTTTGCAGCTTCAGATGAAGAATTACAAGGAAAAATGTTAATTTTACATTTCATCAGAGAAAAAGGTACATTATCAATTCTGATACTTCTAAAAAATTAGAACAACATATTAGAAAACCTTTGTCCTTGTTGGATTTCATTCAATTTTGCCAAGACTCTTGGATATCAATACCAAAGCAGACTTTCAAAATTACTCTACCCCAAAGCTGAACACATATCTCCAATGTATTCTCAAATGATGGGCATTGTCTTAGGCCAGGTGGCTGGGCTGATTTTCCACTGCATTGCTCTACTCCCCACTGAACACACAAATTCATAGAACCTTTTTGATCCCCTTTCTCCCTCTGTCCTTCCCCTACTGCCACTTTTATGTCTTGACCATTCCAGAAGAAATGACAAATGGTTATCTTGAGGTCATTTTTGAACGAGAGCAATAACAATAATATTGATAATAAAATCCAAATTCAGAGAAGACCTGCATTTGATTCAGAAGCTAGTGTGTTTGTGCATGGTGTTAAAGGTGTACTAAGTAGGTATTAATCTTATTTTCTCCTTTCATTTTACATGAAAGCTGTCATTATTGGGATAAGAATAAAATGAACATAAGTATGATAAATGATAAGTGCACATGGGAGTCAATATACCACTCAGAGAGAGCACTGCTAATCAACCGGTGCAGTAGGCTAATGCACCATGTGAGCAGGCATCTCAGGGAAAGTCTAAATTTGTAACTCAGGGGAGCTTGGCATTTAGCTTGAGCTGCTTTTGGCTTAAGGTGAAACAAAGGGTACAATCATGTGTGGATTACAGCAGCAAATCATGTTTCAGAAGGTGCCTTTGCAAGACCATGTAAAACACAGAACCAATTCTATATCCCTAACAAGGCCCAGCATATACATGAGTTGTTTAATGAATGTTAAATAATGTTAATAAAAATGGGTGAGAAAGTACTGTACTTATTTTTTTTTAATGAACAGTGAAAAGAAAGAGTTAGAGAATCAATTAGTTCTCAGTTTGAAAGCTCTGCCTTATATATTAAAGCTGATGAACACAATTTTAAAAATGCAAGTGCTGGAGTCTCTATGCTATTGGGAATCTGTCATCTTTTAAAACATACTTTTTAAACTTGATTCTTAATTATTAATAGATTAATGATTCCCATTGCTTTTGATGATCTCAAGATCTCTTACATAGTTTCTTTGTTAACGGCAATACCATTTCTGTTTCCCTTATTCCAGTTAGCCAAGAAGCTAGGGAAGTAGCAGGTTTATAGTTCTGTTATTTCAACTAAAATGCATTTCTTATACCCTTAAGAGAGGAGTGGAGTAGATAGCAATTGAGCTGCATAGAAATATGGTTGGCTGGGCTCATGTTGGTTAAGGAGACTGTTGGAAGTAGCAATTCTGGAATGATTAGTGGCTCTTAGTGACATCAGTCACCTTGGCTATTACTTCTGGTATTTTATAAGTGTCCCTGTTGCACTCCCTTCCCAGGTGGCTGATGAATTAATGATTATTTACTGAGCATCTACTATGTGCCTGATTCATTGTTAGGTACCTAGAGAGCCACAAAGAAAATGATACAGTGAAATAGAAAACCCGTGCTTAACTAGCAAACACTACCTTCTGGCTGACAGTTCAGGAAAGAGTTAGAGTCTGGAAAGAAAAAAGATACATGATCTTGACTAGAAAGAGGAAGTAGGTTAGATTCCTCAGTTTCCATTTTCCTACCTACCACCACAAGCCCCTACTCTCATATTCCTGTTCTAGACCCAATGAGGACTTGGTAATAGGTAAGCAACTGCTGAAGGACAATAAAAAAAGTGGAAAGGAGAATAACCATAGGGAACGCAGCTAAAGACTAAGAATGGTGGATGTAGTGAGAGTGCAAATAAGACTCCTCACATCTTTAACGTCATAAGGTAGCTGACATCAAACACTAAGCAGCAAAAATAAGGAGACAGCAGTGGTTGTGAGGTAGTTGCCAGCTTTATTTACCACCAACTAAATCAACATTGTGCTCTGCTACTTAAACTTACATTACTACAAGTATATAATCATAATTCTTGGTCTATATGCCACTAATTCCTATGAATATTGAGCAAGAACGATGTATCAATATAGTAATATACTGCAACCTTCTCTCAGCAAGCATTCATCTTCACTGTCTACTATTTCAGGCCCTTTGTAGGGGCTGGATAAACAAAGATGACCAAGACATGTTCCCTGCCCTCAAAGAGGACAAAATCTAGAATTTTCTTTTAATTTAGAATTTTCTGGTGTATTGTTGCTACACCAGAGTCATGGTCATAGTTGGTTAAACATATTGGTTAAATATAATCATTTTGTTGGTAAGCCAACACAACTTGAACTGCTTTAGATAATAATTTTTTGATAAGGTCAGACCTGAAGGAAGGATTTGAATAGATCACAAGGATAAAGAGCATTCCAGATTGATGGAAATATGAAACTAAAAAAGGATCCAGTCTTTGAAAGATAGCATGGCACCCACCTGTACTGACAGGGGTCAAGGTAATCGACTGAAATAAGGTGAGAAAGAAGAGGATTTCTGCATTGCAGATGGTGTAAATAAAGTCCTTGGAAAGAGATTTGGCCCTGAAGTCAGGAGATCTGGGTTTAATTTTATAATCTTGAGCCAATCAGTCTTAATCTATCATCTTTTAATTCTCCTATTCATAGAAATGAGGATGAGAATATATATTTGTCTATACTGTAATTCACAATTTCACAGAATGGTTTCTAGACTGAATAAGAACCTAAAGCAAATTGCTTTGAGCTGTTGGAAGAAAGATACTATTCAAATCCAAGGAAGTATTTTAAGATCTTATATTCACTCACTTTTATATGTGGTTTTGCTAAAATAGAAAGATTAGTTTGAAGTTCATCCTGCTGTTTTGGTAAAATCAGTAAAAATGTCTTCCTGATTTTTTTCTGAGTGTAAGATAAAATTTATTGTCCTCAGCTAAGTAGGTTATCAGCCATTTTCTTTGAATACCCATATCTTAAAAGTAGAATCTCTTTTATTTACAGATAACCCAAAAAATGACATGTGAACTTATAAAATTTCATGTGAAATGAAGCATGTTAAATGCATGTGATAGTTCTTACTCCTGAGTTTGTTATTCCTTTCTATGTAATACAAATAGAATCTTCCCTAAGTTACATTTTAGTAGTTTCAAAACAGATTAATACAAATCAGTTTCTTTCAAGCATATAGTTTAGGGTATTTTTAGAAATAAAATTACTATCTTACTTGTATACTACTCAACTGTATTTGAACAATGATATTTGTAGAATAGGTAGATGGAAACTTCATTTTCATCCTCCAAGTAACTAATGCTTAGCTATCAGTTGAGGTCATACTGCCTCTTAAATCTAAGGAAGATTAACTTGATTCCTTATTTTAAGTCTTGAGATTTCAGCTCCTTCTACAGTAGGTTAGATCATGCATCATTTTGCTATTTTGTTCATTCTGTCCCTGTTCTGTCATATTGTCTCAGAGGTGGAAGCCATCTTGTTTACCTGCTTTTAACAGATAAATGTCTCAGAAATAACTTTTTAGTATTAGCTGAGTTTAATGATAGTTTGGGGAAATGGAAAGGGTTCACAGTGCAGCGTTGTTAACGTCAAAATTGCATATTAAACATCTCGGTCCATCTGTAGGTATTTTTGAAAATCAGGCTTTAGCCTTTCTCTGTGTTATTTATTTATTTATTTATTTTTGAGGCGGAATCTTGCTCTGTCGCCAGGCTGGAGTGCAGTGGTGCGATCTTGGCTCACTGCAACCTCTGCCTCTTGAGTTCAATTGATTCTTCTGCCTCAGCCTCTCGAGTAGCTGGGACTACAGGCACGTGCCACCACGCCCAGCTAATTTTTGTATTTTTAGTAGAGATGGGGTTTCACCATGTTGGTCAAGATGGTCTTGATCTCTTGACCTCATGATCCGCCTGCCTCGGTTTCCCAAAGTGTTAGGATTACAGGCATGAGTCATCACGCCCGGCCCTTTCTCTGTGTTTTTAGAGCCTCCCTCTCCTCTCATTCTCTTGAAAGCCAAACATAAAATGAAGTTAAAATAAATTCTTATTTTTGTAATACAGAAAATTTTGAATCTCTCTCCATTCTTCTTAACTCATGACTTCGTAGTTATACTTTGCATTGCCACTTTTCCAAACCTATGTGGTTCATTCACTGTGAAGTCTTGATGTTACTATAATTTTTTTATGTTATTAAATATTCTATGTCAAATATATCTCAGACTGATTAAACCACAGAATTACTAGAAGAAAATTTTGGTGAATATTTTTTTAATTTCAGAAAGTGGGAGGACATTACAAACATAAAATAGATAATAAATTACAATATTTAAAAATGTATAGATTGGACCACATGACATTTATTTTGTCCTTACCCCTCAAAAAAACGAAATAATTAAACTTATAAGGATTTCATCCTTGAGTCTCTTAAATGTTTTTTTCAATTTATTGACATGAAATTCACATAACAAAAATCATGTGAAATTGAACAATTCAATGGCATTTAGTACACTCGCAGTGTTGTACACTGCCTCTATCTAGTTTCAAAACATTTCCGTTGTTCCAAAATAAAACATATCACTAAACAGTTTCTCCCCATTGCCCCTTCCCCTAGACTCTGGCAAGCACCAACCTGCATTCTGTCTTTATGAATTTACCCGTTCTGGGTATTTCATATAAATGAAATCATACAGTACGTGATGTGTCTGGTTTCTCTCACTTAGCGTGCTTTTGAGGTTCATCTACAGTACAGTATAGGAGTATGTATCTACTATACATATTAAAGTATGTTTCTGTGCTTCGTCCCTTTTTATGCTTGATAATATTCCATTGTGTGTGAATATATATATATATATCACGTATTTTTAATAGACTTTATCTTTTTTTTTTTTTTTTTTTTTTGACAGAGTCTCGCTCTGTCGCCGAGGCTGGAGTGCAGTGGCGCGATCTCGGCTCACTGCAAGCTCCGCCTCCCGGGTTCACGCCATTCTCCTGCCTCAGCCTCCCCAGTAGCTGGGATTACAGGTGCCTGCCACCACGCCCAGCTAATTTTTTGTATTTTTAGTAGAGACAGGGTTTCACCACGTTAGCCAGGATGGTGTCCATCTCCTGACCTCATGATCCACCCATCTCGGCCTCCCAAAGTGCTGGGATTACAGGCGTGAGCCACTGCGCCCGGCCTCTTTTTTTTTTTTTTTTTTTTTTTTTTTTTTTTTTTTTTTTTTTTGAGACAAGGTCTTGCTCTGTGGCCCATGCTGGAGTATGGTGACACACTGATGGCTCACTGCAGCCTCAACCTCCTGGGGTCAAGCCATACCTCCCACCTCAGCCTCCTGAGGGGCAGGGACTACAGGTGCATTCCATCGTACATGATTATTTTTTAAAATTTTTTGTAGAGATGAAGGTCTCACTGTGTTGCCTGGGCTGTTCTCAAACACCGGGCTTCAAGCAACGCTCCTGCCTTAGCCTCCCAAAGTGCTGGGATTATAGGCCTGAGCCACTGCACCTGTATCTTTTAGAGTAGTTCTAGGTTCACAGCAAAACAGAGCAGAGGGTACAGAGATTACCCACATATGCCCCATCACCTACCATTTTAAAACACCTGTAAGCCTCCACAATTGTATTTAAACATCAAGAGTCAAGAAATGGATCATAAAGTAAATATGAGTTAAAACCATAACACTTCTAGAAGGAAACATAAGAATAAGTCTTTATAACATTGGGTTAGGCAGTGATCCTTTGGATAATACACAAAAGGCACAAACCATAAAATAAAAAATTGATAAATTGGACTTCATTAAAATAAAATAAAAATTTGCTTTTGTTTTTTTGAGACGGAGTCTCACCCTATCACCCAGGCTGGAATGTAGTGGCGTGATCTCGGCTCACTGGAACCTCCACCTCCTGGGTTCAAGCAATTCTCCTGCCTCAGACTCCTGAGTAGCTGGGACTACAGGCAATCACCACCACGCCCAGCTAATTTTTGTATTTTTAGTAGAGACGGGGTTTCACCATGTTGGCCAAGATGGTTTTGATCTCTTGACCTTGTGATCTGCCCACCTCAGCCTCCCAAAGTGCTGGGATTACAGGCATAAGCTACCGCGTTTGGCCAAAAATTTGCTTTTTAAAAGACACAGTTGAGAAAATCAGAATACAAGCCAGAGATAAAATATTTGCAGAACACATATCTGATGAAGGAATTGTATACAGAATGCATAAAGAACTCTTAAAAGTCAATAATAAAAGGGCTAACAAGTCAACTGAAGAAATAGGTAAAATATTTATCAGGTAATCTAAACCTGTTGAAATGTCCCTGACCTATCTGCTAGCTAAGAAACAAAAGCCAGGGATTGGCAAATGTGTTCTGTAAGGGATCAGGTAGTAAATATTTTAGGCTTTGAGGGCCACACATGGTTTCTCTCACATATTTTTTTTGTTTGTTTGATTAAATCATCCTTTGGCTAGGCCTGGTAGCTCCCACCTGTAATCCCAGTGCTTTGGGAGGCCCAGGCAGGATCATTTGAGACCAGTTTGAGACCATTCTGGGCAACATAGCCAGGGCCTGTCTCTACCAAAAAAAAAAAAAAAAAAATTTAACAACACTTTGAAAATGTTTAAAAACATTTTTTTTTTTAAATAACTCACAGGCTATACAAAAATAGGCTGTGAGCAAGATACAGTCCTAGGATCATAGCTTGCTGATCTCTAGCCTAGGCTTCAAGTAGAGCAAAGAAAAAAAACCAACCATGCCCTATCCTGAAAAAAAAAAAAAAAAAAAAAAAGAGAGAGAGAAAGAAAGAAAGACCTCACCAAAACAAACAAAAAAAGCCCTCACTTACTGAGAATTAATAATAACATCTCTGTCCTTAAATGTGTTGATGTTTCCAATTTTCAGTACCTACATGGTCCAGGAAATCCCAAGTCAAGATATGCAATTAAAGTAGATCTGGGTAGGTAATGCTGATAGATGCTCAGGGGAAGCAAAAACGTAATTTCTGGAAAGCATTCTCTCAAATCAGATTTAGAGGAGCAATGCATGACTCAAACTAAATATTTTAAAATGGAAAAGAAAAACCTCAAAGAATTTCTCTGTTGGAATTGTCAAATATTTAAAATGTTGAAAGAGAAAACAAAATTGAAGATATGTCTAGATCCTCAATGGTCTAGACATTCTAAAAATGTCTAAAAATGTTCTAAAAAGAAAAAGATGTGTAAGAAATAAAAAATAATAAGATGAACCAGTATATTTAGAAAATATTCAAACAAAATTTATAATAATTAACACTACAGTAATTAAAATTAGAAACAGTGGATGAGTCAAGGAGTAGATTGGACATGGCTGAAGAAATAATTAGTTATCTAGAAGGTAGATCTAAAGAACATTACAAAATATAGCACGAAGAGAAAAAGAGATTGAAAGTATAAATTAACGGTTGTAAAAGACAATGGCTGGAGTGAGATGGGCTAAAATAATCTGATCATAGTTTCAGATAGAAAAGAATACAGGTATGAGGGGGTAATATTCAAGGTGAAATACTGAGAATTTTTCAGAATTGAAGAAAGTCCTCAAGCTTCATATTCTGAATGCATAATGAATTCCTAACAGGAAAAATTTTTAAACTTATATGATAGTAAAATTGCAGAACACCACAGTAAAAGAGAGCTTAAAAACGACTAGAGAGAAAAGACATTTCACACAGAAAGGAATCATAAGCAGATTGACAATGTAAGTTCAGGCATATAAAATAATAACATTACGGTGCTGAAAACTTAGTAGTCAACATAGAATTGTATTCTAGCTAAATTTTACTTAAAACGCTGAAGGAAAATAAAGATATTTTCATGAAAAAAAAAGCAAATTACCACCAGTAGACCTCCAAACTCTGAACTTCTGGCAGGAGGAAAATTATCTCAGATGGAAGGTCAAGAGAAGCTTATGAGTAAAGATACTCAGAAATATGTGACTACATTTAAAATAGATTTTTCTGTGAGAAAAAGAAAAGGAATGTTTGATCTGAAGTATAAAAAATAGAGCAAGGGCCGGGTGCAGTGGCTCACGCCTGTAATCTTAGCACTTTAGGAAGCCAAGACAGGTGGATCACGAGGACAGGAGTTCGAGATCAGCCTGGCCAAGAGGGTGAAACCCCATCTCTACTAAAAATACAAAAATTAGCCAGGCGCAGTGGCAGAAGCCTGTAATCCTAGCTACCTGGGAGGCCGAGGCAGGAGCATTGCTGTAATCCTAGCTACCTGGGAGGCCGAGGCAGGAGCATTGCTTGAACCCGGGAGGCGGAGATTGCAGTGAGCCAAGATCACGCCACTGCACTCCAGCCTGGGTTACAGAGCAATACTCTGTCTGGAAGAAAAAAAAAAAAAAAGAGTGAGAACATGTAAAAATGCAAGGAAGTTGATTGTTCTAGAGACAGGTATGCTCTGGAGAAGGGAAAAGATAACGAGATACGCAAAGGATTAGACTATCATGTCAGATACACCTAAATCAGAGACCTTACCCAGTGTCAAGCTTGACTAATCATTTCAAGGATACAGCAATCAGGAGTCCTAGGCAGAGTAGGTTCAAGGTCTTGAACCACCAGTGCAGGTCCTTTATTGCAACTTCATGACATGTGCTCTGGCTCAAATAATTCATGAGGCCTCCAAGTAAGAGTAATGTAGGCAAGAATGTTACTTTTGGAAGGGATCCATTCTTTCATAAAAAACAGCTTTATTTTATGTGGATAGCTACATAGCTTATTGAACATTTAAATGCCCTATATGCCCAAAGATTCCAGGTTTGTTTACCATAAGCAGGCACAGCCTGCTAAAATCATTCATTCTGCACATAAGGACTACTGTATTCTGCTAGCAAACCATTAGTGTGTCAATATAATATTCATTAAGAGATTTTTTTCAAGTTGCCTTATTGTTTTTTGGGGATGATCCCTTACTCCTCAAAAGGGGAATAATTGGATCCTGATGTGCCTCTTAAAAATTTTCTTCCCGATTATTAACTTTAGGCATTATGTTAAATATGTATGATAAAATCATAATGTTAACTCCAAAAACATAAATATTAATAAAACATGCAACTTCCAACCAATGGTGTGAAAATACTTGGAATCAAATGTAATAACCCTTGTTTAATCCAATGGCAAAACAAGCAAGGCAAATAGAGCATAAAATAAGACATTAGAAATGATTTCAAATATGTTAACAACCATATTCTAACCAAAAGAAAGTTGACATAGAAATATTAATATCAGACAAAATAGAAATGAAGGCAAAATATATTATTAGAGACTCTAAAAATCAACCTTATGGATAAAAGTTTTGTCTTTACCAGTTTCAGTTCACCAGTAATATAGAACCATTTTAAACAAATATGCGTGAATAACATAACCTTAAGACACACAAAGCAAAAATGGATGACTAAAAAGTATATATTGTCAATTTCATTATCATAATGGGAGATTTTAATACACTTCTTTCATAAAAATTAGTAAGAATGTGAAAGATTTGGGTACTATAATTCTCCTGCTGGATCCAATGGACATTTCTAGAACTTGTGCCCCCAAATTAGACTACACATAAAATGCACAGTACCTTCTTGAGAACACACAAAATATTTACAAAAACCAGCCGTATTCTAGGCATAAAACTAATATAAACATATTTCAAAAAAGTAATATCATATTGCACATACTCTCTGACTACAGTGGGACCAAATTAGAGACCAGTAACAGAAAGATAACTATGTGTGCCCACATATCTGCAATTAAAAATATCCTCAAAGCAAAAATAACCCTTGCCAGACTCCCTTGCAGCTAGTACTCTGGATGGGATTTAGTTTGCAATGATCATGAGCACTCTTCAGAGTCTGAAATTTGGAACTGAGCTGGAGAAAGAGGTAGAGCAAGAGGCAGCTGTTTGGTTGGTGTGAATTGTAGGAGAAATAACATGGTTCAGGAGCTAGAATCTATAGCTAGGATTTGCTAACATGATTGGTGAAGTTCTGATTGCCCCAGGAACAGAAGATTCATTGGAGTACAGTTTTGCTTGGAGGGCTTTGGAAATTTTCCCTGAGGCACGATAAAGAATCTGTTTTTTTGTTTGTTTGTTTGTTTATTTTTTTACTTTCTGTTTTAGTCCGTTCTCACACTGCTGTAAATGAGTACCTGAAACTGGGTAAATGGGTAATTTATAAAGAAAACGGGTTTAACTGGCTCACAGTTCCACAGGCTATACAGGAAGCACAACTAGGGAGGTCTCAGGAAACTTATAACCATGGCAGAAGGTGAGGGGGAAGCAGGAATGTCTTATATGGCTGGAGCAGGAGGAAGAGAGCAAAGAGGTAGTTGCTACACATTTTTAAACAACCAGATCTCATGAGAACTTAGTGTCATGAGAAGTGTCATGAGAACAGCAAGGGGGAAACCATCCCCATGATTCAGTCACCTCCCACCAGGCCTGTCCTCCAACACTGGGGATTACAATGTGACATGAGATTTGATCAGGGACATAAATCCAAACCATATCACTTCCCAGTGATGTTGTAAGATATTTTGCATCTTATAAATTTTTTAATTCTCTTGCACTTAGATGAGTAAAAGCAGATTGCACCTAAACCCTGATCAATAGGCCCATTATATTCATTTATTCATCTCTCACTTACTTTTCAATCCACTCTAACCTGACCTTGCCCATTACTACACCAAAATCGTTCTTGCTACAGTTAACAATATTTTATGCAGAACTCAATCCCATAGTTGTTTTCAAACATTATTGTATTCCCTCAGCTGCAATTTACTCTGTTGACCACCTTCCCCCTCTTAAAACCCTATCTGCTCTTGGATTCTGTGAACGTACATTCTATGGATATTGTTCTTGCCTTGTACCTCTTTGACAGCTTCTTAGTCTTTTGCAGGTTCATCTTCTTCTACTTGGCCATCAAATGCTCATTGTCTTAAGGCTTAGTCCTAGGCTCTCTTGTAGGCTCACTTTATAAGTGTAAAGTTCAGTGTAATAGCCACCAGCTGTGGATATTTATGTTTAATTAAAATTACATACAATTTAAAATTCAGTTCCTGTGCTTGAGCTAGTCACTTTATTCAAGTACTCACCTGTTACACATGGCTTACTAATAATTAATAAAAATATGAAGGATTTGACCATATTGGGATGTGAACTATGTTTTAATCCATTTTGGATTCATTACTTTACCGAATTTGAGGATTATTGTCTTTCAAAATATCCATAAAATCATCAGACATTATGTATTCAAATATTATCTTTTACCATTCTCACTATTGTTTCCTTCTGGAACTCCAATAATTAATTTACCTACCCACATATCTTTAGGCAAACAATTTATGGACAAAAGACAAAATTTAAATGGACATTAGAATATTATTAGAACAAAATGATAAAGATAAAACACAAAATGCATGTCATGGACAAAGCTACATGTTTTGAGGGAGCTCTGTTGTCCCAAGTACTTAGATTAGTCAAGAGGAAAACCTAAAAATTTTTGTACTAAGCATTCAATTCAAGAAAGTATTAAAAGCAACATCAAAATAAATTCAAGGAAAGTAGAAAAAAAGAAATAACAAAGTAAAAGCAAAAATCCCCTTCTTGTTTAATTTTCTCTTTTGCTTGCTCCATTCCAACCACACAAGGGGCTTCGATGACCTTTGAACATGCCAAGCACTGCTCTTACCTTGCCAGATGCTGATGTATCTGCTTCTAATGCTTTCCCTCCTGAAACCCACATGGCTTGTTCCCCACCCTTATTCAGGCCTTTGCCCAAATGGGACCTCGCTGAGGCCTTTCCTGACCCTCTGATACAAAATTACATCCCTATTCCCACACTTCGTAACTACTCTACCTTGACATAATTTTTCCATTGGATAGATCACATTTAACATAGAATATACTCTTACACGATTATTTGTATGTCTCTTTACATTAGAATGTAAGTTTCATCAGATAAGGGAGTTTTAAACTTTTTGCCTATAGCACCTAGAAGAATGCTCAGCTATTAATTGAAAATTGATGACTATTTGTTAGATAACTAACATTGATGAATATAAAAACAAAGAACAATAGTAGAAAATAAAGTTACAAATGCTTCTTTGAAAAATGTATAAAATAATTGGCAAATTTATTTTTCTGAGTAAGATTTAAAAAGTAATTTGGATAGTAAGTGCCATTTTATCTCAATATATTTGATAAACTAGATGAAATAAATACATTTATTACAGAATGCTATTTAGAAAAAGAAAATAAGAAGAAATAGAAAATCCAAGAGATAAGTGTCAATTTGTCCAAGACTGAATTCCTACAGGCTGGCTTTCCTGGAAGATGAGTTGGGCTCATGAAGAATTCCATGAAAACTGGCCAGAGCCTATTGCTTAATATGATCAGTCCTAGAAGAAGGCTCACAGAGTAGATCAAGCCACTAGCCAATCATGTCACGTAGCTGAATTACAAGTTTTGGGACTTCAGCAGGAAAAGGACTGGTGCTCCCTAATTCTTAAAAGCTAAGGTGGACAAAAAACAGTGGGTACAGGGTTCTACTTGATTGTACTCCTGTAATCGCAGGACTTGCATTACAGTTCTTGATCACATCAGAGTGCTCTTCCAGGCCACGAATGTTTAAGAGCCTGCCGTATGCCATCCCTGATTTCACCAGAGAAGAACCTAATCATGCAGGTTAAAAAACCTGCAGCTCAATGGCCAGAATTTCTCCTATAGGAATCCGATGCTCAGCCTTGCAAGATCCTGTGTGCTGCTCTAGAATCCATTAGGCAATGGTGGAACTTCAGGCCGCGTACTGCTCCTGCCTCTGTTGTCTCTCAAAAAAAGCTTTTCCAGAATAACAGTTGTGTGTCCTCTCTAGACGTTCCCTTCCATTGGGCGAGTAAACCCCAGAGATTTTCAGTAAAAGAAATCACATTAGTTGTTGCAAAACAAACAAACAAAAACAACAAACCTAGAAACCTTTATAGTTGAATTCTACAAAATATTCTGGGAACAAATAATTTTCTCAATCTTACATAAATTCTTCCAGAGAAGAGAAAAAGACTCTCCAACTAACTTTTTTAACAGATTAGCATATTTTGATATCAAAACTGTATAGGAAGGATACAGTCCAGAATGGCCAATATTACTGGTGCACGTAGATGTTTAAGTGGTAAAGAAATATGGAGGGAGATAAAGAGGAGGCAAGATGAAGAAAAGGGTAATGGCAGTAATATCATCTTAATATGTTAATAGTAGGAACACTACCAAAGAAATAATATCTATATCTTCTAGATCAAGTGATAGAGACTTTTTTTTAAGAGACAGAATCTTGCTCTGTTGCCTAGGCTGGAGTGCAGTGGCATGATCGTAGCTCACTGCAGCCTCAAACTCCTGGGCTCAAGAGATCCTCCCACCTCAGCCTCCTGGTAACTGGGACTACAGGTGTGCACAACCACACCCAGATAATTTTTTAAAGTTCTTTTGTTTTGCAGAGATGGGGTCTCACTATGTTGCCCAGGCTTGTGGACTTAAGTATGTTATTTACAGTTACAAAAAGAATGATAAAAGCATTTAAACAATAATTTAAAAATTGGCTGGTGAATAGGCTAAAGAATGGTGAAAAATTTGAATTACATACCCATCTGTAGTATAAGGAAGTTGAAATATATATTTTATTGCTAGTGGATTAAGAAATAAAGGATTGCTCAAGTTATTTAGAGATATTGCAGTAACCATTAGAAGAATTAGATATTACATGTTAAAACATGGTTTCCTCCGGAGAGAGGGTCTAGGAGAATGTGAAGTTGAATTAGGAGAATATTGCTTTTCTTTATAAATCTTTCTGAAAAATTTAATTTCTAACCAATACGTTGCTTTGATGAAAAAATAAAATTTGCTTACTCCAAGCCCCTGTTTAAATTTAGTTAATAGCTTCACACTACTTGAGTAGTGATAGATACTTAGAGCATGTAAGACCCTTCGGAATGGGGCCTCAATTCCACCCTCCCTCATCTCTCTCCCCTCTCTGCACTAGATACAGTGATCTTCCAGTTCCTCAGTGTCACACTGTCTTGTGCCCCAAAGTCTTCATATCTTGATGTTCTCTCTGTCCAAGATGCTTTTCCTCTTCCCCATTGCCTTAGTCCACGGAACTAAGGTAGTTTTCAAATCTCAGATCAAAATCCCCTATTTTGAGAAGTCTTTCTTGTTTACTTTCCTCCATAGTCTGCCAGGTTTCTTTTTCATATACTCCCCTAGAATTATATTCTATAGCACATTTTTATTTTGAAATTACAAATGATTAATGTAATTAATACATATTATTTTAATGTACATATTATTAATATGTAATTTCAAAATAAAGTAAAATTTTATGATTAATATTGGTCTCCTTGATTAGATACTACTGGCCATAATGTCATGAGTGTACATTTTTTTCATCACTATTTCTCCACCGCTTAAATGGACACAAAACAGGTGGACCAGGCATAGTGGTACACACCTGTAGTCCCAGCTGCTCCAGAGGCTGAGGCAGCAGGGTTGTTTGAGGCTAGGAGTTTGAGATCAGCCTGGGCAACATAGTGAGACCCCATCTCTACAAAACTTTTGAAAAAAATTATCTGTGAGTGGTGGCACATGCCTGTAGTCCCAGCTACTCAGAAGGCTGATGTGGGAGGATCCTGTGAGCCCAGGAGTTTGAGACTGCAGTGAGCTATGATCGTGTCACTGCACTCCAGGCTGGGTGACAGAGCAAGATCACCATCTCTAAATAAATAAATAAATAAATAAATAGTTAAATAATTATTGAACAAATAAATGAGTCATTGATTGAATAATGAATGATGAGGAAACAATTTTGGGCCATTATAAATAAATGACAGTTTCCAATTCATTTTTTCCTTTCATCTTAAGATGGTACTATGGTTTATGATTTCTGTTTTAAAATCTCTAGTTCATGTTCATTTTTGCTGAAGTTCAGCAAGTTGGACTTGGTTTTTGAGATGTTCTTAGTGGTATATAGCGTTAATATTGCTTTCATAATCTCAGAGGGAGCCCTTATGATTGATAGTTTGCAGAGCTCATAATGGGATATCTGGGTTGCCTGTGTTCCCTTGTTTACAATCCAGGGCAACAGCTGGTCAGCCTTGCAAAGTATTCATCACTGTTTTGGATTTCTACAATGGCAAGTTCTTCGGGGGCAGAACTTTTTTCTCCTTATTTCCATTATTCATTACAAGGATTTATTTGAATTGCTTTGCATCATTTAATGCTTACAACAATGTTGTTATAGATGAGGAGTCTAACACTTAGAGATTAAATGTCTTGTTGAACATCATATAGTTCGTAGAGGTAGAGCAGGCAGAGACACTTTTTCAAACTCTTTGTAAAGTGCTGTTTATGTCTCCTTTCCTCTCTTGTTAAAGAATCACCAACTATGGTAGAATTGAATTGTTGTGCCCAATTATTTTCTACCTCCATGAAAGAGACTTCTACATTCTCACCTGTCATCACGCAATTCCGTTTTCTCCCTGAGGGAAGAACATACTTTCTGACTTGGCTATGTGAGTTACTTTGGTCAAAAAAATGTGAATGGGAGTGACATATACTATGTCTACACAGAAACTTTAGGCTGGGCATCATGGCTCATGTCTATAATCCCAGCACTTTGGGAGGCCTAGCGGGGAAAAATCGCTTGAGCTTAAGAGTTCAAGACCAGCCTGGGCAAAGTAGTGAGACCCTATCTCTACAAAAGAAAAAAAAAAAGTAGCTGGGCAGGATAGCATGTGCCTGTAGTCCTAGCTACTCAGGAGGCTGAGATGAGAGGATCACTTGAGCCCAGGAGGTTGAGGCTGCAGTGAACTTAGGATGATGCCCCTGCACTCCAGCCTGGGCAACAGAGAGAGACCCTGTCTCAAAAAGTAAAACCAAACAAAATGTAAGATCCATTGGTTGTGGCCATTGCTGTTTTCTTTCTACCATGAGAACAGCATGTTCCATATATGGGCTGCTCTTTCAACCTAGATCCCAGAATGAGGAAGAAATGCAATAGAGCTAAGACAAAGCTGTTCTATAGCTGACATGTAATATGAACAAGAAATAAACATTTGTATTTCTAAGCTACTAATATTTGCAGATTGTTTTTTACAAAGCATAACTCAGCAAATGCTGACTGCTATACTAACTTAGCAATTACTATATGCTTGGCAGAATACAAGTACTGTATTCTGTACTGTATGCCAAGTACTATATGCTTGGCAGAATAGTAAGCATTTTGCATATACTGATATCATTTGATCTCTATACAAACTTATGAAGCTGGTATAATTATCCTATCTTCCATATAAAGAAAGAAAGCTTAGGAAGGTCATGTAAAGTGGGGCGTAGATTCAGGATTGAAAATCAAGCCATATGACACCTGAGCATGGTTAATTAACTCCTCCATCAAAATCCCTCCATCCATCCCAGGACACATGAGACCCAATACTTTAATGGACTAAACTTCAATTTTTTAAAGACCTTGAAACATAAAATGACATGATTTATTAAGTACTTTCAAGATCTGAATTACTCAAATGGGTAGAATTAGCACAATAGGAGATGTGTCCATTTATTGCTTCTTGGCTCAAGAAACCAAGCCATGCAGAGAATCTTACTCTCGGACCTATGCATTGGGGAACATCCTCTGTAATATAAGATTTAATCAAATTCTCTCTATATAACTATTTATATGTTTTGCTTTTAGCTTCTATGTTTACAGTTCAAGCTCAGCTAGGAGTATAATTATTTTGAAAGGCAGCAGAAAGAAAAATCATCTAACATTAAGTAGATCTGATGTATGGTCATCCTTTCAAAACCAACTAGATATTTAATATTTGACATATCACCCTGATCCCAATTACCTTATGTGTAAAATGGAGCTAAAAATACTTCACAGCTTATTGACTGGGAGCTGGAAATAAATGATCTCTGCAGGAATTATATAACTCTAAGCGTGATGATTAATTGTTCTATGTTAGGCTACAGACTAATGGCTGAGACATAGAAAAAGAATGGTATAGTGGAACAAGAATTGGTTTGGAGGACAAGACCTGTATTCTGCTTCTGCTTCTGCTGCCAGTTTCTTTTATGATTCTCTGCAAATCATTCACGCTATCTGGACCTTGTTTCACCATTTCATTGTCCACTTTCCTCTCTTAAATAATGAGAGGATAGGAGAATATGTTCTCTTTTTCCTGTTAGCTTGAAAAGGCACTGATTTTAAACTGAATAAATGTAAGTACTTTACATTTAGTGTTTCAAATGCAACTATAGGATGAGCTTACTACAACATACACCATGTCGTCAAGTTCAAGGTGATATGAACATTTCTTATAGATAGAATTATATTTAGCTATATTCTTTCTAATGAATGTTTCTTTTTTTTCTTGCACTCTTGTATTTAGTACAGATTCTTTCATGAAATAAGTGATCAGTAACTTTTTCTTTTTGATGATGACCTTTTTCCCGTTTCTAATATTTTGAAAGCCGGTGTTTTAGTAGTCATTTTCTGTAAGGCCACATTAGTCTATGAAGCAAAGTTTGATTTTAGAATATCAAGGTAGCACCAACTGCCCTTTATCTACATTGATGGCTTTCTATATTGTTAGATTGGTTCAATTCTCTTATTCTCATTATTTAAAGTACATAGTTACATGGACTACACTTGATAAAGGTATGTATGAAAAGTATAAATGTGTATGTCACTGTGATTTTAAATGTCATCCTTCAATGCTCATATGAAAAAAAATGGAATGATATGTGGGGTGGTAGATTCAAATTGGATTTCTCACCTAACATTTTTAATATTTGGTTTCTTATTAAGCAAATAAAATAGGTGATAATGTATGAAAATCTTGCACCTGAAAAATAGTCATTCTCCGAATGGCTGACAGCAGTTTAGGGTAGCATTAAAGTCACCATGTTTTCCTGTATCTGGGGAGCACTGTCACAGTGCTTGAATACGTCACCTAACAGGCTCTCAGAAAGATGGACCCCAATGTGGCAGCTTGTAGCTATACATTAGCGCGGTTTGTGTTACAGCCAATTGCTGTCTGACCTCTCCTCCCAGCAGAGGCAGTGTAGCGCCATCTGTACATCTTTTAGTCACATTAAATCATGTCATTTAAAGGGCCTCTGAATGTGAACAAGTTTACCTTATGCTTAGGAGAGAAATTAGTCAAACTGCTGAATTCCAAGTCCATGTTCATTTGCACTCACCAATTTTCATATTGTTTTAATCTTTTCTGGAGTGATAATAATACTGTCAGAGACTGCTATCTGTTCAAAATCAGCTACTGTCATAGCTAGAATATCACTAAAGGTTTTTTTAAAAAGGTCATTAAGGTAATTTGAACTTTTCATATGCCAACTAGGTCCCAAGGTTGGAGTCTGAACTACATTCCCAATCGGGATGTAGATTTTTCAGACATAATTTGGCCCAGGGGCTACCTTGCTAATGTATATTTACATGAAAGACCAAGGAATTTCATAAGACACAAGCTACTCTAAAAGAGAGAATTGAATTGACCAGGTCTATTGAAGGAACACCTTCTGGGCCCATGGGCATGGATATGGTCTAGGCCTGCACAATCAAAATATGCCATTACCCTAGCACAGTAATTTTCTCCCCTGAGGAATGCACATGTGAGTAGGCTAAGGCCAATCAGAGCTCTCCCCAGGATTTTCTTTGCAGAGAATAGGGTAAGATTGTCCCTTTGAGATGAACTTGCTAACCCTGAAAAACATGATTATGGTTGTGCCAGTGACCATCTTAATGGAACGGAGAGTAAATCTGCTTTATAATTGGGAAGACAGAGTCCTCATTACAGTACTTAAGCTTCTACCTTTATGCCAGCCAGACTGGAGCAGAAGTAGGATTTCTGGAGCTTTGGACTTCAAAATTGCATAAGCCTTTTTTTGGTTTGTTTTTTACTTGCTTGTTCAAGTCCATGTTTCTCAAAGTGTGATCTCTGTAGCAGCAGCATTAACATGAGCTGAGAACTGGTTAGAAATGCTCATTGTAGGGCCCTATCCCGTACTTTACAAATCAGAACCTCTGGGAATAGGGAAGAAGTATAACAGACTCTCCAAGTAATTCTGATGCATTAAAGGTTGAAAAACACCGGTTTAAGTTATTGTGAATCAAGTTTCTAGCCATCTTCAATTGGCCAAGTCCTGATATAGCAGTGACAAATAAGAACTTTCATAACAGTGCTAATAGTAATCAGAGAAGTATTTTGGTTAAAAAGTGTTCTTACTTGACCATATCAGAGACCTAGGTTTGAGTAAGGAGACTCTCTCAGGAGACTCCTGGAGTATCTGTTCTTAGTTTAGCCCCATAACAACCTAGCCTCAAATGGAGTCACAGGTCACTGGGAGATAAACATTGAAGAATCTTTTCCATCTAGGACTTCAAATTATTAGAATTTTAAAATTGTAGAGATATGGATAGGAATCTTCTCTGCAACTTTATGTCAGCTTGAACACATTCTATTTAAAAGAACTGCTTAATTTTAATTTCAATATCTATGTTTAGAAGAGAACCTTTATACATTTTCTCAAGGGGGAGATTTAGTCCCTCAATCTAAATATCTCTGCCTTTGATCCAAATCATTCCAATTTACTTTAACATAAGAGGGTGCCTTTTTTCAACTGGCTTAATGCTGGATACTGTGTCATCAAGGTAAAAATATAGTCAGAAATCTCTTGTGAGCTAATTGCATAATAGCAGTATGTTCCTTGATTAACAATTAAAATATAAAATATATGCTTCTAAGAAGTATTGCATCCTTGATCAAAAAAATTAAATAAAACAAAAACCACTGTCCTTCACACGCTTATGAATGCAGAATATACCACATGGAAAGCACTGGGTTTCCTTTAGTGTTATTTTTAAATATTTAGACATCTCCATGATTCACGTTGATGATTTGGCAGATGTAATTCTCATGATACCTTCTTTTCAGAGGATTTATGCTTTGAAACATATCTAAGAGCTGAAAAATTATTGCCTTAATTACAAAAATAGTGTCTCTTTGTACACTTTGTGTATTTCATAAGTTTGAGTATGACTACCAGTAATTACTTATTAATTGTAAGACCTGGACTAACAAACAGAAATATATTAATCTATAAAATTCTTTGCAAGGATATTGACAACATTGACAAAATGTTTAATTAACATTTAGTTATAATTAGAGGTTATATTATATAAAGTTGCCTTTTGCAAGCTATGATTGTCTCCACAGTTCAGAGGGCTTGCATGGATGGGAACTGTGTGGCTATTAATGGGAGCAAGTTTCCTGTTGGAAGTATGTGTTAGTATTTTGCAGACAGGCTTCTTTTCCAAGACCCAAGTAGGCTAAAAAATTCCATGGGTACATATCAGTATTTTAAAGAAAACTATTTCTGAAATTAGGGTAAACGTGAAAATTATCGTCAAAACAGAAAGCCAGATTGTTCTTGGTCCTTATTAATAGTGTCCTAAGTCACTGAAACAGAATTCAGCCAACTCATGGAAAATTCTTATATCAATTTTTACTGTATATATGTTTATTCCCTTTTTAAAACCAGTGTAACAGCAACAAACAGGGATAAACTTTGAGGTCAAACAAACATTTGTTAAAATTCTGGTTGTACCAAATACGTACCAGCTGTATGGAGTTAGGCAATATACTTTTTGTGAGGCTTTGTTTCTTTAATATAAAATGAAGATAATTAACACCAGTATTCCTAACACCATGTCCTACAATGTCCAGGATAACAAACCTCCACTCATCTTTTGAAATGCTGCAACATGGATGCAACTGGAAGCCATTATCTTAAAAGGAATTAATGCAGGAACAGAAAATCAAGTGCTGTGTTTTCTCACTTATTATTGGGAGCTAAACGTTGGGTCCTCAAGAACACAAAGATGGCAACAGTAGAAACTGGGGACAAATAGAAGGGGAGGCAGGTGAAGAGGGTTGAGAAATGAACCATTGAGTACTATGCCCAGTACTCAAATGACGGAATCATTCCTACTCCAAACATCAGTATTGCACAATATACCCAGGAAACAAACCTGCATATGTACCCTCTGCATCTAAAATAAACGTTGAAGAAAAGAATAAAATTCAAAGAAATAATTACCAATAAAATAAAATGCAAGGTGATTTGGAATTTTGATGCTCATGGTATATGTAGGTCTATAAGCGTGATTACCAGCAATGCATTTTCAGTCTAAGAGGATAAATTTTCCAAGCAGAAAATGACAATTTTTCAGTCAAGGATCCAGTAAGTGTACTTACTCTTTCATCCCTCAGGGTCACTTTTTTTTTTTTTTTTGCAAAAAACTTCCCCTGATTTTCTAGTCTGGACTATATGATCTGCCTCTGTGCTTCTCCAAAACTGTATTCATTCTGCTATCAACAGCTTTTAGAATATACTGTCTTCTGTCTCTCTTATCCATTATAATCCCTGCTCCCTGAATACTGAATTGATATATCATTTGCTTTGAAATTTCACCATCTACTTCAAGGTAAAGCATTTGTCACAATCAGTAAGAGCTGTTGATTAATTATAGTCCCCTTTCCTTTATAAACTGTTTATGTATTTATATGACAAAAATATGAAACTAGAAAACTGGATAAAATATAATGTTGCAGGGATGTGGATGTGTAACAAGCCTCATGTGCCGCAGGTGCATGTGGATTGGTGCTGCCCTTCTGGAAAGCTGTCTGTCATACTTAGCCAAATCAAATATATACTCACCTACAGCCCAGCAATTCTGCTCTCAGGCATGTAACATAGAGAAATTCTCAGAGAGGTGTGTAAGGGGATTTGTTAAAGGATGCTAATGTTAGTGTTATTTCTGGTGGCAGAGAATTGGAGGCAATCGAAGTGTCTATCTCCAGGGGAGTGGGCAGATCTAGTGTGGTTGGCAGCATGTATTACACACTGTACTCTGCAGCATTCAGTAATAATGGAGCCAGATAGGTGAATATCCAGAAACGTGTGAATCTTTAAAATATAATGCTGAGTGCAAAGATAAGAACAGTAAACTTTAACACAACGTCATTTAAAATGTATGCACACAAAACAGCAACACACATTTTAATTTTTTGAAATGACTTAAACTTTTATTTTAGATTCAGGGGTACTTTGTTACCTGAATCTTTGTACATTGCATGATGCTGAGGTTTGGGCTACAACTAATCCCGTCACCCGCAAACTGAGCATAGTATCCAGCAGTTAGTTTTTCAACCCTGGACTCCTTCTCTCCCTCTCCCTTCTAGTAGTTTCTGATGTCTATTGTCATCTTTATGTCTATGAATACCTAATGTTTAGCTGCCACTTATAAGTGGGAACATGCGGTATTTGGTTTTCTGTTCTAAAGCAAATATTTTCAGGAACACCTAAGACCAAAATAATGTATGTCAAATACATTGGAATGGTTGCTTTGGTAGGAGAAAGAAAATGAGAATGCTGAATGCTGATAATAGGAAAAAAAATAAAAAGAAAACGTATAGGAGGTTAAAAGAGACACAAACAAGAAGTCCTATAAGACCTTTTACAAAATTTGCATAATTGAAAAAGCACTGACAAATCACAAAGATTTCTAAAGCTTAGCAGCTATTAATTGGCACTGCTAAAACAGGAAGAAGTTATAGATTATAGAAAGGGAATAACTTAGATGCTGTTATCTAAGAATAAGCTTTGTCTTCTTAGAAGAGAAAGAAATATTTAATCCTATGCCTGACGGGAAAAGATGAGAACCACTGAATCTGCAACCTTTGCTGTTGGAATCAAATGTTTGGCATTTTAGGAAATTTCTTCTCAAGGGCTAGTCTTGAAATCAGATCCCACTGTTCACAGGCTTTTCCTTTTTTTTTTAACCAAAAATAAGAAACAGAAATTGACAGGCATTGAGAGAAACAGAAGATTCATGGAAAAAATAATAGTTCTTTTTAATCATGGAAATGAGGCAGTGTTGATCAAGCAAAAACAAGCTAGGGAAGCAACAGCAGCAAATGGAAAAGGAGCAAAAAGCTCATTAAAGCAATGATGTGAAATCTAGAGAGAAGAGTGGAATGAAGACTGCACATTCTCACACTGCATCATGGTAAAGTGAAAAGAGAAAGCAGAGTTTGGTGAGAAAAGAATCTCTTCAGTTACATATAAACAGATATTTCAATTTCTGTAAATTTCATTTCATATTTTATGTCTCAGTGCAATCAAAGTTTTTCTGATTGTTTTCTGAATTTATAGAAAAGGGAGTTTTAACTAGGTTGTGGGCCAAATACTTTCTTGAGAAAATTTGGCCAAATTTAGCCAATTTTCTCTACTTCCTTACCTATAACCATTTTTCACCTGTTAATCGTTCTGGTTGTAGCCATTTTTACTGTAATTTAGCCATCTCTAAAGCCATGGTTCTCAAACTTTGTGCGCTTTTGTAAGAATTCCCTTGGTAATGTGTTAAAATAGCACATTCTTTGGACATCTGTCCCCCAGAAATTCCGGAGTAGCATTTCTACCAATTCTAGTCTAGATGATAGTCTTTGTAATCACATTTTATGGAATATCTCCAAGGAACTAGTTTTGGAAATTGGAAAATAATATACATCTGCAAATGTCACATTCCTTAAAGCAAAGTCATCACATAAGTAAAAGTTAGAAGCACTGTGATATGACCCATAAAATGGGTGAATTTTTTCATCTTCCATCATAACATATCATTGTGAAGGATTCCAATGTACTTTCAAATAAAAGGAAACACTACTTTGAATGTATTTTTGAGTTATCATTATTTCACTCATAGTTAAGACATTTTTCAAAATCCAAAATTATGGGATAAGAAAAGACTTTTGGCTGAGCTGAAAGAGCCATAATGGTTATTCTGAAACCTGTCCTAAATGGGACTGCTTCCTAGTATCTCTCCCTGGAACCCATCATCTGCCAGTGAACGTGCATTTACTCAGTTACCCAGGACACTGTACTTTTTATAGCAGCACAGACAGAAGAACATTATTACCATTGTGATACCAAGAAATGAAAAATTGAAAACATTGCTATTCCTGGTTCTTCTTCCTCAACTCCTCCAAAACTCAGTCCAGGCCATGTTCCTACGTGGATTTATCCAGCTAAGGCTGATATAGAGTGCTAGTCCTCCCAGGAAAAATGAGGTGGTACATCTCTTCTCAGGTAAAGTTTATACCAGTGCACTGTAACCCCTGTGGAAGGGCAGAGCATGTGAGGCTAATCATCTCATTCTTTTGAAGAAATAGGCTGAGCCCTTGAAGAATAACTATGCCATTTTATGCTCTAACAGAAGACCCATTTTCCATGATCAAATGATATGTTAGAAAAGCCTAGAAGTAAGTAAGTAATTAAGTAGATTAAGTAGGGTAGCTCATGCACCAACTAAGGGAAAAAGAAACAAGCCAAAATCTCTAAAAACTGCCCATCTCTGTTTCAAATTGGGTGTTATACTATTGACGAGTATTGAAGTAGCAATTTTAGAACATAGACTTTGACTTAAAAGGAGACTTTTAAGTCATCTTTGACTTAAAAAGGAGACTCAGGTGATATAAAGAATGACTTGGGTTATACTAAGATACAAAGGGCCTTTAGAAAAATGATCAGAGTTGTAATATGTCTCAATAATATTTCTAAATATCCTCTTAAAATTTGTATTTAAAGGGAACTTTTCAGGACAGATACTTCATGAAAAGTAATTGAGTTACTGTTAGTAATTGAGGAATTTTATGGGAGCCTCCAGTTTTGACATATAATCTCTCCCATTTAAGTATTTTCTTTAACATAGGTACAATAACAGCATTTGCATTTGTTTTCATTATGCTGATGCAAAATTTACACGTTTAACTAGGTGTGTAAACACATAAAATTATTCACTTCGAATAGCTATTTGCAATTTATTCAAGTAGGATGAAGTGACAGGTATTCCTTTCTTTATCGTTTTCTCTATAAAGAATATTTAATTTTTCAGGCAGTCTCTCTCTTCCTTTTAGATAACTTTTGAGGTATCAGATCTAGAACATTTTACCAGCACTTGTGTGGGGAGCTTCAGTTGCATCTGTGGGTGTTTTGTCCCCGTTCGTTTCCCTGTTTTTTGGAGAACTATGGCTCCTGTTAGTGTTTCAATCAGATTTGGGGGAAAAAAAGTTTCTCTGGCATTCCTTCATTCCTTCTTCTCATTTCAATGGGTGCCATTAGCAATATCTGAACCGAACAAAGAGACAAGAAACAAAGTTGTCATGTCTCAGTCCAAATTCTGAAACCCAGAAGAGTTTTTATTTTTTTTTTCTCTCTACACCATTTGATTTGCTTTCTTATAAAGTTAAAGGCAGGCTTGCTTTAGTTTTATCTTGTTTTCATTTGCTCAAGCTCCATTTCTCAGTTCCGGATGTTCTGAAGATTATGTGTAGAGATCTGACACCCATCTTTTCTTGGCTATGGAATCCCGGCAGATTAAACTACGAACACGATAGCACTGCATTCTTCTTAAGGCTACCAGAGAAATGCCTTCCACTCCGGCCCTTAGTTTAGTAGTGCATGTTTTTAAAACAAATAGGTCAAGTTTAAAAGGGATTTTTCATAATAAATGTTAAAGGTACAAGGAGATGAAAAAAAGTGTTTGGTGAGTCTTTCTGATCATTTTAAAGGACAGTCTTAGAATTTCAAGGAAGCTAGAATTCCAGGGGATAGTTTCATAAGTATGTTTAAACTTTAGATATTTGTGAACAATTAATTATTTTTTAAAGCTTATACTGTTGCCAGAGAAGTTTTCTTTTTTCCAAATCGAGTGTTTACTTTTCTTCTATCTTAAGACTGTACTTTCCGCTTAATCTTCTAGCAGGTGCCTTTGTTTAAAGAAAATAATTAAAGATTATGCCTTTAAAAAATGTGCCCAAAATGAAGCAAAGTGTAACTATGATAGTTGGAAAATATAAAATATTTGGCTGAGATACCTGACAGGCAACAAATAAACTGGAAAAAGAGAGGTTCTTATTATAACAACAGCTATTCCCAACCTTGCTATCCAAAGATTAATTAATCCGTCTCATTTCTTTCTTTGCCTCATATTCTTCCTCCTCCTTCTTGCTATTATTGTAATGATCAGATTCTGCACTCTCTGAAGGCAGAGAAAAATCTTTCTTTTGCTCTGCATCATATTGCCATAGAATTTAAGCTAGATCCCTTGAAGGAGTTTGTTCCTGGCTATATATATCTGACCCTTAGCAAATGCACAATAAGTATCTGTTGAAAGAATGAATAATTGAATGAATGAATGAATAAGATGTCATGTCCCCACTAATGTTGACAGGTGGTTTTCCATCCAATGTAAATCCTGTCTTTTATATTTTTCCTTAAGTGGTAATTATAAGTTTACGTCATAATCAGCTTCAATTTTTTTGCATATGAAGGTTCTCAGATTTTGAAAGCCAGCAAGTGAAACCATTCCTGTACTTTTTGATAGAATAAGAGACAGGTCCGTGTATTGATAACAAAACTAGAAAATATAACCAGTGAAGTAATTTGGAATCAGACAAGGAGCCCCTAATTTTAGCTTGAATGAATGTTTTATATTTTAATTTATGGGGCTGCTTTGTAGACAGCCAAAACCAAAGCGCTGCTCCCAGGAGACCTCCATAAAAGGAGATCATGCTACAGCCTTATTTGGAAATGTTTCTTTATGTTTCACATGTTCTCCTTCCATACAACTACATTTAAATTCCCTGAAAGTATAAACTTTATTCTCATGTAATCCCAGGAAAAAGACATTACAACTGAATAACCATACATCTTTTATGCTGAAATTGAGTCACTCATCAAATTTCATTTAATTTCTTTGGTGATGCTTATTTACCACTGTAAAAAATATACTTACAGTTCTCTTCCGCAATTTTTTCCCTGAGCTTGGTGAAATTTCCTAACTTTAAAAGGTTGAAGGGGAAATGGGTAAATGATTCTAAAACTGTGTTTCAGTTCATTTGTTTTCTTCTCCTCCAACTTCATAGTGCCATTCTTGCCTATCTTCTTGCTAGCTAGATCCATTCAGGGACACATTTCAAGCAGTTTCAACTCTTTTAATTAGAATTTATTTTTAGATATTTATATTACATTACATTTAAAGTTTTATTTCATTTTGTAAAGTTTCATTTCAAAATGGAAAATATACTTATTTTGTGTGCCAGACAGTCCTGTCCTTTGATGGTGGTGCTTACTCCCCTAAACCTCTACAGTTGTCACTTCAAAGATTTAGGGCAAAATTAACTTAGAGTTGTTTTTGCTGAAGCAGACTTAGAAGGCCTTTGCCCAGGATGATGTTTACACATAGTAGGTGCTCAATAAATATATGTGACTGATTGTGAAAGTCATCATTATCTATTAAATATTACTATCATAAGGGCAAAAATTTATAGGGAGAAAGATCAGTGCATCTATTTATCGTTCTTTTTGTTCAATGAAAATGTACTTAGAGGTCGGGCGCGGTGGCTCACGCCTGTAATCCCAGCACTTTGGGAGACCAAGGTGGGCGGATCACAAGGTCAAGAGATTGAGACCATGCTGGCCAACATGGTGAAACTCTGTCTCTACTAAAAATACAAAAAACTTAACTGGGTACGGTGGTGTGCACCTGTAGTCCCAGCTACTTGGTAGCCTGAGGCAGGAGAATTGCTTGAACCTGGGAGGCAGAGGTTGCAGTGAGCTGAGATGGTGGCCACTGCCAGCCTGGTGACAGGGACTCTGTCTTGAAAAAAAAAAAAAAAAGAAAAAGAAAGAAAGAGTACTTAGAGTAAATCACAAATACGCAGATATACATTATGCATTTTCTTTTAACCTGAACTTCCTTGTGACATGTAAATTGACTTGTTTATGTTAATAGCAGCCATTTAGGAGTAGGTTTCTAAAGCACTGCATGATAATTAAATTGGGCATAATTCACAAATTGTATGCTACTTTGAAAATGGGCTCCTTCAAAAAGGTATAAGCTAGAACAGAATGTATACATCACAACTGTCTCTGAACAGATTCTCATTACATAAAACCGCACACACAGTGTGGCAAAGATAATGCCAGCACTTAATGTAGAAAAATAATGCAACATGTTCTTCTTTTGGTTCATTTACTGCCATATGTTACTTGAGTAATGAAAACCTATTTGGTGTAGAGACAGAAGTGGATGTACTCTGAAAACCCTAGTCAATAATGAAGGCTTATATTTGCTATTTCTGGAATGACTGCTAAGTACTCAATTATGAAACATCTCTAGATTATTAGGAAATTTCATTTGATGTGTCCCCTATAAGGACTAGAGGAGGGCATTTAGTTTTCTTTATTCATTACCCAGTTACTGTGTAATGAAAATTCTTCCAAATTTGGAAATGCCTAATAACTATGCAATTCTACTAGTACTAAATTAATTAATATTTAAACATTTTTATCTCCATAAGAAAATGCTATTAAAGAATTACTGGTTGCCCAAATACTCATATTTATCATTACTTTATATGATATCAAACAGAACTGTGAATTAAATATTAATTTAAATTATTCTAAAATGTATCAAAAATTCTATTAATTATCTAAATTATTCTAGGTTGTGGAAAAAATCTGGAGTACAAATAATAAACTTTATCAATATTTAAACAGAAGTGAATTAAGTAACTTATTTAATATTACTGAGAAGCAATGTCTACAGCTCAAATCCGAACAAATAAAAACCATGTTTTGCTGTTTATTTTATATGATTGTCGAAGACAAATGAATTCCAAGGTACAAAAATAATTAGAAACACAAAGACAAATGATGGCAAATATTTTGTGAATTTGGCTTCTTAACTTTTCTGTTTGATTATGAAGAGATTTCTGCCAGGACAAAAAATAAACTGATCAATTTCTATAGAGTCATTCCATTAAGTTAGCAAATTTTTCAGACGTTTAGGCTGACCTGGTTCCAAACTACAAATTTATGGCTCTTAATCCAGTTTGAAGTTAACTCCCCAAGTCCCTAATTAAATAGGTACAATTGTGTGGGATTATACTCTTTGCTTAAATTCACCTCAAAGATTTTCTTTGATGAAGCTTTAACCCACAAATTTTTAGTTTACCATTTACCATTTATTGAGACAATGTCTTTCAATTTTGCATAGTATTCATATAAATTAAAATATAATGAAAAATAGGTACTTGAACATAGCCCCTAAAGCCTCATGCAACTAAAAACAGTGGCTGATAAATTACAAAGAGAAAAATAAACAAGTTTACAGTGGCACTTTGCTAATGCTGAATTTTAAGTACATATCGAAAAACACTGAAGTCAAACAAAGAAAATGTTTTACTAAATGGTTAGAAAACAAACTGAATCCTTCAAAATAGAAACAGCACCCTCCTCTCTTGCTCCTCCCCCTTCCACATATGTTACACTAAGCATTGTCTTATCTAAACATATATAAATTGCTTGTTTAGAACTTGGAAAGAATTTAAGGCAAAAACCATGTGACTATGGGAACAGAAACTTCGTACTTCAAATTCAGGGTATCAGAGCATGTCTTGCCACTTTCAATCCTAGGCATAGGTTCTGGAACTCTTCCTATATGATGGCTGGAGGACAATGGAATTTCTTCAGCTTCAAACCACTGGTGTTAGCTCTAGGATTTTGAGGTAGAGCAGTATGACATTAGGAGTAGAATACGAATGACAAGTCAAATAGAATCTCTGAGGGTGGAAGATGCAGGGTGAGGTTTAAGTGGATGGTGTTAAGTAAGAATGAAGAAGGAAAGGAAAGAAGTTAAAATAGGAGTTTTTACGGGATGTGGTTTATCTTCCCCCGCCCTCCCCTCTTTTTGTTTCTTCTCTTATTGTTATTCCCCACAATAGTTTGGGTTGGACAGGCAATGTAAATATGGATGGTTTCAAGGGAAGGAAAATAAGAGAATTGGTGGTCAAATAGCATTTTTTCTACTTTTTCCCTCATTCTTAGCTTTGCTTCACTCATAAATGTTATTTTTTCTTTTCTTTTATGTTTTATTTCCAATATTTGTTCTCTTACCCCAGGCTTGGGCAGGAGGTGGCAGAGGTGGTAATCAGTAAAAATCTAATCAAAGCACAAAGAAGACAGTCATTCTGTTGTCTTTCTTTCCCTTTAACTGCCTTTGTTATTAGGATGAAGAATAAAGGACATGAGCATTTTCTGTTCACCACTCTATCTCTTCTCTACTATTGGCTTCATAATTGTACATCCTGTTTAGACAGGAGGCAGGACTTAATTCTGGAGGTAGGTCTTGGACCCCAGACCAAAAGGAGGGCTAGTTGAAATAGGGATAGGGTGGCAGCAGCTTTCCATAAGACATGTCCAGCCGTGTGCCGGGTCAGTTTATCATTGCCATGGCAACACCTGGAAGTTACCACCCCTTTCCAAGACAATGACCCAACGACCTGGAAGTTACCGCCCTTTTTCTAGATATTTCTGCATAATTTCCTCCTTAATTTGCATTTAATTAAAAGTGGGTGTAAATATGACTGCATAACTGCCTCAGAGCTGCCACTCTGTGCACATTGCCTATGGGGTAGCCCTGCTCTGCAAGGCACAGTACCTCTGGTGCTGCTGTATGCTGCTGCTCTATGCTGCTGCTTCAATAAAACGTGCTGTCTAACACTTCCAGCTCACCATTGAATTCTTTCCTGGGAGAAACCAAAAGCCCTCCTGGACTAAGCCCCAATTTTGGGGCTTGCCTCCCCTATGTCACAGTCAGTCTAAACACTGCTGCTGCCTACCATGGGATTTGGAGAGGTTCTGGCATTGCTCTGACCTGTAACCTTCTCACTTTTTTGTAACTCAAATAAACACTACAACCCCAAATGGCCCAGCCTAAATATTCTGTGATATTCAAAGAAACACAGTCCAGCAAACAATGTTAGTAAAATGTCACCCAGATCTTTACTTTCAGCTCTTGAAAATCACAAAAGGAGATCCTGTTCAAAATTCACAGTACCACTTTATATCCGTTTTCTGTAATTTCTCTTCCTTTAACACTTTCTCCCATGCCTAGATGCTTTGAAACCCCTTTTTCTCTACCTCTAAACTTTCAGTTTTCTGATATAAATTGCCCTTGGGAGGGACTTTTTTCCTTTTCTAGTTTTCTCTTTCCTTTTAATTTGTTCTATGTTCTCATTCCAGTAAACTTCTACCCTTTCTGATACAAGTCTCCCAATCTCTTAGCTGGTTTTTCACCAACCCCCAATACCCTAATATGGCTGATAAAGCTAATGGGGAGATTAGAATGTGGGGCATGGGGTAGGGAGAAGGAAAAATGTCAGAATTTCCTTAATAGCTAGGGGAATTTAAAGATGCTTGAAGAACTCACACATTAATATTCTTTGCCCTTGTTAGAACATCTTCAATTACCTTTCTCCTTAGTTGTCTCTCTTTTAATTACAAATATATACAAGTTCTCTTATCCCCTAAATAATCCCCACAAACTTACTTAAAACTTAACCTTTCAACCTAATCCTCAGACAACCCATAAAAATAGCTTTCTTATGCTGCCTCTATTTTCTAATTTTCCTTTTTAAAAAATAAAAAAATCCCACCGAAGCCTGGCTTCCATGCTTGCTATAGGTTACCAGTTGTTAAATTTAATGGCTTCTTTTCAGGCCTGCATCGTATGGATTTCTTTGAAGTCTTAACATTCTTTCTTGAAACTTCTGTTTCTGTCTCAGCAAATTATTTTGTATTTATTTTTCTTGCGACTTTTTCTTAGCCTGCTTCTTTTATATTCTCACTATGGACACATCCCAGAGGGCAATCTCAACTATTTTGGGGATAACTCTCACATCTAAAACTCCAGACTTTTTTCTGCAGAGTTACCACAGGTCCCTTTGAAAGTCTAATGAGAAGGCAGCAATACTTTCCACAAGAATAAAAAAAATGCCTATTCAATAAGCATATAAAGTTTTATATTCTGTGTCTCAAGCTATATGGACTCCCTGAGGTTCATCCATAGACAACCTGCTCCAGAGCTAGATAGCACTGCGATTAACATTCCTAGCTGAATATCCTTTAGGTTCCTTCAGCTTGTCAGGTTCTTAGCCCTCCCTGTAAGCTTCTCTTACTCCACCAAAACTTTAACAAGTTCCTCCTGATTTTACTTTCATCTATTGGCTTCACTATCCAACAGATCATCCAAACTAAAAACCCCTACATAATTCATTGTCCTTCTTTCTCCCAAGATATACCAATATGGCACCAAGTTCCAACAATTTCATGGAATCATTTCCTATTTATCTACTTTACCTGCTGTTGTATTAGTTGGGCCCTCTTCACATGTTTCTTATACTCCAACATTTTAGTCTAGATTTCTCTCACTGTAATTCATCCTCATATTGTCAACGACTCTGTGAAGCTATCTTTCTAAAGCACAGATCTAACCTAATTCCATGACTAAATACATTTGTTGACACCTTATTGCTTCAAGCAGGGTCACAAACTCAAATGACCTTAGAAGCCAGACAAGGAATATAAATCAGTGAAACAATGACTGGGCAGGAAACAGCCCAGAGGTGGGGGATCCTAGAGGCAGCTCCCACTCAGTCCTTGTCATTTGTTGCCATATAAAAAACACATGTCCAATGTTGCCAAATATTTTAGTTTTTCAAGAGAAGGTAACATTTAATTTTTTTAAGTAAAATCTCTTAATTTTAAATGATTAGCTCAAATTATTTAAAGTATGATGTAAGATAAAACTGTCAAGAACTCTGAAGGATCTGACATTTTATGCTAATTGCAAGCTAACAATTTAGCCTGTTATGGTTTCATGGTTGTTGGCAGAAGACATGAAAGATAAAGAACTTTATAACTCATGGTAATAACAGTAGCCACTGTCAACATGTGCCCTCATTCCCTGAACCCGATTCCAACAGTGACATGAAGGGGATCAAAAGAGAGCTACACACACAGTGGTTTGTAGTACAGGAGAATTACCCTGAGTTTTGGGACCTGAATATTTTTTAATGGGCAGTAAGTTTGCCTGCCATCTACTCTGGAAGGAGGCACTATTTTCCAGGTCTGTTCGCTACACAAACATCTCTGTGAAGATGGTATGGAAAAACAAAGGCAGTCAGTACTTCTGCTTGTAAGATATGCGGAAACCTGAGAGACCTATAGAGAATTGTCTCTCTACAACCAAAATTAAAACAGATTCAGAGGGCAGCTCTAACCTGTGGGATGTGAGATTGTGACCTATGGTATAGAGCTGAGGTCATCACACTACAGCCTGCATACTGGCCATCTGTTTTTGTAAATACAATTTTCTTGGCCCTGCGCCACGCCAATTCATCTGCATATACCTATGGCTGCTTTTATGTACCATGGCAAAGTTGAATAGTTATAACAGAGAGCAAGCTTAAAATGTTAGCTATTTGATCCTTTAAGGAAAAAAGACTACTTTTTCTTGACTGAACACCGGTATAGAGAATACAATTTGAGCATGTTATCTAGAATACTTTAAACATTACAATCAACAATTAATGAATGAATTAAACAAATATGTTTTGAGCAGCTACTGTTTGTTGGCTCCAGGCCCAATAAAGGACACAGACAATAGAACAGTGAAAATAATATAGTATAAACTTTCCTATACTTGCTGTAACCACATGGATTTGTGGAAGTACATAGGAGGGAGAGTCTACACAGCATGGGAGAGTAGGGAGGCTTCCTAAAAGAGAGTCTTCAAAGATGAAGATGTATTCCCTAGATACAGAAAGAGGTAAGGACATTCTACATATAGAAAGCAGAGGGTACAAAACTTGGAGGTTGGAGAAAGAAGACAACATTGGGCCAATGTGTTTGGTAGAGAGAAAATATTAGGTACAAGAAAGGGCAGTGTGTATGAGGTGGGGTGGAGAAATGGGTGACATGAGTAGGGGCAAGTTCATCAAAGGCTTTGAATGTCTTGCTGAGGAGTTTATTCTAAAATAATAAAAGCCATAAGGTAAGAATTATATGGCATTTTTGGAAGTTAGTGAGGCTGAAGAGGAAAAAAAGGCCAGTTTGGATGTGGTCGCACTGACTCAGATATAAAATAATTAACACCAGAAGGAAGCAGTAGGGAATGAAGAGGAGGAATGTATTAGTTCTCATACCACTATAAAGAACTACTTGAGACTGGGTAATTTATGAAGAAAAGAGGTTTAATTGATTCACAGTTCTGCAGGCTGTTCAGGAAACATAGCTGGGAGGCCTCAGGAATCTTACAATCATGGCAGAAGGTGAAGGGAGGGCAAGCACATCTTTACATGGGAGCAGGAGAGAGAGAGAGAGAGAGAGAGAGAAGGGGTAAGTGCTACACTTTCAAACAACCAGATCTCGTGAGAACTCACTCACTATCATGAGAACAACAGGGAGGAAATCTGCCCCCATGATTCAGTTACCTCCCATTAGCCCCCTCCCCCAACATTAGGGATTCCAATTCAACACGAGATTTGGGTGGGGACACAGAGCCAAACATATCAAGGAATGAGCAATAGGAAAGAAGAGGAGATGGGATTAGATATTCACATTCTTTCATGTGCCCTCTGCTCCAGCCACATCAAATTATGTACCTTTCCTTGAGTTCAGCATGCTTTTTTCATATGTGTGTGTATGCACATGTGTGTATTCTTTTCTGAGGTGAGGAAGAGGGGATCGCTTTATGTACTTAGGGTCTCAGTGCCCACCAGATTATAAGCAGCCTGATGGCAGGAACCATGCCTTGATTATCATTATACTCCTAAAACCCTATGAAGAGCTCGGTACTAAATAGAGACTTAGTACATTGCTGGTAAATGAATGAATGGATGAATGAATCAATGAATACATAGGTGCAACTTCACCTTCTTTCCCACTCATTCACTAGAACTCAGCTCAAAAAGAACTCCTCTTTATAAAGCTGAATTCCTTTCTTTACTCTTGTTACTTTCCTCAGAGTACTGTGTTCCTAGAGAATCTTGCATTATTACATGAAATCAAACTGAATAGCGACGGTCTCTGTCAGCCCCAGGAGAATTTTAGAACTCACAGGGGAAGTCTTATTCTTTATCCTATCTGTAGTGCCGGGTGCAGTACAGACAGTTTATAGTTGTTGTCTAATAAATGTTAGTAAAATGAACATGTACTTACACTTTACCAAGTTTATCTCTGATGAATCAATCATCTTTCTAAACAATTCAGACTGACTATTCATCATTCCATTTGGTAATCCAGTCCATGATCTGATCTTCAACTTTGATATATCTTTAGCCTGACAAGTTTAATTGCTGGACAGTGCAGAGATGGTCGTGGTCTCACTCTTTTTGTGCCTGATCAAATGAGTGTACGCTTAATGTAGTGAAAATTTCAGACAACTTGGCATCGTGATGGCTAAGAACCATAAAAACGAAGAAGAGTATAAGCAGTTGCTTGCCTGTGTTCTAATTGTATAGGCACTGTTTTAGCTTACCATCTGCAAAATTAGAATGACATTAAGTTTACCCCGAGTGTAAAGTATGAATAGTAGGTGGTTAGGGGGTATTTTGGACTTACAGTATCCTTTGCCAGCAGTGGTTTGAAGATTCTTGATGCTGCTGCTATGTGCTTTTATCCCCTCTGAGAGCACTCCATTTGCCTCATTAACCATAGGACTTGAATTAATATGAATTATTGAAGCTATTTCTTGTTGTCTGCTTTTTAAAAAGCATTTGGCTAAACAACATTGTTCTTTTCACAGGAAATGTTGATTAACCCTTTAGCATACTTGTTTAAAATAAAGAAAACATAATATTGCCAGTTTTTTTCAATGCCTTAAGACAGTGTTAATAATGAAATATAACATAGTTTTAATTATTATGACCCTGCCTCCCCCTTCCATGGGGAGGAAAGAAGTGCTATGAATATACAAGCAATAGAATTTCAATGGATTACCGTATTTCTTCTTCGTTTTCATCTAGTTTTTGCACATCTCTTCTACTATTATCACACTTACAATGTCACCATCAATCTTGGATTTTCATAGTGTTTAGCATTAAAAAGAAACCACTGCATAGTCTTAGACATTCAGCTACAAGAAGAGTTTAGTAAACACTATAGCTTCAGTCATGCACAACTAGGGGACTAGAAGACTAAAGAGCTCCTTTAGGTATCGTTGGAGATAGATATGTAAACTGGGTGGATGCCAATTGACAACTGTAATCAAGATTCATAAGTTCAGAGTGGACAAACCAGATAGATGGTGGACGTTACATACCAATTCTGAAGTGTATTTATCCATGCCTGAGTGTGTTGTCATTACACATCTGTTTATAGGAGCATGTAGTCTTCCGGAGTCAGGTTTGTCAACTATGTTGGTCTCTTGTGCCTGAAACAATCTTTGGGGGAACAAGAATGAAAGTCACTTCTCTAGGGTATATAGCCTTTCTCTAGATTTCTCAATTTGGATATGTTTAGGTAGGAGTGATTCAGAGCTTTGTGCCCAAACCTGGTCACAAGGAGACAGTATAATGAAATCAATCCTGACTCTAATTATTATCTGCCTAGACTTCAGACAAGCTAATATAGCTCTCTTGATCCTTGATTTCCTCAACTATACCAGATGAAATTTTATAAGAATTAAATAGAGTATTCAATGTAAAAGAGTTAAAACAGTGCTGGCATAGAGTAAGTCTTTAGTAAATTGTAGTTATTGTTTTCTCACACAAACCTTAAAAGGAAGCTCAGATAATCCTGGCTTCTTCTTGCAGACTTGTATGTCATGCAGTTTGGAAGCCTCTGTCAGATGGCAGTGGCTCCCTTGGTCTTCCAGAATGTCCTGCTTTAGTCTGCAGGCGTGACAGAAGATATGACCTTACTTAGACATTAAAAGGAGGAGGTGGGGAAGAAAGGAAAGGAAGAAGGGAAAGAGAGAGAACCGAAGGTGGAAAGGGGAGAAAGAAGAGATGAAAGGAGAGAAAAAGAAAGGAGGAAAGAAATACCTTTTCCTCACAAACTTTGGCAGTCTATTATGAAGACAGCATTTGCTAATTAGCAAACTGTTTTAAAATTTGTACAAAAATAGTTATGGATGGAACAGAAAGCTACGCCTTAACACATTGTAATATTGAGTCACGTTTGTCTTTATTTCAGTTGATTCAGCAGTTGGCATTGCCACCCATTACTTTATCAGTATGCAAACCTTGATTTTCCATTTTGAATTTGTATTTTTAAAACTTACCTTAAACATTTCCCTGGGAATAGTATAAATTTCTCATATGATGGTTAATGATAACTTTGCTTAATCCTGAAACCGTAGTTTCTCTCCAACACTGTAAAATCATTTTATGTCTTACTACACGCAAACAATGACAATTATACTAGAGCTGAAGATAAAGTAAGTGTTGGGTGCTTCTTCCTGGTTCTAAGGATGACTTAGTCAAGAAAGTTAATGACTGATATTTGGCTATGGAATAATTTAGAAGGGAAAGGCAAAATCAATTTTTATGAATTAAAAAACTCATGATTATTTAACATTCTATTTATAAGCTCTTTTGTAATGGAGAACGCTGCAATAAGAAAAACTAGTGTAAACTATGAGGCAAAAATTAGACTATTTTGTCTTAGCTTTGAATAAATAAATACTAAAATTTGTTCAACAAAGGATAGGCCTAGTTGTATTTTACAAAGGCCATGTTTGTATAGCATCTCATGGATATAAGTTTACATTCAAAGTTAATATAATTTCAAAATTGTTTGCATTTAAAAAAATTTTTTGATAATTATCACAGCCGAGCTGAAAGTGTCAGGCAATGTTAAAGTAGACACTGAGAAGACACTTTTTTATTCCTCCTGATAGTCATTGATATAATTAACTGCCAGCAGCAAAGTTATATATATATTCCATGGCCTTGAATTTGAGTCTAGCTAACTGGCCCCTGTGGGGCTAATGCCCATGACTTTGGCCTTTTTTACTATACTTAATAGTACAGAAACATAGATTCATTCGGCTCCTGAAGGATTAGAGTTTTCTCCATCTAGCCTCCTCTTCAATACCTATGCTGAATTTTTTCTTTTTTTGCTTTCAAGGATCTAAATTTGGCAATAATTGGTGAGTGCTGATTCTTAAACTTAAAAAAAGTCATATCGGCAATTTTTTTTTCTCTCTAGTCACAAGGTGTTAAAAACACCAAAGAGAAAAATGGAAATGTCCTAGCATTCCTAGAAGGCATTGTTCTTTATGCTCCCTTTAGGCTAAGAAAGGGAGTGCTATTTCTTCTTCCTTGTTCTTGAAGAAGGGAGAGAATGCAAAGAATATTAGATCAGAAAAATGTTCTACTTTTTCAGTCTTATTAATATGCCCTTCCCACCAGTACCAGCCCCTCTCTTCTTTTCTTTTTTTCCCCCCTTCTCTCACTAACAACAATTTCCCGAGGACACAGAGCCTGATAGTGCAAATAGGGTCACATTTGGAGACAATTTGGTGATATATGCTAATATCCACTCTGGACTAGCTGAGATCACCAATTTCATTTCTCTTGTTATCTATACCCTATGAACTGCAGCCTTCAGGGCAAAATGTATTTAACCTGCAATAATACATTGCCCAGGAGCCATTCAGTGTTTATGTCAGTCTATATTTTTATTTAGAAACAATTAGAGCTAGTTGGATTTCAAGAATTTTCTTGAGTTTCAGGTCAAAGTTTATTTTTTAAAAAAGAGAGAATAATCTACAACTTTATCAGCATGCAGCTAAAATAACAACTATATTTTTAGATTGCTAGTTCTTTTTTCCTCTGGCTGCATTTATCCCCTGCTGCCATAAGGTATGCACGGACATATACACTGAGAGCACACAGGGTGAAGGATGTGGGTATGGATGGTAGGGAAGATTTGTAAGAGATTTGTACTTGGTAGCAGTAAAAAAAATTCCAATAAACATTGTTTTCATAGGATAATCTCATCTCTGGAGAACAACAGGCATTTAATTAAAATAAAAACACCCATTGATTGAATTACAAAATTTTTAGATAATCGCAATTCTGACCTTTTGCCAAGTTAGAAAATATAGTAATGTTCTCATTTGGTACAAACGTTATTGGCTCCCACTGAATTTTTTACTCACTGTGATACCTATTACCAATAAAACAATGTAAAAACAACTTCAAATATAATTCTAAATGATTACATATGTTGATCATGTTACATTATTTTTCACTTTACAATGATTTCTTTTCATCCCTAAAAATAAATCCCTGAAAATATGAAATCTTTACATAGACATCACAGACAAAACATAAAATCTGTTCAAGTCAGGTCCCCTAATATGGACTGGGATAAACAGAAGCCATGCCCATCATCAGTGTGCTTTTTCAAAATGCTTGTCTATTACATAAATAAAATAATTTCTTGCCAATGAGGACAATTTGCACATAGCACTGAGATACAGTATCTCTATTTTTTCATTAGGCTGTTTTCAAAGAAGTGAGTAGAAATTCATCTGAGTTATGTATATAATGACACATTAAAATAATATGCTTGTGATAATCTCATGAGAATCAAGGGCTAGCCATTCAGCCATGTGACCTGACAGCCAGGACTCAGAGGGGAATGGAGTTTAGTAGCTAGATATATCCCCAACCGTCTCTAGGGACTTCAGAGTAAGTGTTTGTAACTGATCTACTTTTCCTCCCAGTGTACAAAGATTAAAATTCTGCATATTTGCTTCTCTAGTTATCATTATCAAATAAATCATTCTTTCATGTGTATATATACAGATATACATATATGTAAACATACAGATAACTTAATCCACTGCCTACTAATAGCTTCAATTTCTTCATCTTACTCAGTTTCTGCTTCTTCGTAACTTCGGCTTTTCATGAACTCTATGGAATTCTCCCATAACTTATTTCCTATTTTAGCTCTCCCTGCTTACTCTGGTTCCCTCTACATTTCCCATTGCAAATTCCTTAAAAAAGAGAATTTTATGCTTGCCCTCTGCTCCGTCCTGCGGCTGCCCACTTCCCGCCTACCATCCACCATAGCCCCTCTGCTCTCCAGCTGCGTCCTCTCCGGGATCGCCGCCGCCTTCCACCCGGGATCGCCTCTGATGCCCCTGCCAGAGCCAGCTCCTGGTGGACCCGTGTGGAGATGGGGCCACCAGATCCCATCCTGGGAGTCACCGAAGCCTTTAAGAGGGACACCAATAGCAAAAAGATGAATCTGGGAGTTAGTGCCTACAGGGACCACAACGGAAAGCCTTACAGCATCCACAAGGCAGAGGCCCAGATTGCAGCCAAAAATTTGGACAAGGAATACCTCTCCATTGGGCGGCTGGCTGAATTTTGCAAGGCATCTGCAGAAGTAGCCTTGGGCGAGAACAGCAAAGTCTGGAAAAGTGGCCGGTTTGTCACTGTGCAGACCATTTCTGGAACTGGTGCCTTAAGGATCAGAGCCAGTTTTCTGCAAAGATTTCTTAAGTTCAGCCAAGATGTCTTTCTGCCCAAACCAACCTGGAGAAATCACACACCCATCTTCAGGGATACTGGCATGCAGCTACAAGGTTATCGATATTATGACCCCAAGACTTGCGGTTTTGACTTCACAGGCACTATGGAGGACATTTCAAAAATACCAGAGCAAAGTCGTCTTCTTCTGCATGCCTGCGCCCATAATCCCACGGGAGTGGACCCTGGTCCCAAGCAGCGGAAGGAAATAGCAACAGTGGTGAAGGAAAAAAAAATCTCTTTGCGCTCTTCGACGTGGCCTACCAAGGCTTTGCCAGTGGCGATGGTAACAAGAATGCCTGGGCTGTGCGCCACTCTGCCAATCATACGCCATTGTCTCTGCCAATCATACGCCAAGAACATGGGCTTATACAGTGAGGGCGTGGCAGGCTTCACCGTGGTTTGCAAAGATGCGGATGAAGCCAAGAGGGTAAAGTCACAGTTGAAGATCTTGATCCGTCCCATGTATTCCAGCCCTCCCCTCAATGGGACCCGTTTGCTTCTACCATTCTGAACACTCCAGATTTGCGAAAACAATGGTTACAAGAAGTGAAAGGCAAGGCCCGCCGCATCATTAGCATGCAGACTCAGCTGGTCTCTAACCTCAAGAAGGAGGATTCCACCCACTACTGGCCACACATCACTGCCCAAATTGACATGTTTTGTTTCACAGGGCTAAAGCCCGAACAGATGGAAAGGCTGACCAAGGAGTCCTCTATCTACATGACAAAGGACGGCCGCTTCTCTGAGGCAGGGGTCACCTCCAGCAATGTGGGCTACCTTGTCCATGCCATTCACCAGGTCACCAAGTAATGTCCCTGATGCAAGGAAACAGAGACAACCTTTCTGTCTTCAGCCTCTGCTACTGGGAGCTTCACAGAGGATGAGAGAGGGTGGATGGTGGTGAGTGGATCATTTCCTTTAACCACAGTGTGTAACACTCAGCGATTGAACGTTTCTCAGAAAAGAACATGTAGTGACATAGGGCAGAGGCATCCGTGGCTGGCGTCTGGAACTTGTGGCTCTAAACCAAACTCTCCCCTATCCTTTCAATCCAACTTTTCTCAAAGAGTTTACATGTGCAAGAAAGTCATCACACAAGGAAACCTGTCAATTATGCCATTGGAATATTTTAGAAGCTTTAACTGAAGTGTTACGCAGTTCGGGTTCCTCATGATAAATAGCACACATTAGAGGCTTTGAGAGAAGACCTAGTTCTGTCATGAACAGTTGGCCTCAGGTCTGTCCTCTCATCATAGAGCAACCTTATCAACAGACCATATTGCAGAAATTTATGTTTATGAAAACCAATGAGTCTGCTGCCACTACAGCAAGGAAAATATGCAGATTCCTGTCTTATTTAAGAAAAAGAGAAGGCTCTCTTTTCTTGTTTGTCGTTGCTGTTCTTTTCTTTAGGCACAAAGAATTTTAACCAATGTAAATTTTTATCCCATTCTACTGCGTGATTGACCATCAACCCCATCCTATCGGGATTTATTTAAAAATAAAGAGGCCGAGCGCAGTGGCTCATGACTATAATCCCAGCACTTTGGGCGGGTCACTTGAGGTCAGAAGTTTGAGACCAGCCTGGCCAACTTGGTTAAACCCTGTCTCTACTAAAAATCAGTCAGGCATAGTAACGGGAGCCTGTAATCCCAGCTACTCGGGAGGCTGAGGCAGGAGAATCGCTTGAACTGGGGAGGTGGAGGGTGCAGTGAGCCAAGATCGTGCCATTGCACTCCAGCCTGGGCAACAAGAGCGAAACTCTATTTCAGAAAAAAAAAAAGGAAAAAAAAAGAATAAAGAACGTAATTTTCTGCTTATCTCATACCCTCACCCTTCTTGGCAAAGAATAGTGGAGAGTAGGTAACCATACTTTATCTCAGCATCCTCTTCAATGATTGTGTGAATTCTTCTAGTTAGGATGTTGTCTCTGAACAGTTGGACCTCCTCCCTTTGTTGAATGTGGTTGTGCATTCGCTCATCTCTCATCATGAGTCAGACGCACAGGCTAGTACCAGGAAAGAGGATATTCTAGGCTATGTGTGCTGCCAGCTGGGCTCAGGCTTCACCCTTTGGAAAGAACCACCATCTGCTCTAATTATGTAGACTTATTGCAGCCTGGTTTCTCTGTTACCTGTAAACCGCCCCCCACCCTGCCACCCCATGCCCTGCAAAAAAAGAGAATTTTATTTACTCATTTTTTTTTAATGTCAGGCCTTAGCATTATTTCCTAACCAGACTTGGGTTGTATGCCCATGCTGACTCAATCAGTTCTGGCTTACGAGGTCTGTATTGTGCTACCTCTTTAGCATGAGCTGTAGTTCAGGGCGCTTCACACGAAAGAGTCTGACATGTCTTTTACATCCTGGCTCAAGCTATTGTTACTTTAACCCACCATGTTTTCTGAATTAGTCTTTCCAGTAGGTTAGCTAAGGAACGTAATACGGAGTCATTATTAGCCATACAGCCCCAACTCAAATACATTGATTTTGTCAAATATGTTGATTACGCAGTCACCTGGCAAGGACCTGAGAGAATAGGTAATGTTGGCAAGATTTTATGGAATGGAAATTCAACTGGGCATCAGAGGACCTGGATATTAGCTCTCTGTGGCCATGAATTAAGTCTCAAAATCGGGCAAGTTTCTAAGTCTTTCAGACTTTCCATTCTACATCTGAAAGTTGGGGAGATAAGCTGTACAATTTATAAGATGGCTCCCAGTCTGAAATTCTGTGGGCCCACATCATGAGTCTTGAGGTCAGAATATATCTAGAATATGAAGAAGGCAATGAGCCTCTCAGGAGCTTCTAGGTGATAAAAGGTCAGAATGAGGGCATTGCTTTTTTTAAAGGAAGACTATCTATCAGAAATGACTTCCCTGAGCTAATATGTACTTGCGGGTCTAGGATGGGTTATGGCAAACCCACTGACTATAGTCCACATACAAAATAGTTGGGGCAGGACTGAGACACTCAAAGTCTGAGAGAAATAGATTCTAGAGGAAGGAAGGAAGTCAATCTGCCAAATACTTTCAGAGACGACTTAACTTACAATTAGTGAGTGTGCCTATTCTCTGATAGTCAGGAATGTCAACACTCAGTACGTTATTTGATTTAGCTCTACATTTTTCTTATCCCAGAGGCTGACAGTTTTCAGTGGCTACAGTGAGCTGAACCCCCAAGAATCTAGACATGAATGAAATTGGAGTTACATTAAAAAAAATGAATATGTAACCTGAGAAGAGATATGCAAAGTCATTGGAAGGAAGCTGAATGGCTCCCAGGCCAGCAAACTTCACAATCATCTGATTGAATATATGAGATCTAATGAAAGACTCTCTTAGAAGGCAGGTGCTATGATTTGAATGTGTCCCTCCAAGTTCATGTGTTGAAAACTTAACTCCCAATGCAATAGTGTCAAGAAGTGGAACCTTTATAAGGTGATTAAGTCATAAGGCCTCTCCCCTTATGAATAGAATAATGTTATCACAGGAGTGAATTTGTTATAAAAGTAAGTTTGGCTTCCTATTGTTCTTTCTTTTGCCATGTGATGCCTCCTGCCACGTTCTGGCACAGCAAGAAGCCCCTTACTAGATGAGGATCCTTAATCTTGGACTTGCCAGCCTCCAAAATCATGAGCCAAATAAAATGTTATTGTTTGTAAATTACCCAGTCTGTGCTATTTTACTATAGCAGCACATAAGAGAGACAGCAGGTATCAGTAATATTTTGTTATAGTAGCACAAAATGAACCAAGACAGCAGGTAAGCTAATCATGGAACAATGGCCATGACAGAGTGTCGCAAGCCAACTTGGCTTGTGCTCATCTAAGCACTGTCCACAAGGAAGAGAGTTTTAGCCAATGGTCTTCTGCTATTCCAGATTCATTAACAAAGTAGCAATAAATGCCAGTGGTGGACTTTGAGGTTTTTGGATTCTGATAATTTCTTATTGGAGATTAGTATATGGACATTCCAGTTATATTAATACATAGATCCCTAAGTCCTTGATAAACATACGTTCAGCCTTAAAGAGATGCATTTTCATTTGATGTGATAAAACAATCAAATGTTGTTCTTCAAACCCAAGGACCAGACTCTAGGCAGTGATACATTCACCAAAGTGGTGGTGGTCACACTGAGGTCTTCAACATGGAAGAATGTCAGTAAATACAGACAGTCTTCCCATGGTGACCACGATGCATCCATGTGCCTTCAGGTCATTCTTATGCTTAATGTTTAAAAAATATTTACACATTTGCCCTCAGAGTAAAATCCCAACTTCTGACATGGCCTTATCCACCGCTACCTCATCTTCTCCAACTCTGCTCTTCAGTGACATCACTCAAGCCACACTTCCTCTCTTCCTGTGCTGCTAACTTATCAAGGTTGTCTCTGCCTTGGAGCCTCTCCACTCATTCTTCTCTTTGCCTGGAAATTTCTTTTCCTGATATGTATGTGGCTTATTCCTGTTCAGCATTCAGGCCTTAATTAAAAATAATGACAGAAGGCTTCTGTGACAATCCTATCTAATATAGTTCTCCTATCTCTACTTCATTCTATTTCATTTATTTTTGAAAAGTTTTATTTATTATAGCTAACACTAGTCAAAATGATTGTACTTATTTGTTCCCTCTTTTTTTAAAAAAATGTTTTCCTCACTAAAAATATTTATTCTGTGACAGCAGGACCTTGCCTGTTATGCCCATTGCTATATTCTTAGCAACAAGGAGACTATCTGAAACATATAGAAAACTCAATCAGTGTCCTTTAAATGAACATAACAGATTTTTACTCTGGCCATTATCTGATCAGCTTAAGCTTCCCATACTAGAGAACACTTATTGGTTTTGTTTTGGTCAGATGGTGGCATTCCCATGGGGCTCACAAAAAGACCCTGATTTTTAGAAGGAAACTAAGTGGTTCAGGTTGTGCTTCTCTCCAGAGCCTTAGTCCAAAGCAAATAGACATTTAGCATTACAGAAGATGTATTTCCTACTTGGAGGCCTGAGGACATTATCAGCTACACTGATAATATCAGAACCAGAACTAAATAGGGAATTCTTTCATATGCTTCTAATCGGGTAGATAAGTTGTGTTTGATTTATACAATGTAATTCAAAGTAAACTTTTCTAATTATAATATCACTCCGTGTTTCAGGGATTGAGAAGACAGTGTGCCATAGTGGAAAGAGCTCAGGCTCTGGAACCAATAGAGCTGGGTTTGCATTCTGCTCTATTGCTTACTAGACTTTTGCCCATGGACAAGCCTGTCCAACATTTGAGTCCCAGTTTTCTCATCTGTAAAGCGGAACTGGTAATATTTTCCAGAGCTGCCATGAAGCATGTAAATATTATGCATAAAGTACCTGGCATATCATAGACACTTATTGACTTATAACTACCATTTTTATGAAGACGTCACAGCCTATGTTGGTATTGTGTTTTCGTATTTGATTTTTTATCTGGCTGCAAGTTATAGAAACTACTTCTGGGAACACCAAGTTATGGGTTATGGAAAGATGGCTATCTTGAGAGGAGAAAAGTATGAAACTCATACCATTGTTGAGTACCGTCTGAACTGGCAGTGGATCCAAGATAGCAGTGGGAACTGTAGCAGCTGGCATTCAAGTATATGCACTAGAGGACTCCAACATTCACATTGTCCAGTTGCTCTCCAACCATATATTTTCTTCTTCTTTTGCTACTTGCTTAGTCTCTCTATATATTGTGTATATCTTTTTTATTACTTCATGCTTTTTGGTAACAAATAGACTACATTTTTTTTACGTTTCAGCTGACTATAACTCTATGTCTTCGTAACTCCACCTTCCTCATTATGACCCATCCTCTGCTTCATACCTCTTAAGTCTTATGTTCAGATTCGAAATTCTACTAACTGCCTGGTTTTTGGTTTGTTTCAGTACTTAGTTCTGAAGAGGGTCTCATATTGGTCTTATTCAAGTTTTATGATCAAACCATGGCATCATTCTCTAAGTAGCCAGATATTAGTTTGACCCACTTGAAATCAACATTTGTATATGTCTTAATGGACAAACAGCAATTTCATGTGGTACAATCAGATACATGTTGCCTCTGGTGAGGAACCGTTGCTAGAGCCAAGAGTGAGGTAGTGCTATTTAATAAATAAACAACAATAAAAGTAAGAGTTCTATTTCGTGCCATTTAGAACCAGTTGTGTCTGGAGCGGGCATTGGATTGGCTTTTTGGCAAAATATTTAATCATTTTTATTGCCTGAAATTTTCGACCCAGAAATTTTAGACCTAAAATAGACCCTTTATTTAGTATAACCCTTTCACTTTAGAAATAAGGAAACCAGACCTCAAACAGATACATAACAGACCTCAAACAGATACATTTCCATGTGACACATAAGAAATTAAAAGTTGGAAAACTAAATTAGTGAAAGAATGTTACAAAGAAACTGGTTTATTTATGTCCAAAAAATCTGAGTGTACAAAAAACACTAAGAGACAGACTATTCTATCAGAAATATCACAATCTAATCAGGAAGGAAAGATTAATTTTAGTATAATAAATGTTATAATAACTGTATGCACAGGGTGAGGGAGCCTAATGATGGAGTTTAGGGGAGACTCAGGGCAATTTTTCAAGAAGAGCAGATGTCTGGACTGAGACTTGAAGAGCTGAGTCAGTGTTGGGAGGCGGCTATGTCTGTGAAGCACGTTCCAGAGTAAGAATGGGGAAGATGTGTGAGTGTGTGGTACGTGGTGTGGGAAACAGTAGGGAGGTTGGGCCACAGGTTTTCCCTGAGAAGTGTCCCTGTCTGTGTCTCCTCTCCCTCCCTATCCTCTGCATTCTCTTCTCCCTCATCTCTATTATGTTCACCTCCAGCAAATCTTAAAATAAATTTGCATTCTATCTTCTGATCCAAATAGCACTGTGAAAAGGTTATTTAAGAACATTTAGAGTGGCAGAAGGAAACCATTTGGAATTTGAAATTTATCATAATTAAATCATGAGTTGTAAGGTGACTGTTTCATTTGGGGTACCCAATAAAACTTCTTCCTTACCCCATCTTCTTACGGAGGCTGTCATTTCCTTGGCGAAGGTCACTTTAAATGGTATTCAGGTCTTTTCAGGTGTTGCAATCCAATGGGTGTTGTCATTTTTGCACTTAATAAGCACACTTCCAATTCCTTCATCCAGTCATGATGCCCTATAGTACACCACCCAATACATCCTCCTCCCCCAGGATGACAGCACGCAATTGATTACCGCTCTTTGGGTACTCCCCTTTAGCTAGTTATGGGCCACCTACTTCAGTATGGTTCTGATCGTGTATACTTAATGCAGCTGCTTTATTTTTCCCTGTATGAGTGACTGAGGTTCTAAGAAATGATTCGTGTGAGGAAAATCAGTAGACTGTCTTGTCAGAGTAGCCATACCACAAATAAAAATCCAGAAAGACCTATGCCCATTCCAAAAATGCAATTATAGAAGTACAATGTTTTGAACTTTCTACATAACAAAACCAAAAATGACCATTTATTGACAAAGCAAGAATTTCACATAGGCATTTACATTTTCCACTTCCTCCTCATGTTATGGATTAAAAAGTAAATCTTTGCCAAAAATAAGACCTTATTTAGAGGCAGACAAGCAGGAAAAGCTGAATACTAAGCATTGTTTAAGGCAGTAAAGAGTTTAATTCAATACATTTTACCCTAAATTTAACTACAGAGTTCAGCATTTAAATGTACTGAGAGATTCAGAATCAAATCTTAGGCAAAGTTTTCAAAAATCTACCAAAGCTTTTGTGTGTGTGTGGTTTTCTCTCATTTTGTTGCAATATAACATATTTTTTGTCTTTTCCCTTTGACGATGAGAATTAACTTGCAAAGAAATTTAAATTAACATCAAAGCGAGAAGAGACAAGAAGAATTTATGAGCTGAGATTAGCACTCCAAAGAAAGAAAAGTGAAAATACAGCAATAAGATAACACTCTTGGTAGGCTGTAAATGCTCCTCTGCTTTTAAAATTCCCTAACAAGGTGAGCGAAAACCATTCCGAGAACACTATTGTCAAGAGACACCTTTGAACTGATCTATCCTGAAGAATAACCCCCAGAAAGGTAGAAAAAAAAATAACTTTCATATGTTTGTGGCCACACAGTGCAGCTCCGACTTCTGAACATTTTTCCCCAATTATTTTTGTAAAGTATTGATCGCAATTTAATTTTGCAGTCCCAACATGAGAGGCGCTTCATGCTGAAACGTCTCACAGGAGATTGTAATCAGGGTCTAGCCTGAAGGTGAAGCGCTCGTACATAGGTTTTACTCTATTCCTCCACTCTTCATCAGCTCGGGGATTGGAGCAGAGGGCATTCTCAGGCAGATTAATTTTTGACGATGGGATCGATGGAAGATGTTTTTTCCTCCTGACATTGAGTCATCTAATTTGCTGTTTATCTTTGGCTTATTGAGTTTTGAGCATTGTTAAATCATACCTTTCAGCTGTTTAATTTCATATGTGAATTTTGCATTCCCCTCTTGTACTTTGGCATAACTCTTTTACCTAAAATGAGCAGGACGATGGGCCTTTTTTGACACAGGGTTACTGCTTTTGAGTCTGTTAAGTACTCCAAGGTAATGTTATGGTACTTTCTAGCCTTTTTTTCTTTGCTTGTGGCCATAGATCAGTTCACCTCTAGGGAAATCATTACTTGCCATCATTATTATCCCCAGCACCTTCATCTGTTCTTCCTTGTTTCCTGACTCCATGGCTTGATGAAGTGCCTAGATGTGCGAACACCTTATCTCAGGTCTCATAATTAACCCCTTCATAACACAGGCTGAGAAGATTATTTTTCCTGGGATATACTCCATCTAGTTCAATATTTGGGACTCTTTATAGTAATCACAGCAGCTTTAACAGTTTCAACTCTGTTTCTGCAGTAAGATGTGAATTTTGTAAGTGTGCTCATGGCTAGAAGAAAAATGCTTTCTACCTAGAGAAACTTGGCCTTATGTAACCTTTCTTTTTGTTTCCCTTAAAGGTAATCAAGCTGTATCTCAAGACAGTGCCTCATCTATACACCTGAAAATTCCCCACAGTGGCAATATTGTATTAAATGTTAGTCATTCTATAAATTTTTATGAGTGTAGTCATCATTATCTAGAAATTAATAAAATATGAAGAGGGCTTTTTTTTTAGTTTGAAAGACATATGACATATTTGCAAATAGACCTGAAAACAAAATAAAAGTAAAGATGTTGACAGAATGTACTTCTAGATTTGAATTTAACATTAAAACAATCTGTCAGTTCTATCAATTCAGTAAATTAGAACCATCCTATTTTATACACCAAACCACTTACGGGTTTGATTGAATAGAGAAATGTTATTCTTGCTATCACGAAAAGAGCCCTGGACCAAGTCTTAGTAAATCTGATCCTTGCTCTGCTAACTAGTTGGATTTTTTTGAGAAAGTCGTAACATATCTTTGACTCTCAAGTTTTCTCATCAGTAAAATTGGGGAGTTTAAAAGACAGGTTTTTTTTTCTAGGTGTAAAATATATTATTTTACTCTGTAATGTTATGTACATATTCATCTGTCACCCAAGGCCTCCCTTTCCTCCTACCTCTTCCAGGAAGCTTTCATGCCTGTTGCTGCCCACAGTGCAATCACTGATGTACATACACTCACAGCCATTCACTTGTTGTTTTTACCTTCATTCTGGTGGTGCTTTCTGGTACTTAAAAAAAAATGCTTCACTGTATGTTACAAGAAGGGCTTATGATTCTGTTTTACATGCTATTCCAGTATCTCTAAAAAATGACTATCCATTCTTTGAGGCTGCATTTTATTTTTGGAAAAAGCCCAAAATTCTCTGTAGGCATTGTTGTAAAGAAGGTGAGTAATCAAGACTGGAAACTTAGTTTTCAAGTGAATCTCTATATTGTTCAAGTTTCTTAACTGAAACTGACCATGAACACAACTCCAAGAGAAGAGATCTCAGAATGCATTGCATTCTGTCAGCCTTGTTAGAATAAGCATATTGTCCGGTGAAGTAACTACTTTGGAAAAACAGTTTTTAGTTTGATGCAATTTAATTTAATAGTTTTGTTAATCAGTTTCATGCCCTTACAGCCACACGTTATATGTCTTGTCCTACTAAGTTACAATTTCTTCCCAGGAAAGAAAATGGTGTTAATCTGTATACATTTGCCTTGTAAACATTTCAATTATTTCCTCAGTTCAGACTTCAAGTTGCTATTAAAGAATCAATCAACTAAATTTGTCAGAGAGTGTTTGTGTTTTATTAGCTGGTATCAGAGATGAGAATGAGTTAGCATTTTAAAAAATGAGGAAGTAAACTTTCTGTGCCACAGGAGAATATGTGAATTATACATGTAAATAAAAAATTACCAATTAATATTCGTATCTATAAACATTAGTGTAGGTTAATGTCTTTATGAATCACATTAAAATACTTTGGTTCAGAACTTTTTTGTTAACTAATCAACAGGAAAAAAAAATACTTCCAAACCTGTTTGTGAAAAGAAAGAGCCAGAAATATTCTATTTCTCCAATGTGTGCCTTTCTTGAGATCTGAATAAATTGTGGAGGGTCAAGGAAAATATTGGGCTTAACGATGTTGGAGGCCAAGAAACCATATCCACCAATTATGTCTATAAAGAGAAGTTCCCTTGTAGTGCTGACCACATCAGTTCATCAAGTCCAAGTCCAGTCAGACAACACACACACAAGCAAGATTAGAGGGAACACCAAACCTGTTAGACTTGCTTGGCTGTTGTTGCATATTCATAAAATAGTAATGGTCACTTTGTTTGTTCAACCTAAACTTCAAAGGTACTTTAACTCCAATGTTTTGGTCTTCATTTTCAGTATATTTTGTACCTATTGTACAAACCCATCTATTATATACAGAGCTTACATATTTATGCTGTGTAAGGTAACTATGACTATGTGGCATATTCATACTATAATTATATATTAATCTTGAAATAAATAGCTAGGATACCTAATGAAATAATTATTGTAGAAGTCATTAATTTATTGAGCTTCTGTTAACATCCTTACAATACACACTGTGTTGAATATCATCTAATCCCCATTGTAACCCTATAGATGGCCACTGTTATTGCCTTTATCTTATGGATGAGAAAATTTATTAAGAAGGGACCTTAAGAATCATGGAACCCATTTTTTAAGTAATAAAGCTAAGTCCCAGGGAGCTAAGTGGCCCACATAAAGCTACGTGGTCAAAACTCAGGTTAAAACAAAGCTCTCCTGACCCCATTGGAATGTTCTTCCTACTCTACCTTCCAGAATCCTAGTGCAGTATGTTGCTGGGGAGATATAAACTTTCATTTGTGATTATCTTATTATCTCACTGAAAGAAATCAAACTGCATGAGAAATTTCCTGCAGAATATTGTTAAGATTTTTTTCCTTTGGAAAAAAAAATTCATATAAATGTGTTAAGGTTTTGATACTCAGCATATTTTTGTTTAGAGGGTACAAACATGATTTTATTTTTATTACCAAGGTCTTGCCATAGAGGAATTTTGAGTCACAAGTATGAATTCATTCTGTCACCATAAATTAGGGAAGGTATTTCTAATAAAAACCAGGTCTTGGGATGTAAGTCTGAAAGAGAGAAAGCCTAAAATTGGTTTTAAAGAGGCTGTGAAAAGTGAGCCAGGAAGGGAAAAGCCCTGTTTTGAATGCCAAAATCTGGAAAAAGTGAGTCATGATGGCTGTAATCCTGGGTCAGAGTCAGGGCTGCAGTAGTTGGTGTATTATTATAAAATCATGTTTTGCTGTTGCTCCAAAACTCCCCCTCCTCCTGTGGACAAGAACTTAGGAACCAAAACAGCTGAATCATGATCTGTGATAAGCGATTTCTACTGTATCTATCATCATCTACATCCATCCTGAGCAGAATTCCTAGGCTGTGGCACCACTTAGCTCTAGGTTAGAGATAGGGGGACCAAACGGTGGCCCTTCATGTTTTAGTTAATTGCCAGTCAATACAAATACCCACTTTGACCCATCTTAAATGCCTAGTGTTATTTGTTTCAGCCATTCTGCAACATGAATTTCTTCCACTATCATATATCTGGTTTCTTTGCATGTATTAAATAATAACACTTTCAAAAGTACACCAAAAAAGAAAAAGAATAAATTCTAAAGCTCTGGACAATCTACAGTTTCACAATGAGTTCTTTAATAATTTAGAGGTGATTTAGGATTCTGTAATTAATTTCAAATCATATAAACTTAATAGCCATTATGTCTTACATTGACATCATATTTTCAAAAAATCTTTGCAACTCTGATAGGATATAGGTATGTTGCATTAAAATTTTGAATAAGACTAATAAATCACACATGGAATTAGTAGGTTATGGAATTATGGAGCAGGCAGGAGACTATAAAACAAGTTGTTAAATTGGGGTAATTTGGCCATACATAATCGTTTCCCATCACTCCATTTCCTAGCCTAAAATGGTATAAAATGTATGTCTTATAAAAGGAGTCTGAGGTTCTGGAATCTTCTGGCTTGGTCAGCGCTTTTGCTCTATTAGGTTGCTAAGACTACCAAACTTCAAGTGTGCATCATGGGGAATAATAATAATAAGTCATCAGGAAGCCATATCCCATTCTATCTTCAGATATTTTTCATCTTACTTATACACCTTGCATGGAGTCTTTGTTGTGGTTGCTAATCCTGGAAACTGAAGTAGCCTTTATTGTCTGGCCCAGAACAATCAGCGCATACGCCCCCTTATTTAATTTTTCTAAGCACTGTACAAGGTAGTCAGAGAAGGTGCTATTATCATCAACCTATAGAAAAAAGAATATAAGGCTCAAGGAGGTATTTATCCAAGTTTGCAGAGCCAGGCAATATGTGAAAATACGTTTAAATCCAGATCTGTTGATTCTAATTCCTCTATTCTGCTACTAAGTCTGTGAAAAAGGGTTGACAGAGGTGATTACTTTTGAATGGGCAGGTGGTGTAGACCTAGCCGATAATGAATTCGCAAAATAATTAATTCCAAATCGTTTTGGCTTGTTTTCGCCAGGCAAAACAATGTCTGCCTTTTTCATTTTGTGGGGATAACCCATACATTTTCACTAACTGCATTGCCTGGTTCAGTGCCTGCTTTCCATAGTGAAACACACAGATATCATCGTAGGCTAAACATAACTCAAGATATGGTACTCTGGGGAGGATTCAGCGAGGGGAAACATATATAAAGAGTTATTTTATAGAGTGCAAGGACATTAAGAATGAATATAAAAGCAAACATTGGTTCAAATAAGTTAAAAACAAGACCTGTGCTCTTAAGAATATTATTATACAAGCAAGAGAAATATCCAATATTTATGAAGCATTATTTTATTTTTCTTAATGCCATATATCTAGGCAGTCAGATGTATGTCTGTTCTCCCAGGAGTATTATCAATTTATGGTGATGTAATAGTCACACATGATGAATTTTACTTTATAATCATATTGTCTTTGATAAGTGGCAAAGCCTAATGCAAAGTGCACTAGGTAAAAGGATGGTGGAGAGTATACAGTTTAGTGCTAGCACTACATTCTAGTCAACAATAATAGTGAGGCCTATTATGTGAATCTACTCATCACTTAGCCTGGGAAGACTTCTATGCTTGAACAAATGCAGTAGTTTACCATAAAATACATAAGTATGAAGCACCCAAGAAGAGCCCATGTGGATTGGGGATGCAGTGAGCCTGGCTAGAATGGTGAATGCCATTTTACTTTCACATTTATCTGACAACGGGCCAATTTGAGAACTAATCAACTACTTGGCTAGGTCCTTGTGGATAATAAGACTTACTTTGTTAGAAGATGAAAGTCAGTGAGAGCTCTTAGCCTTGATGGTTCAGGGAGAGGAGAAGGGGCTTAAGTTGATTTGAATCCTAAACCATTCATTAATCCACTGAAACCTCATTCATTTTAGATATGACTACTAATTTCAGGGCACTCTTGGCTTTTCTCTAGCTCTTTTCTCCTTTAGTGCTTCTTATATAAACAATTCCTTTCTTAGTTTTTCATTTTGTTTCTCTCTTGCTCACTCTTTCATTCTTGGGAAATGACTTTCTTCTTTCCTAGGATACCCAGACCATTGTAACTATGATGATTTGTTTCATTTCTGAGATTACCCAGTATGCTTTACAATTCCCTGGTATATTCATTATCCACCCAATGATAGTCTGCGAATTTAAGTGCCAAAAATAATTATTGACTTACTTTGTGCCTTCTCTTGAATCACATGTCAAGATTTAGTGAAAATGTTACATTTCAACAAGGGTGTCCATGATTCTGGTAGCAGAATTAAATACCACACCTTCATCTGGGAGTACCTGGTACACAAGTCTACCAACTATTTCATTGTCTTTTTAAATTTTTAATATACCTGTCTTTACAAATGAAATGGGAACCTCTTCAGGCAGGGGCCACATCTTCCTTACTGATATAACCCCATCACCTCCTGGTGTCTTCCACTTAAGAGATGGTCAATGAATATTAGTTCGAAGAATTGTTTAAACTTCTTTTGTGAAATGATGAAAAAGGGAGAGTCGGGCCCAGTTATTCTTCTCTAGGCAAAGTGTATGGGCTTGTGTTATTTGTTAGAACATAAATGAGTTGGCATTTATGCTTATGGAATAAGTTAGAAATCTATAATTGTAAATTCATGCTGATTTTAATGAAATCAAAACTCAAAGTGTGAAACCATCCAAATAAATATAATTTTCTCCAAACTGCTTTGATATGAAAAAGACTCTTTGGCATAGCTCCAATTAACTATCTTAGTCACCCACACAGAATCAAGAAGACTCCTTCCATCTGATTATAAGTTTCTGCAAATAGCAAAAACACTCAAAGCATTCCTGGTTGTTCTCTCTGTATGGAAATTTTCACAACCCAGAGCAAATAGAATGGACTGATTCTGTCATTTGTATAGACAGATCTGATCTATGTCTCACTTTTCAAGCTTTAAAAGTCCTACTGAATATGATTTTAGTAGTAAAAAGAAATCATATAAAACGTTAATAAAAATGATGTTTTTATACTTCATCTAATATTTTATGCCCAAGGCACATATTCAAAGTTTAATTATAATAGATTAAGTTTTTATCATAATACTATTGGTGTGTTCTAGTCTGCAGTTCTTAAGTGTAGTATTTAAGGGTCTTTGTTTTTTTTTAAATGTCAAGCTTTTGTTTTATATTCTTCCAACCTTTGCCCACTACTGGTATCTCTGCTTCTGTTAATTGTTCCAAACACCTGCTACAAACTCAGCTCCTGAACAAACAAAAACTACAGGGAACTTGACAGCGAAACAAATAAATACAGATATAGGAGTTTTATAAAACCTGCCCTCTGACTAAATCTGTAAACACTCAGGCTGAAAAACGAGATTGTCTGCAGATGTATCTGCTGGCAAATGGGAAAGAAGTGAACCACTGAGGCCAGTTTATGGAGGTGGTGAAGGCATGGTAAACACGTCTGCCTACCCCTTGATAAGTTGTTCCAGATGGTTGCATAGATACAAGACAGATTCAGTGAGCTGGCTCATTTCTACCATGAAGCGAAAGAAAGTAACTCTCCATCATGGGCCAGAGCAGGATATTTAACTGTCTATGTGTAATATAACAGGCAAGTAGTTTTGAAGGTACCTACCTCTCATTATTTGAATGAAGGAACTTTTCCAGCACTGGGCATGTATCACATGCCTCCCAGCAAGATTTGAACTTCACTAAAGTAAGAGCATGGTCTTTGCCCAAGAGGTAATAAATTTTCTGTGCTAGCAACAGTGAAGACTTCGGAAGTGAATAAAGAATGTCTTGAAGCATCTCTTAGGCATGTCAAGAAAGGGCACATTCAATATAACTTATATGAAAAAGTAACGTCTGATGGTGCTTGGGAAAGAGAGGGAGAGAATGGTGGTGCTTTTAGTAGTAATTCAGGAAGTAAGTTGCAGCACATGTGTTCATCACTGAATAGACGCAAAGGAATTTTCTTCACCTTACCCCTGACAAAAAAAAAAAAAAAAAAAAAGTAATGATCATGGTGAGTGGAGTAGGAGGGTCTATGATCCCTTCTAACCGAAGAACCTAATTTTGAAAACAAATTTAACACTGAAAAAAAGAGACACAGGCTAGGCAATCCTTTTTTATTGAGATTATTTTTATTTGACAAACTAGGAAAAGTTAACATCAGTGTTTTGCTTTCTTTCATCTTTTTGTTCTTTTGTTGTTGCTATACAATGAAAACTAAAACAAGGGCCCTTTCCTGTATAGAGGTAGAGAGAAGAAAAAATAAGGGTTGAGAAAAAAATAGAGGTGCAAAGTAGAAATGAAATTTCAGAAGGAAAATTAAAAAGAACCGGTACTTAGGAGGCTGAGGCAGAAGGATCCCTTGAGCCTAGGAGTTTGAGGCTGCAGTGAGCTATGGTTGTGCCACTGCATTCCAGCCTGGATGACAGAGTGAGACCCATCTCTAAAAAAGAACTACTAAATGAAACAAAAGGATTCCTTGAGTTTTTAGGGACTTAAATGTCCAGCAAGACCTTGCACTCAGAGAGACAGGTTGCTAAAATGTGCTGAAGCTGAGTGTGACTTGGAAGAATGCCAGCGGGAATGCACAGAGGCGCTTCTTTGTGCGGTATTGTTTCTGTGGGTAAATGCCAAGACTGGCCCTGGGCTAATTGCAATGAGCAGCTGCGTGGGTCGCCTCAGTAGAAGAAGCAAGTATTAACAGGTGCAGGGGGGGCCATGGGCTTTCCCTTTGTCAATATTGAAGTAAACAGGTAACGCTGTTTATTTGTCTTCTTAAAATGTAAAACTTCAGGCTGAAATTGAAAGCAGCCCTTGGCATCTCCTATGTGTCTGTCAATGAGTCTAGGGTGCCTCTAGCTTCCCAAATTCAAAACCAGGCAGTTACTCATGTCCATGAGGAAACAGAAGTTCAAGGGCTATATCTTCAGGTGTTGATGCTCAGGACAGACTGCAAAATCACAGCAACTTCTAGCAGGTGTCGAGTGTCTTTCTCCCAGATGTTACAGATTGCATCTTAAAGTTGTTTTTCTTCAAAAAGCCTCTTGTGGGGGGAGAAAACCTCTCTCCCATTTCTGATTCCATTCAGGGCCACTATAATCTTATTCTTGTTTGCTTGCTTGGGGCATAAAAAGCACCAAGGCCAGTCCTGCTAAGTTGTTTCATTCCCTCTGAGTCTCTGTCAAAGAAATTGAACTAAAATGGTTGCTGGGAGTTAAAAAAATTAACATTCTCACCACAAAAACTTCAGATTGGACCAAGGAAACAATCTGTGAGTGGGGCTTAATGATCCAGCAAAGCTGTAGGGTTTAATTTTAGACCAGAAATATTTTTCATTTATGTTTATTAATGTGAGATTTTTCAACAGAGGAGGAAAGGGATCTGGAAGCTATAAAACAGAATCATAAACAGTTGATTTTATCATTAGGGACAATAGCCATTTTAACTACACTGAGTTGGAGTGTTCAAGGGTTCACAAAGCGTTCGTCTCTATCCCAGGTTCTTATTCTGAACCTGGAATTCTGCAATTTCCAGAAGGCAGATTGGGTAAACATATTTTCCTTCTCTCTGTTGCATACTACCTTAGCATTTTGACAAATCTGCTGTTTCATGTAATGCATTTTTTTTAAATTTTACATTCCTTATACAAAACAATACTGAAAGAACTAAAACATGTCTCTTTTGTCTTAATATTCAGAGTCACTTTTGTACCAAACTTCTGTAATAATATGTGGCTCACCTAGGACCTGCTCCAAATCCCAGGAGAGATTATTAACAAAGCTAATAACAAATATCTTTTTGTTGAATCTCAGGTGAAGCTAAGGAAAACATGTGAGCATAGCTTGGGACCTTTCGCCTTCACAGAACCTCCCTCTTCCTCCTGCCACTTTAAACCAAAGCTGTTGAGTTGAGCTGATTATACTTTCTTAATTAGTATTGAAAGAATCAGTCTGATTTTCTGGTTTTGCTTCATTTTGTTTTGTTTTAATGAAGAAAGAGTTGGCATGTAAAAGACAGAGGACTCTCATTTTTGTTCATTTCACTAGAATTATGGATAATCTGGTATTCCACTTTAATATTCACGTGTCAGGGGAAAATGTTAAAGGTGAGGCTGTACACACCTCATAGTAGCCTCTGGATGTGTTAAAGAGAGGCTGTACACCTTGATTTGTGGAATCAGCATTGCCTGTAGCCGTATCATTTAGGCCAAGCAGCTGGGAGGCTCAGCCAACCATTTGTCTCTCTGGGTTCTCCTGGAAACAGGAACATCTACTTTTCTATGAGTTATACTGTAAATTGAGCCTTGCTTTATTCTCGGTTAATTTTTTCCTACATTTTCTTCTTCAAGCTCATCAGGCTCTTTGGAACCTTTCTGAATATTTCAGTCATAAATTACTTATCTGGAGATTCCAGGATTGTGTTAATATTCTAGGATGGTAAACTGCATTGTCCAACTGATTGATTGATTAATCAAGCATTTGTTAAGCATCCATTATGTACCAGATATTGTTATAGATCCTAGAGGACTTTTAAGGCACTTACAGTCTAGTGGGGGATGCAAAAAAAAAAAAAGTTTGTGATCAGTTACTCACAGTAACGTGAGTGTGGTGGTAAAGGAACACTGACAAGGGTGTATCTAACTCGGGCTTGCAGATTAGAGAAGCTTTCCCACAGCAATTTCTTTAGAGAAGGTACCTGGCAGGTGAGTTAACGCTTGCCAGAAAGAGAAAATAAACAGTTGGGATATTCCAGGCAGAGGGAACAGTATAGGTAGGAACAGGAGGCATCATAGAACATGGCTATTCAGGGATGAGGGGAAATGCAGTGTGGCTGGAGCATGGTTTATTATGGTGAGGTGGAAGATGAGTCTGGAAAGGTAGATGAAGCCATGCATGTTATTTTGGGATTTGGAAAAACTATAGAATCTTTTAACTGAAGGCAGTGGGATATCAACTCAAATTTAGACACTATTTAGCTTACTGCTCCAAACAATACAAAATGATTGATAAAATAAGACAAAAGAATAACTATAAATGATGCATAAATACAATCAATAACTTTTATGTAGTAAATAAGGTAATCTGGAGGAAAATACTATGAAACACATATATTCAATATGCACATTTGAGATAAAAGATATTTGTTAGAGTATGATCTTTCCTTGCCAAATTCTTTGGCAATACTATCTTTTCTATAATGGGCATTTTCCTCCTCAACACAGCCACTGATTCAAACAAAACATCTGCAACCATCACTGGCTGGATTCCCACCATTAGGTGCATTTCTAATGTGCTTTTCATTTATCTTTTTATTGTGTATTCTGGGGGGCTGCATATAGTAAGTGATGGCACGTGAAACACGGGGCTAAATGTTCCTTTATGTATCATGTGTAGCAGGGATAAGGATGCCTATTTAAAGAGCTAGAAAATGATCTTGAAATATTTAAGAATATATAATCTGTAATTTTTAATCCCAGAAATAGATTTCCAGGATGATAAAAATGGGCTTTGGGTTTTTATTTTTCTAGACAATAACCTTTTTGAAAAAATGTGAGATAGTGCTGGGTTTGGTAGAAGCAATGGGAAATGATAATGATTCTCAACTTGAACGTTCTTTTTTATTTGAGCCTATAATAACGTGCTAGGCAATCAATTGGGAAATGCATTTGTACCATCCAGTATTGATCTATTCTCCCAGGCCTTGTAAGCCAGGCTGCCATATCCTGAACACTACCAAATCTGATCAGAAAGGTAAGTCTAAACTACTTGCGGGAGAGATGGTTCTCAGGTGCTGCTCTTCACCCCATTTACCTTCACATATTTTTGTTGTCCTTACTTTGAAAACCCAGATCCCAGCTCATGGCACTGAGTGCAGTGCCTGCCTCTGGTCCCCTTAGGGTTTGACTCCCTTATAGGCACCATTTCTTGTTCTCTTATTATCCAGCATTTTAAAAATTCTGCTTTCATCTTTTACTTTAGTCTCCCAAATGCCTTAATTAACTCCTTCTCTTATTAGCTTCTAGCCACTAGCCCACTCTTCAGTTTTACCAATTGCTCACCCTAGGGTGGGATCCAAAAGGACACAAAACTGAAAATTACACCTAAAGGGTGGTCATCAATGAACAAGTGGCCTCCGCGAGAGTTAGCTGTGGGCTCAATGTATAATATACACAGCTAGCTGACAAAAGAGAGAGCTTGCAAAACAGGCCTGGGAAAGGTAATGATATTTAGCAATTTGGGGGACTTACTAAGAATTATAAAGAGTTTTAGTATAAGTAGAAGATACACTCGCAATTGTGCTGGATCAAGTTCCAGCATGACAGATATGGACATTCATGTTTGCTTGTGACAAAAACAGATATAGTCAAACTACACAAACACCATGGGGATTCCCCAGTTACATGCAGGAAAATACATCTGGTCTATAGTGGAACCATGCAAACTGCCAATGAATTAGTAAAGTTGCAGTTTTCATTAGAAAAAAGCATGATATTGATATATATAAAGCAGCAACAATATAAATCGTGGTCCTCATTAGCAATGGCTCTTAATATATTCCCCACCAGGCAGACTACCCTGCCCACTTCTGAGATCCACAACCAAAAATATGTGTGAAAAGCATCAAAAACATTCAGAAGAAAGCCTCCAAGATTATATAAGTTTTGGAAAAGAAGACCTTTGAGGAAAGCTCAAAGATTGGGGATTATTCTGGATGAGAAACGATTTTGAGATTATCTATGAGTATTTTAGGTTTCTTATTCAGAGAACAGTTGATATGCATTTTTTATCTACCACTACCAAAGGCTAAAAGTGAAACACAAAGGATTTAGGCTTGAAAGGAGAAATGCTGGGTGAAGAGGGCTGTCAACCATTGGAAGGGTTATTTAGTCTCCTCCTAAAGCCTGAGTAGAATCTCAGTAACTTGGTGTGTGTGTGTGTGTCAGGCGAGGAGGAGTAGAGGGGTTTCTTGTCTAAAGGCCGGGAATACACTAGCTGTTTCTCTTATTAGGAAGTCTATGAGATATAATTGAAAGACTTAAAAAATTATTTTAACCATTTAGGTTTATACCCTGACTTTGAAGCAGGACAATAAGTAATCTGTAACACTGATACATTACCATCTGTCATTGTATTTCATGTGGTTCACTGTGTATGAAAAAACTACGTGGATAAATGAAATCAAAAATTTCAGAATTATCAATTCTATCTAACTGTAGTCCCAGTAGTCTTTTTGAAGGACAAGTGGAAGAAATGGTTTCGAGAGAAGTAAAGACAGTAAAGAATAGTACTTGAAATCATTTAGAACTGAAAGAAATGTTGGTAATTCTGGTTAGAATTCTGTTTTGGCACTAAGTAAAAAGGCAACCTTGAAGTGACAATGTATTTGTCCATTTTCATGCTGCTGATAACGACATACCCAAGACTGGGAGGAAGAAGAGGTTTAATTGGACTTTCAGTTCCATATGGCTGGGAGGCCTCAGAATCATGGCGGGAGGTGAAAGCACTTCTTACATGGTGGAGGCAAGAGAAAATGAGGAAGATGCAAAAGCAGAAACCCCAATAAAAACCATGAAATCTCGTGAGACTTATTCACTACCCTGGAACCGTATGGGGGAAACTACCCTCATGATTCAAATTATCTCCTACTGCGTCCCTCCCACAACGTGGGAATTATGGGAATACAATTCAAGATGAGATTTGGGTGGGGACACAGAGCCAAGTCATATCATTTCACCATTAGCCCCTCCAAATCTCATTTCCTCACATTTCAAAACGAATCATGCCTTCCCAACAGTCCCCCAAAGGCTGAACTCATTTTGGCAATAACCCAAAAGTCCACAGTCCAAAGTCTCATCTTGGACAAGGCAAGTCCCTTCTGCCTATGAGCCTGTAAAGTCAAAAGCAAGCTAGTTACTTCCTAGATACAATGGTGATACAGGTATTGGGTAAATACAGCCATTCCAAATGGGGGAAATTGACCAAAACAAAGGGGTTACAGGGCCCATCCAAGTCTGAAGTCCAGTGGGGCCGTCAAATTTTAAAGCTCCAAAATTATTTCCTTTGACTCCATGTCTCACATCCAGGTCACGCTGATGCAAGAGGTAGGTTCCCATAGTCTTGGGCAACTCCGCCCCTATGGCTTTGCAGGGTACAGCCCTCTCCTGGTTGCTTTCATGGGCTGTCTTTGAGTATCTGTGGCTTTTCCAGTAGCATGGTGCAAGCTGTAGGTAGGTGGATCTACCATTCTGGGATCTGGAGGATGGTGGCCCTCTTCTCACAGCTCCACTAGGAGGTGCCCCAGCACGGACTCTGTGTGGGGGCACCAACCCCACATTTCCCTTCTGCACTGCCCTAGCAGAGATTCTCCATGAGGGCCCCACCTCTGCAGCACACTTTTGCTTGGGCATTCAGGCATTTCCATACATATTCTGAAATCGAGGTGGAGGTTCCCAAACCTCAATTCTTGACTTGTGTGCACCTGCAGACTCAACACCATGTGGAAGGTGCCAAGGTTTGGGGTTTGCACCCTCTCAAACCATGAGCTGAGCTGTACCTTGGCCACTTTTAACAACAGCTGGAGCAGCTGGGATGCAGGGCACCAAGTTCCTAGGCTGCACACAGCACGGGGATCCTGGGCCCAGCCCAGGAAACCATTTTTTCCTCCTAGGCTGCCAGGTCTGTGATGGGAGGGGCTGCTATGAAGACCTATTACATGCCCTGGGCACATTTTCCCCACTGTCTTGGAGATTAACATGTGGCTCCTTGTTACTTATGCAAATTTCTGCAGCCAGCTTGAATTCCTTCTCAAAAAATGGGTCGTTCTTTTCTACTGCATCGTCAGGCTGCAAATTTTCCAACTTTTATGCTCTTTTTCCCTTTTGAAATGGAAGGATTTTATCAACATCCAAGTCACCTCTTGAATCCTTTGCTGCTTAGAAATTTCTTCTGCCAGACACCCTAAATTATCTCTCTCAAGTTAAAAGTTTTGCAAATCAGTAGGGCAGGGGCAAAATGCCACCATCGTCTTTGCTAAAACACAGCAAGAGTCACCTTTGCTCCAGTTCCCAAGTTCCTCATCTCCATCTGAGACCACCTCTGCCTGGCCCTTATTGTTTGAATCACTATCATCGTTTTTGTCAAAGCCATTCAACAAGTCTCTAGGACGTTCTAAACTTTCTCACATTTTCCTGTCTTCTGAGCCCTCCAAACTCTTCCAACCTCTGCCTGTTACCCAGTTCCAAAGTCGCTTCCACATTCTCAGGTATCTTGTCAGGAACACCCCACTCTACTGGTACCAATTTACTATATTAGTCCATTTTCACACTGCTGATAAACACATACCTGAGACTAGGAAGAAAAAGATGTTTAATTGGACTTACAGTTCCATATGGCTAGGGAGGCTTCAGAATCATGGCAAGAGGTGAAAGGCACTTCTTTTTTTTTTTTTTTTTTTTTTTTTTTAGACGGAGTCTCGATCTGTCACCCAGGCTGGAGTGCAGTGGTGCGATCTTGGCTCACTGCAAGCTCCGCCTTCAGGGTTCATGCCGTTCTCCTGCCTCAGCCTCCCGAGTAGCTGGGACTACAGGTGCCCGCTACCACGCCCGGCTAATTTTTTGTATTTTTAGTAGAGATTGGGTTTCACTGTGTTAGCCAGGAGGGTATCGATCTCCTGACCTTGTGATCCACCCACCTCGGCCTCCCAAAGTGCTGGGATTACAGTCATGAGCCACCGCACCCGGCCGAAAGGCACTTCTTACATGGCAGTGGCAAGAGAAAATGAGGATGATACAAAAGCAGAAACCCCTGATAAAACCATCAGATCTCATGAGATTTATTCACTACCATGAGAACAGTATGGGGGAAACCACCCCCATGATTCAAATTATCTCCCACCAGGTCTCTCCCACAACATGTGGGAATTATGGGAGTACAATTCAAGATGATATTTGGGTGGGGACACAGAGCCAAATCATATCAGACAACTTTATTGAAATTAATATGGTGGGTTAGGGTAACATATAATCTATCATTCTGAACTCCTTAATTTCTTAATCTTTGTTTCCCATCAACTTCAGATTAAATTTAACATTTTAAATAAGATTTTTACATTTGAGAAGGTAAAATGTACCCTACGATTTTAACAGGTTGTCTGAATAATATAATTTAAAGAGTAAGGGGGTATTACCTTTACCACCCAGGTACACAAATACTTAATTTCCATGGTATCCTAATCATAAATTTTCTTTTAAATTATAAATACTTGTAATTCCATGTTCTATCCCAAGACAATTTCAATGCAATGAGTCTAAAACTCATCTTCTTCCACAAAAAATGACCACCTCCTCCTGTATTGACTGCCTCCTAAGTGTCGTGGAGGTGTACCTTATCTCTAATTCTGCTACTCTGTTCGTTTAAGTATACCCATATTTGTCAACTGTATCAGCTGGTCCCCACCGTATAATGTCTGCTGACTCTACCCCTGCTTTCATAAGGCCACCAGATTGAACAACCTAAAATGTAAACCTGATCATGCCTTCCCCTGTGTTGTAAGTTTTCACAGGCTCCTCATCTTCTGTGTCAGTGGTCTTCATGTTTGATTGTTTTTCACTTATATGGAGCTCAGGGCATGACAACATACAAACTGAATCAAAATACACACATACATATATTTTTAAAGATTTGAAGACTACTATTTTATGAAATAAACAAGGCCCTTCATCACTGGATTTTAATCTACAACTCCTCTACATACTAGTTTAAGTTCCTTTAACATATTGAAACCTCTCATACTTGGAAGTCTTTGTGTGTGTTTGGAATGACTTTCTTTCCTTTCCCTAACCCACTGGAAGCACCATATTTTACTGCTCAAGACTCAGCTGCTTTTCTCAGAATATATAGCTGACACTCTTAAAGTTGAGCATTCCTTCCTCCCTGCTCCCAGAGTATCCATTCCAGACTTTAACAGCACCAATTTGCAATGGAGCTGTTTTGCCCTTGCTTTCCCCACAGATTGTGGGCTACTTGATCTTGGAGCCTTGATATCTCCTTCCTCTTTCTTCTCCACCCTTTTCTTTCCATGCTTCTGGATTTACACAGTGATTGGCATAATTTATTTTATTTTTTAGAGCCAGGGTCTTGCTCTGTTACTGAGGCTGTAGTGCAGAGCTGTGATCATGGCTCACTGAAGCCTTGACCTCCTGGGCTCAAGTGATCCTCTCACTTCAGCTTCCAGAGTAGCTGGGATTATAGGTGCACACCACTATGACCAGCTGGTGATTGGTGTATAAAAGGAACTGAATATGTGTTCTTAGAAGCATAAGAAAGAAGAAAAGAGGATGAGATGAAATACTCTTGAGATGATGCTTTGGAAGTTTGTGAATTATTAAATTATCTTCTCTATAGACAGAGGAAGCTATAGCACTTGGCATCTGGACAGAGCGACATTTAAGATTGGGTTGGAAGGTTGTTATAAAATAAAAAATTGTATTTGAGGCAAGGTGTGGTGGCTCACGCCTGTAATGCCAGCACTTTGGGAGGCTGAGGCGGGAGGATCACTTGAGGCCAGGAGTTCCAGACCAGCCTGGGCAAAATGGTGAAACCCCATCTCTACCAAAAATACAAAAATTAGCTGGGCATGCTGGCATGCACCTGTAATGTAACCCCATGAGAATTGCTTGAATCCAGGAGGCGGAGGTTGCAGCAAACCGAGATAGCGCCACTGCACTCTAGCCTGAGTGACAGAGCAAGACTCTCTCTCAAAAACATAAAAATAAAAATAAAGAAATTTTAGAGGGGCACAAAGTTAAAACCCGATTTTGGATTCACAACCAATAAAACCAAATTAATTGATTTCACAAATTTGTTATGCATATTTTAATACACACATGTATTTAATAGGGAAAAGAATGAAGTGGCAGACTGTTTATTTCTTCATGTAATATTTTAAAAACTAGACCTATTATCTAAAATCACAATACTTTCATTAAAAGGTCTATTTGTATACCAAGACAAACAGGAAAAGTAAATATCAAATTAAATAACTTTTTTTAGTAAATACAGTTGAGTAACATATATGTAAATATTATCTTTGTTTTTCTTTTTTTTCCCGGCAAACAGAGGAAAAACTTCATAGATCAGAAATGATCTTCAGATAGGATTTGGAAATAGGCAGAAAGACTTTCAAAACTTCTTTTATATCCAAGGCAAGGATCTGACATTATCTCCTCAAGGTGAAATAACCTTGAATGGCCTGACATTTGCACAGTGGCTTTCTTTTTGATCTGTCTGTAGTTCTAACTAATTACTTGAAAATACCTTTGCTATTTCTCTGCATCCTTTTTCCTATTTTGTTTTATGACAATCTAATAAGAACTAAGCCTTCTCCACTAACCACACACAAAATTAGATAAATTATAACATTCTAATCGAAATACTGACTTTACGTTAAAAAGTTAGGGTAGAGTTTTGGGATTATGCAAGATCAGAGAGAATATAAGACACAGATACTAGAAACTATTCTCAGGTCTCTTTTTTTCAAGGATTATGGTTTCTCATGTGATAGGAGGGAGCCAAATTGGAAGGAGAAGTGATGAAATCATACTGTGGGCTCTTATAATGGACTCTGCAAAATTTCCCTTCTTCAAATCAGGCTAAGTATGAATATCACAATACAGTGTGTCAATAAAATTCCTAAGTTTCAGTAAGCCAAGTATATCAGGTAGGTAGGGGTTGCTTTTGACTACATGTAACAGAAACCCAACCAGAGTAACAAAAGTAAATCAATCATGGTGACAAGATGCCCAGAGATAGCCTAGACAGTCCAAGTTCAAGTCTGTTTAAGTCCGCCCTGCTGCAGTGGCCCCAAAGTCATCAGTGGACCTTTTAGTTTGTGATTTCATTCTCTTGGTCATCTGTGCTTTAGATGGTTGGTCCACCTCTAGTTCCCATTTGCATTTTTCAGGCAAGAGGAAGGAAACGATAGCAAAATTCCTACATCTGGAAAGACTCATAAATCCTCCATTGATTAATTTTCATCAATTAAAATGGTGTGAAATGGCTATTCCTGGATACAAGAAAAAAAGCTATGAAATAGAAACCCTTTGATTAGGCACAACACTGGTCCATTCACTGTTAGTAAGAATAAAAGAAAGAAAATATATTGAGTGGACAACTAGCAAGTTCTGCCACTCCAATCAAAAGCATTTATTTATGTCATATTTGTCCTTAAAAGCCCAAAGAATTTTTGAAACAGGAATACAACTGCACTTCCACTTGAAATATGGCATTCCTCATATCCAGGCAGTCATCGAAGAGCGTACATTTCTTATTCCCTCTTTTATAAGTCTGTTTGCTACATTAACTATAATAATTTAGGGTAAAATTCTCAAATCTCAGTCATACTTGACCCTTCTCCATTGTTCCTTTCACATTCAGTCAACTACCATTTTTGGTAAAATTTCCTCTTCTCCATTGCTATTTCCCATTCTTTTCATTCTGTAATGGCTACTATGCAATGTAGATGCTTAGCTCTTTCTTTGGTTTTTACCAAGCCGTCTTGACTAAACTGTCAACATCCTCTCTTGTCTCTCCCCGAGTCCACCCTGTATATTCCAGTTGGAGTCAATCTCCTTGAACTTTGGCATTAATTCTGCTATACATCTGTTCAATATCTGTGATGGCTTTCTCTCTGTCAGATAGATGAGTCACCATGAAACTAATTGCTAGTAAACTTAGATTAGGGGTGGTCTCTATACAAACACCCACATTCCTTACATCCTCTGATGGTTCTTTAAGACTAAAGGTAAATGTCGATTGTGAAGCCTTTTCTAATGTGCCCAGACAGAATAAATCACTTCCTCCTGGGTGCTCCCCCAGTGCTTTGTAGATATCTCTACTTCCTCAGTTATTACCTGTTACCTTCTGTGTTAACAGTTGTTTGCCTGTCTTCCTCAAGTGCAGGGACTATTCGTTATATTCCTCACAGAACATGGCAGAGAATCTGACATGCAGAAGGTGCCCAATAAATGTCTGAATGGCCCACTACGTGAATATAGTGATTACTGAGTTCATCTTGCTAAATATCAGAAGCAGAGGCTTCCCTATTATAAATGCTAGACACATACATGGAACTCAAATTTTTTTTGAGACCAAAAGAAGGCAATTAAAAAAATGCCTTACCGTCCAGTGTCTCTGACTATGGCCTGAATCCCCAATTTACTGTCCTCTTTGAATCTCAATGTTTCACTTAGAAGAAATTGTCTTGTTTGCTTGTTGAGTGCTCATCTGTAATTGTTATTATTTGGCCCACGTGTACCTAATGGAACATAAACCATGCCTGATGCTCATCCAACGCAGATTATTAGCACATAAATGACTCTTAGAAAAGTTGAGATTAGTAAAAATAATAGTAGTACTAATAACTTGAACACTATGTATCAGACATTATGTCAAATGCTTGCCTTAGATTGTTTCATTTAATCTGCAATAAAACGCTATAAAGTAGGTATTACCTCCATTTTACAGATGAGAAAACTGTTACTAATATAAAGCTAAGTAATATTTTCAAGATCATTTTCTGCCTGATGGCAAAGCTGATGTTGCTAACCAAGATGTTCATAGTCTCAAACAGTTTCAATGGAAAAAATGTAAGGGTGAATTGAGACTAAGAAAATTGTGTTGTGAGTTAAATAGTAATCAAGCTAACCTTAAAAATAATAACTAAATAAAATATGGTCTTGTCAAATATCCTTAATTAAGACAGGATAAACTCTTAAGTCATCATCTCAGCTCTTGACTTATTCTTCTGTTTCTTTATTGACATCTCAGTGTCCAACTAGTGTAAAACATTGATACTCTTCCTAAGTGTAAGCAGGCGATTTCTTATACTGCTGCTTTAAACACATTTGTTTGGTCGCTGCAGTTTTCAGGTTGAGGATTCCTTTCTGGAACAGTTCACAGCGTCTTACTGTGCTGCACTGCATTTTTCTCATGCCTTTTATTTTTGGATTTCTGGTTTTCTAAGGTATTGTCTTTCAAAACAAAATTTTTAAATTGACACCTTAAGTAAGAACTACACACACACACACACACACACACACACACACACACACACACACACAAACAACAACAACAAAACATAACCAGTAGGTTATGGACAATCTACTAGTCAATCTGCCTGCATTGCATCAGGGTCTATAAAAGCTATGGGTCCACAATTGTACTCAAAAGGGGAAGAGTTAATGTAATGTATACAAAAGAGTTTTCATACAAAAGACAAAAAGCCAAATATGGTATATGTGGCTTGTTTCTTCTATTGAATGTGTGTTTACTTATTTTTGTATCAATTTTATTCAGCTCTATTTTCTAAGTAGATAAGATTAAATGTAAATATACAGAATTAAGTCAAACCATGCCAAGAACACAAAGTGCTAACACAAAGTGCTAAACCATGCTAAGAACAATTGGGAATGCATTATAATCAGCTCAGAAGTGGTCCAATAATTTGTGTGAGAAAAAGAATTAGCCAAATATCTAACAGGAAATTTGACTACATAGGTTCAAGTCCTTATTTCTGAGGGGACAAAAATCTCAAAATAATCCTATAGCTTATAATGAGATACTAAAATCGCATACGTACGATTCCAGCCAATTTGGGAAAAAGCATTGAGTTATGAAAAATTATAACCTATATGAAAGACTTGGAATTATGAAAGTTCCATTGATGTGATAGGGAAGATGACTATTATTGGCTAACTTGATGTGCACTGGCTGAAGTTTGCATCATTTTGGACAGCAGAGCTAGTTCTTGTGCCCCAACCAAGGTTCATATCATCAATAACACAGATCCTGTAAGTTTAGCAAACACAGTATTTTCTAAATTTTTAAAGGAATTACTAACCTCAGAAAGATATAAAACAAAGTATAGAAATTTTAAATTAAATTAATATTTTTGTTACAGCTTTAAGTATATTTAAAAAATGTTTGGCCCATTGTGAGAATTTTTGTCTGTTTTTAAAGTACTTGAAACTTATTACATGGGATTTTATTAAAATGTTTAGAAGAATTTGACTAAGATTCTAATCAATGTTTAAATGGTTGAATCTGATTTATTAAATTTACAAGTTTTGCTTTATTAGCTGCTTAAATGGTGTTCAAATGTTGAGATAAATTGTATTTATTAGAGTTGTATGTTTAATAAATTGGGCACTAAACAAAGAATAAGTAGCAGCAAACATATTTTCTGCACCAATGTCACTCAGGCAAATAAAATTTAAAGAGGACTGGTGTGCTGCTACACACAGGGTGGGTGCCCACAGTTCTGACATACATAGTTTGTCTAGGGCCTTTAATTTGTTTCATCTCATCTTCTGGAAGTTTTAAAATATCAAAGACAGATAACATACTCATTCTGGAAGTAATACCAAAGACAAATAGTATACTTGTTGTATTATCTTGATTCTGAGACTGTAGCCTCACATTATTACGGCATATTTATCCTGATGCTGAAACTCGCAACTTTTTACTTCAATGTACCCTCGCGTTGATGCTGACCACTCTTGTTTTCGTTACTGCTATACGAAGAGTCCTCTATTCTTGGTACCCTAGATTTACAGGCTCAAATAAATGCCTTCATGTTATGGTTGAAAGAAAGAGCTCCCAAACAGATTGCATCTAGGAAAATATAATCACTCTCATTCCCAATTTTTATCTTTAAAGATAATATTAACACTGATATGTTTGGAATTTTTGCCCAAGTATAAATAACTCCTAGTTCTTGGCTATTCCCAGGAGCTAGAAAAAATAATAGTGACAATAATAATGACAACCCTATAAAAGATGATATGGTAGAGTGAAAAGCACTAGACCCAGAAAACTTGTGTTTAAATAGACACACTACTTTCTGACTGTATGGCCTTGGGCAAATTAAGTAACCTGCCTGTGCCTTCATTGTAATAGTACCTGTGTCACAGGGGTGTTGTGGGAATGACATGGGTGTGCAGAACTACCCGATACATGGCAATTGTTTGGTAAAAATATTCGCTATTATTACTAAAAGTTATTGAATATGGGTCATATGAAAATGGTACCTGTTTCAAATGAACGGTTTTACTTTAGGTGATTTAAACTCTTCTCCAGGGGCAGGGTGAAAAAAGATTTTGATAATGTATTATCTGAATGTCTCTTGTTCCCATTTTAATTTGTACTGCGGCCACTAAATTTGGTATAGTTAATGCCAACCACTTTGCCCATAAAGCCAAAATATTCTGTAATCACCCCTGTGATATCAATTTCGAGTATTCAGCTTCTGAGTCCAGAATACCAATTGTGTAAAAAGTGCAGAGAATTCCAATTCACTTTTGAATGTAATGATCTGAACCAAACACAAAACCTCATTGATCCAAGATGATTTGGTCTTTATAATTTTGTGCATTATGTGATCTGCATGCCCAAAACAGGAGTATCTTTGAATTTAACATATTTTCCTTTTCAGAAAACAGAATTCTTTTAATTAAAAACATTTTTAAAAAGTTCAGTATGTGTAATTGTTAACACCTGCTATGTGTTACCAACAGATGTTTCTTACTTACCTAAGGGAACTGTTATAATTATTCTATAAGCTTATTGGAATGGCATTTACCAAGATAGTTGGGAAAGTTTAGTTGGTGACTTTTTATGTCAGGTTTGGTATTTTTTTAAATCCCTTCCCCTACTGCTGTCAATATCCACAAACCTACCCCAACCAAGCCTGCCAAAAGCAAAAATGTCATTTTGGGGTACCAAAATGCAAAACTGGCAATGATCATGCATATTTTAGTTTTCATGAAAAGTTACTGAAATTAAATCGTGTGTATACTAAAGCATTGTAAAATTGACTCAAGTGTTTTAGCAGCTATTCTTTGTACTGTTCAACATGGAAGTCTTACATCTTGATTATAAAAGTAAAAATATACCTTTCCGAATAATACCCTTCTAATAGCATGGCCTTAAAGGAAGCTCTAGTAAAAATGAGAGTTTTCTTTATTTTTCTGGCCATTGATAAGGTTTTATAAACCCTAGGCATTCTGAAATCTTCGTTTATGATACTAATCACACAATTACCTACAGGCATGTGTTAAACTTGACACTGGTTTCAGCCAAATAATCGACCAGTTGCAAACAATGAATAAAGAGAGGCAGCTTCATTTATAACCGCTATTTCAACAGAGCTCTATTGTAATCATAGCAATCGGAGGGTGACTCATTAATTAATTGATGTTCTTTTTTATTATGTGCTATTGAGTTAATGAGTAATTTGTGTGCGATAAGTCTCTGAACACATTGATTACTTGAGATATTTTCTGGGGCTTTCATATCAATGACATGCTGGATAGGTAGAAGATGCCATTTGCTTTTGTATGCTCATTATTAGCAGGTTGGAGATGAGCACAAACCAGTGCAAAGACATGTTAAAGTTATTTGATCTAGGCCAACCCTAAGTCTGCCCAACAGGAGGCTGAATGCTCAGGGAGAGGCCTGTCACATAGTAGGTGCTCAATAAATGTCAATTGAACTAATGACTGCTAAATCTCTGCTTTCTATTACCTTAAATTACATTAAAACCACATTTCAAAAATATAACAACGTTTTTAAGGAAAAGTAATGATCAAAAAGGCTTTTGCTAAAATTGTATTTTGTGCTAATGGCCTATTACAATAAACATGCAGATTGTCTTTGCAACTTACTGAAGTGAACACTAAACATGTTTGGCCTATATAATTTCTATGAAATGGTTTAAGTGACGGTTCAGAGAGTGGTTTGCCTAAAGTGATAGTTAAAAGGAAAACACTTTTGTATGGCATGTTTTACTACAGATATAATTTTCAGTGCCCTGTTTCAGTTAAGGTGCAGCATCTCTTCTGTAAAAATGTAGAACTGAGTTTCCTGTTTTAATTCATTATACAGAATAGAAAATTTGAAATTTAATCTGACAACAGCAACAGAGCTGCTTTCAGAAAGATCACTTAACATTTGTATAAATGTGCAAAATTACACCCAGGAATTGCTACCTTCATTTTTGAGAGTTTTATTTTCCCCATAAAAATAAATAGCGGTAAACGACCTAGTGCAGAGATACTAAACATAACATTCAGAGAAACATTTGGGGTGCTTTGTCTATGTTTGTTATGACTTAGCTTTGGAAAGTAAATGTCCTTACACACCTTTTTTTTCTTTTCATGGACTTAACATGCTTTCTAGAGATCATCTTAAATTTTGCCAATTAAGTGCAATCAAATAGTGTAACACCCCTTTTATTAAAAACATAAATCCAAATGTAAAAAAGTGAATGAAAGAATCCAGCAGATATTTATTAAGCAAGATGAAAGTGAAATTACAAACACAGGTCAGCTTTTAAACTCAGCACTCTGTTGGAGTGGAGGTGCACAGTCCTTCATCATAGGCAGCCTATGCGAGATGCATCTTAGGAAGGGAGCTTTCGCTGCTCAGAAATCAAAGCTCCATCAGAGGTGTCCTACTGGAGGCATCAGACAACAAGCTAAATGACATTAGGGCTACACAACACAAAGGGGAAAGTTGACAACAATTCAGGGGCTTTGAGTAGTCAAGACAATTAGCTTAGTACTTCAGGTCAATAAATGCTACAATTTATGGGCAATTAGCTGTAAAATGGCCTACAGCTGAAACACTATTCCTGTCTTGTTTCACAATTTCATGGAGATTAAAGATGATCTAAACAGATTAAGGCCTTAATCTTTAATCCAGGTGAGTAATTTTGTTTGCAGTAAAAAGCATAAGAAATAATTCTCAGCATATTATGTAAAAGAAAAAGCAGTGAAAACCTTGTTTGGTCTTCCAGTGGCAAGGATAGTTGAACAGCTTCAAGAAGCTGAGAGAAGTTTGTTCCCAATTTACAAGTATTTTGACATATAGATAAACAAAAGCAAAACCAGTTAAACCTTAAGAGATCATCTGAATAAGATACTGACAATTATAATTTTACATCCACGTGAATTTCAAACAATTGTTAATGGGGACCAGCAGGGCTGCATTAAGAAAACCACTTTTCACTGATCTGTCCCCCACATATTTTTAATTTGTCTTGCTTTGTTTATTTTGGTTATGCAAGTCCTTTCTCTTCATGAAACAAGTGTAAGGCTCTAAGGCTAAAATAATAGTTATTTTTGTGGGCCCCAAATAGCTATTTCTGAATTTCTTTCTTTAGTATATCTCAAATCTGGGGAACATGGGACTTGAAGACTCCTAACCATGAAGCATTTGTAAAAATACATATCATTCACTTTTCACAGAACCATTTTCTTAAAAATAAGAGGCAATATCCAGATTCACATGCATGTTCATAATAAAACTTTGTTTTAAAACAAATCCACACCAGCATTATTTTCAGCTTAATATTTTGGCCCCAACCCAAGAATTCAGGTATAACATTTAATTTTCATCTGTAATGCATATATTGGAAGGACAAAATATATATGCAAATAACACTGGAAAATATTGTTTTCTATACAAGTGATCAAGAAAAAACAAGAAAACCCATAGCACTAAGTTTGCTGTAGTGAAAACATGGTTAATGGTGCCATGCAGAATTAGATTTGTTGAAAAGTAGTTCTATTACAGGGAGCAAAAGCAAAGAAGCAAGTTTGTGGGCAACCCGGAAGAGGGGATCATATTCTCATTTCCTTAATTGTAATTTAAATAATCATTCTCCATAATTTCTGTTTCTAGAGCTTTCTTCTTTGTATGCTATCATGTAAGGTAGTACTATTTCACCTTAAAAAATGGAAAGACAAATTTCAGCCTAAGAGTGATGTATTCTGAGTTGGCAATTACTTGAAACAATGAGAGAGTAAAACACATCAAACTTAAAGTGTTTACTTTTTGAACATTAAAATAAATGTCAGGTAAATACAGAAAAATATATAATCACTAGTTCTCAGCTTTTTATCAATCCCTTTGTTTCTCCTCTTCTAGAACATTCTATGAGCATTATGTTGCTCCGATCAAAAGTAACCTCACTACTCAAATACCATCATAGCTTCAATGTGCATTATAGTGATTTCAGTAGATTCACACTCAAATCTTTTCAGTGTCATACATTTATTAAGCCATAAAGTTATTAAACCCTCAGCTCTTGTGGCGAGATCTGGGCAGAATTTATACAAGAAGAAGTTTAATTTATCACTTAAAAATCATCTCATAATTGTGGTAACAGATTTTTAAAGTAACCCTTTGGAAAAAATTTTACATGATACCCAAAGGCACTAGTTCACATAAGGGGTGTGGCTGAAAAAGCAAAACAAAGTCATCGTGTAGGTAAAGAGCACACAAAAAAAAGGATATTAAAAGGAAACCTGTTAAGCTTTAAAGTTATTCTAAAAATGGCACTTTTCACGTTGGTATAAAATGAAAGTGCTTTAAGATGAAATTTTTATGTATTTTTTTAAAGCTGATTTTTAACCCCCTGAAAATAGGAGGTTATAACAAGAACACTGATAGACTCTAACTCATAGCGGCAATAAGTAGTGGATGTCACTAAAATGCTCTGTGTGTGTCTTTATTTTTTAGTATTTTTAATGTTGATAGACTTGCTTTATCTATCTGTGTATCATTAGCGAGATTTGCTTTTCAATTCTTTACTAGAAAGTTACAGCTCATTTAAAATAGCTGGTAAATACAGAAAGCATAAATATACAGTAAGTTTAAACACTGATTGTACTAAATGCAACAATACAAAGAAGCAAACGGAACACAAATGGTAACACAATAAAACTGTATTACATTTGTGCTTCAGATATTACAATACATTATATACAATAGTCCAAAATAAACATCTCATGCCAAGTGACACAAAAACGAATAGCAAGCAAAAAAATCCAGCCATATGTACATTACTTTTTTCTTTAATAATAAACATTCAACTCTGAACTGGGGCAATTTTACTACATACAGATGCAGTCCGCCTTTTATTCCATATAACCATCCTGCCTTCCTATATCTACGCTATTCAGTAGGTTCCTGTGTCAATTCTTATATACATGTGGAGCAAAAAAGATAAAAGAATGTAGTGCTTTGTATTCTTAATGGGGTGATGTTGATAGATCAGCGAACCTGGGGTGCATAACCTTCTTTCATTAAACCTTCCTCGTAGTCCGTCTGGCAAAGGATCATGTTATTCTTTAGGAAAAATTTGTCTCCAACACAAAATCTGAAAATATTTTAAACAATAAAATGTGGTTAAGACCATTTCACTTGGATCTATAAATTTGAAGATTTATTTTCCTATTAGTAGTTTCGCATGGTAATTCCCTGAATCTGAAAACCTGGCTTAGACAGTTGTCTTCATTATCAGAATTAAACCATTTACCATTTACTTCATTTAATGAAATGTTGCACACATTTGAAATCTTGCCTTTGCATGCAAAAATTCTAAGGATATTGAGATAAACACTTTGGCCACCAAAGATGACTTGCTTTATTTTTATTTATTTATTTTTTTTAACCACACTGGAAAGAAAAAAAATAAAAACAACTGATCTGTATTTACACCCATTAAAATAAAAGAAAGAATGATAATAATGTTTCACTGCAGTAATTATGGATGATTTCATCTCTGGCCATTTAGGCACTTAATAAAAAAAAAGTAAAAGGCATTAAAATGAATCAAACAATTAGAAAATAGCCTATTTTAAAGCTTCCCATTTAAAGCTTTCTTTTACTCTGTTATTAAAATGTGATTGAATTTTAGTAATCTAGAAGTGATCATTCTGAAATGAGAGTTGCTCTAGCATCAGATTCTGATGCTGAATTCTGAAATGAGAGTTGCTCTAGCATCAGATTCTGATGCTGAATTCTGAAATGAGAGTTGCTCTAGCATCAGATTCTGATGCTGAGCCATTTTCCTTTGTTTGTGGCAAGTTCACCAACATGAAATAGTAGATGTCATTTCTTAGAGCACTTCCAATTTAACCAAAGGGAGTAACCTAATTAAACTAGTTTCCAAGAGCTAATTATGCATTTTATTGTATAAAGCATTGTTTAATGTGCAAGACTGTAATGTTTTTAATAAGTGTTCTTTTTGTATGATTTCCCCATAGTGACACTTTGGACACAATTAAGGTCAGAAATAAATGCTTTTTCTGTTTCCGGTACATTTAACAATAAAGTAACTCTGGGGAGATCTGTATATATATTTAATTGTAACAATTTAACCTTCAAATAGTGGTGTCTGGTAGAGTTGACCCAGTAAAACTACTTGTAATTATACAAGTTGACCTCTCTGACCTTTGATAGTAGTCTCTCTTTATCAGATAGTCAATTTCAAATGATGTTCCAGCAGAAATCTTAGTGGATAGATTAAATTGTGTAGTGAAAGGCACCCTTTAATGTTTTGTGAAGTTGAAGGTTTAAATGAGGAGCAGTTGGACTGATTTACATTTGCAAAGATTGGAATGCTAGACAAACAGTGAACCTATTTTTTTTCCAACTGGGTAGCTTTGGAAATTTATCCTTATACTAGCTAAGTAGATAGAGGGGAAAATAGTGTAATAAAAAAAGTAGATTGAAAAGAATTAGCTCTCCTCTTAAAGGAAAATTGGTCTGTTTATTTGTGGAATTTACTTTTTTTTCCCCAGGATTACTGCCTGCTGATGATGTTGATTGAAAGCACAGACTACGCACTGATCTTGAAATCCTAGGGTTGTTTGTGGTCAAAGCTACTGGATACAATGAACATTCAAGTTTGGGGCTGTAAGTATATTTTCTTTGTATTAGTTGTAACCTGTATACTTTAAATGTTGCACTTCAATAACCGTGTTTGTGCAAACCAGTTTGATATCCTGATCACTAGAATATATTGAATAAAAGGAAATATTTCTCTTGTTGAATAGACTTAAGTAGTCAAATTGATAGCTTATTTTTTATGTGAAATTATATAAAATAGCATATAGAATATGTTTAATTACTGTTCAAAGTTATAAATTTATATTACTGTTGAAATTAATTTTGACTAATATGCAAATAATAAAATGTCACCAAAACCAAGTAGATTCAATAAAATACTCTTGTGTTCCAGCTGATATTACTGAATCATTTTTTCTAAAAACGGTTTAATCCGGAAATACTCTCTTTTAACTCCATATTGTTTAAAATTTTGCTTTACTTTTTTAGTAAGCCCTAAAATTCTACTAGCCATCAAATAAAAACGTTTTCTTTGTCATGTTATCAGGTTATGTCATGCCATTTACACCTTTAGAGGCCTTCGCATTTAGAAAATTTGTATTTGTAGAATAACAAATTCAAGGTAATTGTAGTGAGAAAACACAAAACCAAGAGCCTGGGGATCTGTCTTGAGTCCTGCCTCTATTGCCTACCCATTGCAAGACCTGGGGTACAGTTCAGACTATCCCTGTCTCAGTTCCCCATGTATAAGAGGAAAAAAAAGCCCTATAAGTAGATTATAGAGAGGTTCAAATGAAAAGTGTCTGAAAGGCAGAGAGGTATACTGCAACCAGTAGGGTCCAAACTCTACCTTCCCACTTATGATAATTGAAAATAAAACTTTGGTTTTTAGTATCTGTGACATCAGTCACCTTTGTAGGCTTGTGGCAAGGAGTAGAAATGAAATATCTAAAATCTTACCTCAATCTTTGAAATACAGGTAAAATAGCCACCTTTTTATACTTACAATGTGCTAAATGCTAAGCATGTATGTACATGATCACATTTATTCCCTACATCCAACCTACAAAGTAAGTATTATCATGGCTTTTTACAGAAGAAAAACCTAAGACTCCATTCCAGAATTTCAAAACCCTGCCCAAGAGTCTATAATTAGAACATATGTAGTAAAGGAAGGAAAATAACCCAGGTCTTTTTGGATTCAAGACTCACTCAAGCTTTCACCTGAGGGCAGTAAAGCATGCAGGCTACAAGAATAATGTGAAGATTAAATGGTTATACAGGGTGTAACTGTGTTTTTTGTATTACTATTATTCTTTTGCATAACTTTAAAAAAGTCTGCCTACTATTCAATTAGGTGGTATATATAGAGCAACAGAGGGAGAGAGAGAGAGAGAGAGAGACAGAGAACTTTTCTAAAATATTCCTACCTGACATATTTTATTACTAATATGTTATCAACTGGATAAAGTGCATTTTATATGCATTTCAATTTATACTTAAAGGTCAAGATGAAACAGAACATGGATGAGGGATGTCACACTTGCACATATGACTCAAACAAAACAGCCTTGAAAGCTGTGGTTAAGAGCAGATTACGACTGGTATGCAATTAAGGTTGACATCCTCTTTAAAAAATGCTTCATATATAAATATAAAGAAATTTCAGAGACAGCAATACAGATAGTACGTATTTAACAAATTAATCTGTAACTGTGATTTTGTAAGAAATGCTAATTTCCAGTGTGATTTAACCAACTTCTTATGAGATTCAGCATTTGCAGGAAAAAAAAAAAAAAGCATTATGAAAGGAGTGATAGCCAGAGGACACTGTAAGTATATTAACAGGCTACAATTACTAAAAATAAACATAATCTTTCTTGTAATCTGACCCTAATTACTTGTAGTATGCTCAGTTCAATTAGTTTTACCCTCATTTTTAAAAAAATTATGGTAGGGAATAAGAAGATGCCCAATTGGATTATTAAACCATCTAATTCTGATGTTTTGGAATTAATATTAGATTTAATTTCTAGATATTTTTGAGTGATTCTAGCTGACTTCATATAGTCTTAGAGACTTGAGAAGTATATGAAACAAGTATAACTAGTAAATCATCCTTACAAAATATAGTGCTTAGTTTTAAGCAGGTTATCAAAAGCCTTTGCTAAGAAGCCTCCACTGGTAACATCCCTTTTAAGAAATAAAAATGTTAGCCTAGCCATCTTCTTTCCCTAATGTTTGTTAGTGACTGACAATTATGATTAATTTCTATCTTACAACACTTAGATAGGGAGCTCCAATCCATATTTCTAGTGTCTATATTTTCCTATTCCACATCTTCAGTTAACTGTAAGTTAGAGATTTCTATACTATACTGTTTTCAACAAGAAGTCCGGGCTGTGTACTCATTCCACCACTATACACCTGTGAACAAATTTACTGTCTTTCCCACTGACAGTCCGGCTGTCATTATACATCTCACTGCTAACAACCCTTAGTGTATCAAATGACACTACCCACACCCCAAATCTTGCTATGCATTATTCAAAGTTTACCTTACTTTAAGTCCACTATATCTATTCACATTTATATGCTCTTAGTCAGAAAATAAAATACCTCTCTTGAAATGGGCCTGACTCCAGAGACGGAGACCAGATTCCTTGGGTTTAAATGTTTTTTTTTTTTTTTTTTGAGACGGAGTCTCGCTCTGTCGCCCAGGCTGGAGTGCAGTGGCGCGATCTCGGCTCGCTGCAAGCTCTGCCTCCCGGGTTCACGCCATTCTCCGGCCTCAGCCTCCCGAGAAGCTGGGACTACAGGCGCCCGCCACCTCGACCGCCTCATTTTTTGTATTTTTTAGTAGAGACGGGGTTTCACCATGTTAGCCAGGATGGTCTCGATCTCCTGACCTCGTGATCCGCCCGCCTCGGCCTCCCATAGTGCTGGGATTACCTGCGTGAGCCACCGCGCCCGGCCGGGTTTAAATCTTGAATCTACCATTTTCCCCTAACTGTAATCTTGGGCAAGTTACTTACATTTCCTATACTTTACTTTCTTCATCTGTCAAGTGAAGCTAATAACAGTACCTATTTATGGGATATTTTGAGTATTAAACGAATGAGTACATGTAAAACACTCAGAACAGTGTTCGGTGTTTGACCAATACTTTATCAGAGTTCGCTATCATTATCATTTGGTAATGATAATCTTTTCACCTTTACTTAAGTTGTTCCCTAGCAAGAAACATTTCTCCCCTTTTTCTGTCTACTTAAATTGTAACAGTCCTTGAGTTCCCATTGCCTCCATCAACATCCTCTGACTATGTAAATTTGCTTATTCTGATCTTTCCCAAAGCACTTATTTATTGGTGTATTGTTTATTTTGGTGTTTCAAAATTTCTCATGAATGTGTAACTGGTTTGCCATTATAGTCAGCAGTTCTGCGGTAAATGACCACGAGTTATATTTCTTTTGAACCCTTTGCAGAACAATCATAAAATGTACTACCACTTAAGGTGTGTGGCCAATAAAAATTGGTTAAGGTAGATTTATTCCAGAAACCAACAGCTTTAAATAACAAATGTATTTTAGATGACTAATTTAAAGTTGTATTCATTTTGACTTTTATTTAATGGCTTTTCAAAGACTAAGTTTACAATTTCATTTCCTCTAGGAGCTTGCTCTTTCTACTCCTCCATGTGCCTACCAAACCGCTTCTCTAATCTCTGAGCATACTGAGCTGCTTTTCATTTCCTAAACACGTCAAATGCGTTCACATCTGCATGCCTTTGCACGTTGCTCAATTTGCCTGAAAATTCCTTTCCTCACTGCTCCCTGGCTCCCTCATGTTCCCCAACCCCCAGCAGACACACTTCCTATAAGTCATCCAGTTCTAGGGAGTTCCTTTTTTTAAGACCCAGCATATCAGGCCTTTGATGCTTCCCTAACACTTCAAGAAGGATGGCTCTCTCTTCCCTCAGTATAGATCTATTTAGCATCGATTACACTCTTCTGTGAGTCTTTGATGTCCTGTCTTTCCCATAGCTCTGGACACCTCTAAGAAGTAAACCAGATTGTATCCACCTCAGCTTCCACAGAGCCTAGCACAGTGCTTTATTCTTAAAAAAAGAAAATTAATTGTTACATAATTTTACATATTTGGGAAAATTTCATCACAAGCTTTTTATTTTTCCTTTTCTTACAAAACTATCATTTAGTTTTATTGCGTTTTCTAAGAAGAAGGGTCTTATTCACCTTTAAGAAATTAACCTGTTATATAGAATCTTCCAGTTCTGAGTGAGATTGAAGATATCATAAAATAAGCTTAAATAACCCTCCTGCAGTACCTTTTAAAATAGAGAAACTAGCAGAATTTTAATGCAGGATTCACGTTTTAGCTATACTCCTCTAAAAGGGGCAGAGGAGATCTACATATAAGGGACAATCAATCCTGAAAGGTTATTATTACTGCTACTTTTTAAAACATTCAGAAATGCTTTGGATCTTAATGATACTTTGATTTAAAGGTAAAGATGAAATGACTGCTGAATACAATTCACAAACATGTGTAATTCCACATCTTCAGAAGTCAATAAAGTTTGCTTTAAGGGAAAATGCCTATGAATTACCTATTTGCCTTGTGTTTCACATGAAAAGTGCAATATTGCGACAATGATTTGGCTACTGGAAGTGGGATATGGGTTTCCTGGAGGGGACTGAAGCAAACTTCAGAGCAAAAGGAGAATCTCCTATATGAAAACCTTCTGTATCCTGGGTAACAAAATTTGTCTGCTTTGCTTGACTGATGAAGATTAGCTGACTTCCCGCATTAAAGAAGTTTGTCTTGTAGGGGCTGAAGTGACAAGACAATAACAAAGTGCTAATTGTGCATAACCAGCACTAAAGATATGCAGTCCCATTATGGCATGTAATAAATGAAGCGAACACAGAAATATATTAGGTACTTTAATAATGATACTAGAATAGTATTTCGCAGCAATAAGAATGTGAACAGTTTTAGAGTCAAAATTTAGGAGTGTTTGTCTTACTTGACTGAGTTCTCCTGAGGAGACAGACTTAATTGTGAATGCAACTTTTTATTTCAATGGTGAAATAAAATTGATATATGATTTGTAAATAGCATTAACAACCTACAATTACTTTGCATCATAATAGAATTTAGGCTGGGTTTAGCACTTGAATGATGTTTTTATTTTCTATGTAGAACATGGATAAAATAGGTAAGCCTACTTAATAGAAGAAAATGGACAAAGGACATAAACTGCCTACTTCTCTAAAAGAAGGAATACCAAAGGGCCACCAGGGATCAAATAAATGCCAATTAGAAATTATAATGAAATACTATATTTCATCCCTCAAGGTGGCAAGGATTTAAAAAAAAAAACAAAAAAAAAGACGTAATTCCTAGTGTTAGAATGAATGTGAGGGAATGCGTAGTTTTGTAGATTTCTGCTAGGAGAATAATTGGTATAACTTTCCTGGAGATCATTAAGCAATGTATAGCATATGCCTTCAAACTGTTATATACCTTGTTTAATTAATTCTGCTCTGTGAATTTAACCAGATAGAGATATAAGCATTTGTTTTTATACAGTCTGAGTATCTACATTTAGCAAGAAACACTATTGTGATATATGTCTTGTGGGAAAGTCAAGCTAGTGGAATATTATTTGGTAAATTATAAAAATAACTAACTTTTGAGAACCAGTTGTGTTCCTGACATTTAATATAAATTATTTTATTGAAGTTTCAGACTCTGCAAGATAGGTATTAGTGTTTCTATTTTATAGGTGTGGGAATCAAATTCAGAGAGATTAAGTAACATACTCAAGATCACACAGTTAATATATCAGCTAATATATGGTGGTGCTGAAATTTGAATCCCGTTCTCACTAGAAATGTCACATTCTTTCTACTATTCTGCAGGGTCTCATAAGGCCCATTTTTATATTGATAATACCGATAATATTTACAGCACAAAAACTTTTGAAGATACAACTTATATATCTGAGGATAGAAGACATACGTGAAGCTCTGTCCATAAAACTGAACTCAGGAAAGCTTAAAATATCTTAAAAGAATTTTTAATGGCAGGTAAAAAAAAGGCACACAATATAAATTGAGTGAAAAAGTCCAAATATCAAACATTAGGATTCTTCCTTGTAACTTTAATTTGCTTAAATGTGAGTGTAATATTTATACAATGTCATTTGTCCTATATACATAGAAACATGTATAGCTGGCTATATGTCAAAATATTAAATGTTTTCTTTTAGAATAATGAGACATGGCACAATGTCTTGTTGTTGTCATTTTCTATTTTCTAAATTTTCTACTATGAATATGTAATCTTTTATAAGTAGAAAAGCAATGACTTTATGATTCCATAATGGGAACTGCATGGTTACTGGCTGCTATTAGTTGATCAACATGACAAGTCAACAAAAGTATTCTAAATTTACTACTAAGACACCTTTAAAATGTATAAAATACATATATACATGCACATAAAGGTGTCTGTATGGATGTGGGAATGTTTGTGTTTGTGTATCCTTATCCCTACCAAAAACATGTGCATTTGGCAATTTATTTTCGTCTAAGTGTTACCCTAGACTGAATGAACTTACTTTGATTCTCAGTACTTGCGGGGAAGAGTCAAGACATTGTAAGATAACATCTTAAATGATTGTCTGGGTAACTATTTATATTATAAGGTATATTAGGCCACAATCTGAATATCTACATTTAGCAAGAAATACTACTGTGATATGTGTCTTGTGGGAAAGTCAAGTTAATGGAATATTATTTGGTAAATTATAAAGATAACTAACTTTTGAGAACCAGTTGTGTTCCTGACATTTAATATAAATTATTTCATGTAAGTTTCAAACTCTGCAAGAGAGGTATCAGTGTTTCTATTTTATGGGTGTGGGAATCAAATTCAGAGAGATTAAGTAACATACTCAAGATCACACAGCTAATATATCAGCTAATATATGGTGGTGCTGAAATTTGAACCCCGTTCTCACTAGAAATGTCACATTCTTTCTACTATTCTATAGGCTCTCATAAGAAGATTCTGCATCAAATAGTACCTTTCAGAGTAAATTACAATAACTGAGAACTTGATGCAACTAATATTTATTGATTATATACTCTGTCCAGGTGTTCTCACAGCAACTCAGTTAATTCATTTTCATTAGAATATATCAAGTGTGCTAATTTTTGAAATGTTGTATTTTTAATATGTACATTTTAATATTCTAAAATCCTCTCCATTTATCACATAAAACAGGTGCCAGTAGTATATAGTTTTCACAGAAATAAAAAAATATATAACTTTCAATAAGAAAAAATGGAATTAAGTGATAATACTTCTGAGCTGAAAGAATTCTCTGAGATGAACTAATCCAGCTTCATATGTTACAAATGAAAAACCTGAGGTCCAGAGAGGGAAAGTGTTTGGTTTAAGATCACACAGCTTATTAGTGGCAGAGCCCATATTAGAATTTAGGTTTCCAGGTTCCCTGTTCAACACTTTTTCAAATGCTCCTCTCCAATGATAATAATTGTTTAATTATTAGCTATATCTGAACTGATTTTCAAAGATATTTGAAGTAACTGCCAAAGTACGTATAGGACAGGGTTAAAATTTAAGGTAAACATCTAGATTGGGTGGGGGTGGTGGCTCATGCCTATAATCCCTGCACTTTGGGAGGCGGAGGTGAGAGGATTGCTTGAGGCCAGGAGTTTGAGACCAGCCTGGGTAACATAGTGAGAATCCATCTCTATAAAAAATGAAAAAAAAAAAAAAATTAGCCAGGCATGGGAGTGCACACCTGTACTCCCAGCTACTTGGGAGGCTGAGGCAGGAGGATTGCTTGAGCACAGAAGTTGAGGCTACATGAGCCATGTTAGTGCCACTGCACTCTAGGCTGGGTGACAGAACCAGACCTTGCATTAAAAAAACAAAAACATGAGAGATAAGGAATTTAAAATATAAAAAATAATAAGAATATAAAATACCTGCAACAAATTCCTGTATATTTGCTTCACTGCCAATTTATTTGCTCACATAAGTAGTACAAAAAAGTAGATATTTAAAACTACTTTTAAAAAGACAGGAAAATAATAAAAGAAGGAATGAGTAAAAGAAGTCAAAGTTTACAGAAGTGTTTGCATTTTGTTACTTGCTCTTGTATGATGCTTTTCTTTCAGGTAGAATTAAGTCTTAAGACCTTTCTTCTCCTTAGTGGTTTGTCTCTGGCATGGGATTAAAGTTTACAGAACAGAAAAACGCTGAGATTGATTGCTTTAAATGTACAAATATAATTTCCACCTATTAAATAAATAGCCAGCACAGAGAGGTTTACCATTTTTTAGAGACCAAAAAGAGATCTGCTTACCTCTGATTACAAAGCTGACATGCAAAGCAGTCCAGGTGGTAAACATTGTCCTTGGCACGCATCACCATCTCAAAGGCAGGGATGAGCTTACTACAGGCAGCACAGTTTCCCGTTACACCGAAGAGCCTAGAATAAGAAACATTTTTTTTTTTTTTTTTTTTTTACAAACTCTTACAGAGAAATCTGAGATCGTGAAGAGAGATGATGCTAATATACTCTGTAAAGCTACAATACACGATGCTTTATGATGTACACAAGTGGATTTTATCCTAGGTGTATGCATAAATATTCTTCTGCAATATATTCTCCGTTGACCTTCCTTGATGAAAATCACATCTTGTTTGAGAAGAAAAGGAAAAGACAAATACATTAGGAAGCTTACATAACTGCACATAAACAGAAGCCAATGGAGGTGAATTCATAGCAAAAATCTCCTCTGGGTTAGAGTATATAGAAAATATAAAAGCAATGTAACTTTGATCTTAATGTTATATATTGAACATTTTAGTTGGGAAAGGAACCAACTAATGAATGACTCACTATTTTTTGACATTTAGTTACTAAAAGGTTTGCCATTATTATTAAGAATACATTTATGAAGAAGCCATTTAAATAGTCAAAAAACATAGAGGCGCATGCATGCACCTTATGGCTCTATACCATAGTTATAGCTATGATTATGTTATTCAAGTAGCACATTAAAGTAAATGAGGCTGTAAACTATATATAGCTAGACCAGAAATTGAAGGATAATATACTGTCAGAACCACTGGAATTGTCTAGGATTTAAAAAAATTCCTATTTGCTGCAGATTCCTGAGAATCGTTATTGTAACAACCTAAAAAGAGTACAAAATAAAATATCTCTCATTTCATAACGTGTGGAAATATTTTATCCATTTGCACTGGCAATATTTAAACCAAGTCTCTTTAAAGTTGATAATGGTGGGGAAGAATTATTATAAATAATATTCCGTGCATAGTAGTTAATGCACTTTTTTACTAGGAAGCAAACTAGATGAAAAACACCACATCTGCCAGTTTTCTTTTTTCTCCAGCGTCAGGCTGACAGGAGGAAAATATAATGGTTCTCATGGGAAAGACCAAATTAAAAGCAGTTCTAAACTAATGAATTCAAAGGTCCTATAGAGAAAACTCATTTTGGTTATAAAAATGTACTTTTAAAAAACTTAGCCTTTCATTTTATTGAATTTAAGGATTAGGCACAAATGTGCTGAAGTCTCTCTTATTACTTTCTATAGACTCCAAAGAGAAGTCTTTTCTTCAGGCATGCATATTCATTTTCAAGTTTATAACTATTTCCTTTTACCGGGATAATGACAGTTGTTGGAAACAGTTGTGAGAATGGTTTCTAAGTGTCTGGAAAAATGTGCAATAAATGTTTATGCTCATATTTTTGTTGGATTGTCTCTTGAAGAGCATAAGCGCCTTGAAGGTAGAAACAATAAACGCATTTTAAAGACTGCTAACATAGTCTGTGCACTTGATAAAAAGTAAGCGAAGTTTACATTCAAGAAGATCAAACTCATAATTGTTAGACACTTATTTTCCTTAATGAATTAAAAAATACTTTAGTATGCTTATTTTAAGGAATATAACCCAAATAACCTTCATGTTCTCAGTTTGTAATCCGTATTTTGATAAATAATATTTATTTAAAAAGAACTTGCTCAAAAATGTAATATCTTACATCTCCTACTGGCATCATCAAAAATGAAACCATCACCAACTAAAGCTTTCATCCTATTCATTTGTACGGAGAATTTTTTAGTTCATTCTAACATTTCATATTTATTTTTCAGTGTACTTAACATGATCTACTTAGGAGGCACATCACTTACCACGTGCCACTGTTTCTTCTGTTCTTTATTATTTTTGAGAAATAAGAAAAACTTAAAAGTTCTTTATTCAATGAATGTAGATATACTTGTGTATATAACATCTGGTTAACATGCGATAAAGCCGTTTTTAAGAATTATTCAGTTTGTTCATATCTAATAAACATACACACACAATGCCATTTTGAAATTCTGGACGTAGTTTCCCCCCATTTCAATTGCTCTCGCTAGCTGAGCATTTATCAGCTACCTGATTAGAATTTGTTTCCACACAAACCATTGATCATCAGCCTATTACTAGGCAAATGACAGTTAATTACCCACTACATTAACCACTGGGACCTGAGACCTGCTTCTGCTGCCATCAGTCAACATGATAAATGTGGCAAGTTCAGTAATGCATGGCCAGCCCTGAGCTGCCTGCTATACTGTGAACAACCCTCAATCTCACTTCCAGGCCCAGGAAAATCTATGGCAATCTGCATAATTACAAGCTCTGGGTTAATAACAGACAAATGATTTGTTGCATCTAAACAAAGTCCTTGGAATGGTCCGAGTCTCTGATGGCTGCCCGTACGGCGCACTGCTACGAGTGTACTTTCCACTACAATGTGCACAAAACAGTTCTCTGACGTTATAGCCTTCCAATTTGTTGCCCTCCAATTTATGGATTCTGCATATGTGATTTTTAATCATTAAAGGACTCTTGAAGCAATATTATTTTAATTATTCTCTGCTGTAACCAGGGAATTAGGCTTCAGATAAAATTTTCTTCTTCCACGCACTTTCCCTGCCTCGCTGGAGGCTCCATCAGTTTCCATCTACACCTGGACTCTGATATCCTAATGATGAATTATTGCCCCTTTTCCTAAGAGGGCGAACCTTACAAGGGAACATTTTACTGAACTGTCAGCTCACAGACTGAGTGCGGAGATGCGGAAATCTGATCTAATTTACTGCAAAGCGATGCATTTGTTAGACTTTTTCCTCAGTTTTGTCCAAGGATCAAGAGATCATTCTATAGCTACATTCGAGTTCTCTTTTTTCTCAGTGGGACAAACCCAAGATTCTCTGGGAAAAGAAACAAAGTATTATTTTATAAAATGGGATTTTCAAATGTATAATGTTATCCTTTGGTTTCCAAACATGACATTTGGGTTTCGAGGCAAAAGAATTTTCATATATGTCAATTAAGCATAAGACATGCATACTTCTCCTTTGTAAGATTTTTTTTTCAGATTGTGCCTAGGAAATATTTAAAAACAGTCGCTTAACTATCTAATTCATTTTGAGTACTCATAATCCTGAAAATTCTTGTAACCCCTTCCTCTGCACTCTACTTCCACACTCGTTTATAAAGATATCATAGATCCACTTTTCCATTTAAGGTGGAGATCCTTGTAAATTCTTGTTTGTAGTGCTTGTACAGTTGCATCCCCTACATAAGAGGGCCTAAGAGTTCTTAGTCGTACACTGAGACAGACAAAGCATTATTTTAAAAAGGAAGTCATTTTGAAATTTTGATCTAAATTAATCACAGCATACCAGCTTATACATTTATGGTAAGGAAAAAAATAAGCTCATTGATCTATTTTGCTCATTTTAAGATGTCTTATAGATGATTAAATCACGATACATGGTAATTTGCCAATTTATGGGCTAGATTTTTCCCTATCATTTATGTTCATAGTAGGCCTTAAGCAATGTGACCTTTATCTTGTTTCTGACACACTTCCAAAAGTAGGCTTATAATGTAAAAGGTGACAAGTATCGGCTATACAATATCAGTGCATATAACTATTAATATGTGTAGAAATCCCAAAGATGTTTCAGTCCCCTTTCTATTCCATTTTTTTGCTTTCGCTACCTTATTTTGTCTATCTAAAAACAGACATGAATATAAATAACCAAACAGACAACTTTCTTATGGGTAAGAACTCGGCCTACCTGTATGCTGTATTACACCTGCCACACTGTGGTGAGCATGCACAGAGAAATATTAAATAACTTTTGTGTATGGGTGGCATTGCAAGAACTAAGACAAAACAAGTTTAGATGTTTTTAAAGGTGCCAGAACATTTTGCATTTTTACTAAATGTTCAACAGCTTCAGCAACATTGCCATAAAGCAAGCAAACCCTTTATGGTTTAGTGTATATTTCTAAAGTTCCTGCGGACTGAGGGTAGGGAAAAACTCAAGACATATAATCATTTAACATAGCAATAATGAATATGGTTTACTACAGGCATCAGGGGAAAATGAGTGTTCATTGTATTAGTGTCTTTTATTTCACAGCACCAGATGTTTCTATAGATTTTTTTAACCAGGTCAGTGGCTCAAGTCACTAAATCAAATTCCTCCAAGCTATGGAAAGCATAGTATTTCACTCAAATTAATTTAATATTTGAGGAAAATGCACAAATATGTCACTGCAGTAAACCTTAATTCTGAATAAAGATCAGATCAGTAGTCAAGCAATCCTCATTTAATGAGATAAATATGCATAAATTTAGAAGTTATTTTATTTTATTTTAGACAGAGTCTCACTGTGTCACCTAGGCTGGAATGCAGTGGTGTGACCATGAGTCACTGCAGCCTTGACCTCCTAGGCTTAAGTGATCTTCCTGCCTCAGCTTCCCACAGGTGCATACCAACACACTTGGCTAATTTTTTTAAAAAAATTTTGTAGAGATGGGGTCTCTCTATGTTGCCCAGGCTGAACTCACACTCTTGGGCTGAAGCCATCCTCTCAACTTGGCCTCCCAAAGTTATCAAATTATAGTGTGAGCCATTATGCCTGGTCTAGTATTTGTTAAAATATTAAGGATAAGACTAGTTTAGTTATAATCCTATCTTTAAAAAAAAACTATAGAATAACTACAGATGAACAGAGAAAGGAAAGTTTGGCTTTCGAAGAATATGAAATTGTAATCAATTGAAAAGATTTTTAACTTTTGACTGTTGGATGGAAAAGTTTTATTGAATATGTTTTGTGGGAAGGAATGAACATTTTCACAGGTTGAAGGACAATTGCTTTTTTGTCTATTATAAACATGCTTCTCATCTACTTTCTTCTTTTACTTTTTTAACTAAGGAAGGTAGTGATAGAAAATGAAAACACTTTAAACATTCAATTCTTTTGTTTTAAACTTAAAAAGTTAACCCATTACAGGCTGTAGAGAGTTGAGTCCATTGTTCTTTCTCTTTTTGGGTTCTCAGCATGTGCTCCACTGTCATAGAGATAAATGTATTATGAGAGTTAAAGAAAAGTAAAAAAGAAAACACTGAACATTTTAGAATGTACTTATAAAAATATAAATGTTTAACATTATTTTGAACTACGTTTCTAATTGTTGCAGTTAGGTCTACCACATATTAAATATTTTCATTGATGATTTTGAATTTTCCTGAAGTTAAGATTAAAAGGCTGAAAAAAGGAACACTGACACTCTGTTGGTGAGATTGCAAATGAGTACAGCCATTACAGAAAACAGTATGGAGGTTCCTCAATAATTAAAAATGGAACTACCATATGATCCAGCAATCCCACTACTGGATTAAAATGAAATGAAATCAATATGTTGAAGAGATATCTGCACTCTTGTGTTTATTACAGCACTATTTACAATAGTCAAGCTATGGAATCAACCTACATGCCCATCAATGGGTGAATGGATGAAGAAAATGGAGTACTATTCAGCCATAAAAAAGAATGAAATCCTGTCATTTGTGACCACCTGGATGAACCTGGAGGGCATCACGTTAAATGAAATAAGCCAGGCATAGATGGAAAAATAACTCATGATCTCAGTCATGTGGAAGCTAAAATAAAAAGTAGACATCATAGAAGGAGAAAGTAGCATAGTGGTTACCAGAGACTGGGAAAGGGAGCAGAGAGGGAAGGAGGAAGGGGAGAGATTGGTCAATGGGGCCAAAATGACAGTTAAGAGAAATAAGTTCTGGTGTTCTATTGCACAGTAGGGTGACTACGGTCAACAGTAAAGTACTGTATATTATGAAATAGGTAGAAGAGAAGCTTTTGAATGTTTTCAATACACAAAAAAAGATAAATAATGTATGAGGCGATGGGTATTTGAACTACCCTAATTTAGATCACTGCATAACATATATATGCACTGAAATATCAGACTGTACCCTATAAATATGTACCATTATAATATGCTAATTAAAAAAGGAAATTTTCAAAAAAGCGTAAAAGTTGACCATATATTAAAGAAAAGACATTTTCTATTTTAAAACCTTAGAGATGATTTATTTCATAATTAATTCTGTAATATTAACTCTAATTTAGCTTATTTAGTTCAGCCTTTGTAAATAATATTTTTCTTTATTAACATACACAGATCATGCCAAAACAGAAACATAAAAGCCATTTGCTGAAAGTTTAATATATAAATATATACATGTATAGTACATATATTCATTCTCTCTCCAAACATGCACATACACGCATAATAGGCAGATATTACACTGAATGAAAAGAAAAGAGAAGAAAAATGAAGTTAAACTTACTAAGTGCCTAACTAAAATTTCAGTAAAAAGCTACCAAAAGCCCATGCTACATAGTAATATATATGTTAAAAACTACAACTTGGCACTTGAGGTCAGGAGTTCGGGACTAGCCTGGCCAATATGGCAAAACCCCATCTCTACTAAAAATATGAAAAATTAGCTGGGCGTGGTAGCAGGCGCCTGTAATTCCAGCTACTCAGGAGGCTGAGCCAGGAGAATCACTTGAACCTGCGAGGTGGAGGTTGCAGTGAGCTGAGATCGCGCCATTGCACTCCAGCATGGGCAACAAGAGTGAAACTCTGCCTCAAAACAAACAAACAAACAAACAAACAAAAAACTACAACTTGGTACCTGAAATCCCAGCAATAATTCATGGTACTGAGAGAAAGCTGAGGTTCAATGAACCTTTTTTAATGAAAGTAGATGTCTACTACGCGCAAGGTACTTCGTGGGAAATGTTCAGATGACTATGGGTGTGTGTTGCCAGGCAAGCAGTGAGAAGGATAACCCAGGGATAGAATACGAGAAGTCCTCTGCAATAAAGGGGAGGATGGTACATCACTTGGTAGGCTTGTGCTGGAGGATCAGGGAAGACAAACCAGCTGAAGCAGAACTTGAATGACAGATGGCATTTCACAAGTAGAGAACTGCGGGGAGCTGAAAGAAGGTCATCGTGGGATGATGTTAGAGGGTGAGCAGAGGCCTCTATATGGTCAAGATCAGAGTTTATTTAAAGACTATTTTTTAAAATGACCAATATGGTAGTAGTCTGCTTGGTGGAGGTTAGGTGGAGTAGGTAGAGAAACCTACACAGCCTGGATGGGTGATGACAGCTTGGATGATAGAAGCTTCATGTTTGGTAAGTTGGTATTTTAAGAGAATCCTCAGAATATCATCCCTCTCCTACACTCAGGCAAAACTCCACACTTCCTTCAATCAGACAGAACACCACCAGGCAGCAGTGGGTGCTCAAGCCCACTCAGAGGGCTCACTCCTAAGATCCGCCAACCACTAGCTGGACTTACTGAGTAGCGATCATGATCTGACCCATTTAAACAACATGGTGGGGGTAATTAAATTACAGGTAAAAATTATCCCTGAACAGGAGGGAGAAAGAAAATTTAACTTTTGGATTTTTTGGAATTCTTGAGATCTAGACTTAGTATTACACTGGCAACAATAGAAAATTAAAAAGGAATACTAAAGGTGAGGAAGGAGATCTTGGTGAAAGTTATTGTCATCTGTTTCTCTGGGTATTGTATGTTAGTGGAAACCTGATTTCCCATTAGAACTACACAAGACTTGTAAGAACCTAGCATTACAGAAGAATCAAGTCAAGCTCTATGAATAATCTATATAAAATACCTGCCATAAACAATTACAGAACCCATTCCAATTTGAAGGTCGTGATTCAAAATAGATTGTTTTAGACATGAGATACTCAGAGAAACATAGAAAACAGAACAGCAATACCCTCCATACTCTGGATGTGGACCTTTCAGTTTTACCAAACGACTGGTTTTTCCCCAACCTCCAATCCACTCATAATCCAAGCTAAGTACCCATTCACTTACTGTCTATTGCTGTGCTAACCGGCATTTTAGCCACTAGCCACATGTGGCTATCGACTACTTGACATGTAGTGAGTCTGAACCGAGATGCCCTAAGTGGGGCATATGTACCAGATTCCAAAGCTTAGCACAAAAAAGAAAAATATTTTATGAGTAATTTTTGAAAATATTGATTACATATCAAGATGATAATCTTTGGATACATTGTATTAAATACATTGTTTAAAAAACTAATTTCACCTTTCAAACACTTTCCTTGGCTACTTTGGCTACTAGAAATATTAAAATTAATATGTGGATCACATTCTATTTCTATTGGACAGTGCTGGTCTATAGCTTCAGCTTTCTTTACATCCCTGGATATATGACAATTATAACTTTCAAACAAATGGAGATCCAAAATTTTCTAACTGAAATCCATCCTAGAAATCTCTCTTGTAATGTTCTAAGCCTAAAGATGAGAAAAAATACAGGCCAGAGACATTTTTTTCTAACTTGAAACTTAAAAATATGTATGCTAATAGTGTGAATCATTATAGCTCTCTCATAATCTGAAACAGATGACAATGCCCCACCTATTGTTCCAGTTTCAGGCTTACTCCGTGTTAATTTCTTTCTAAACTTGCCAGTTTCTGTTCCATGAAGACAGCAACAGAACAATATGTAAAGAAAAATGGGTTGACGCTTGGGCTAATTGGCCCTGTCTTAGCTCTGCTATAGAGAGCAGAAAATATCCCATGTCTACACACAAAACCTTACACAATTAATGTCAGAGCTAGCATGAGAACCTATGTCCCTTATCCAAATTTGTTTTCCCTTCTCACTATACTTCTTTGTTTTTCCCTGCAAAAATGGGGCAAGAAGGGGTTGCTTTGAATAAAAGTCTCTAGGTTTCTGGCCTGACAGAGGGTAATGGCTGATCTACATAGAATCATCATGTCTCTTTCTACACCTGACTCTTAAAAGTTGCAAACAGTGTTTAAACATGATACTTTCCCTTTCAACAAATAATTGTCAATTTCTTCTCATACCCATTTTCCAAAGCCTTACGAGCAGGTGTTACTGCTATTTATGATCAGCACAGCAGCCTACTGGGAGAAGCTATGCAGAGAAAAGTAAAATAGAATGTTTTTTCCTTAACATTTGATGAGAAAAATATTTCCAGGCAAATATGGCAATTGTACCAACATTTCATAGAATCACAAAATCTTAGATCTGAAAAGAATCTTTTGTTGCTAGAATAAAAGAAATGTGTCAAGCTTGCTATTTATTGTTTTGATATTTAAAAGACAGGATTTTTCAAACTTTTAGACATAGTTATGGAAAGAACTAGAATATTAAAAGGGAGAAGGGAAAAAGAAACAGTAAAATAAAGGATAACACATATGTACTAAAACAGAAATATTTTAACTATATTTTTAAAGTAGTAGAAACAAATATTTTATCTAATCACTATAGCTCCTTGTTCTAATTTTAAGGTAAGTTTATAATGAAGGGAAGGCCAATCAGCCACAATTATACAAGCATAAAAATCTACAACTATTTTAGATATCGTGGGCAATTTAGGTATTACACATCTCTCCCTTGATATAGCTCAGGAAGCTGCCAGTTTCAGCCACAGTACAATTAATGCTAATTGGAATATGCTTTATACAATTTCATAATAAAAGCTTTTAAGAATTTTTTGTGATAGTCTATTCTATAATGAGTTTCAGAAAGCTTTGTCTACTTAAAATTGAATAGGGTTTTCTAGGTGAGACTTTTTATGTAAGTAATACTTTCCTAAAAATCAGCATTGAAGTCTTTTGATATCTTTACAGACTTCTTAGAGACTCATAATTACCTTCTTTTCTATCTTTCTTTTTCATCCTTTCCTTTCCATACACTATATATAAAAGTGAACAAGAAATTAAGTGGAGAGGTATCTGGTTTGAAAATATTTTTTTTTTTACTCATCTCATAATTAAGGCACTTCAAATACTGAAATTTTCAACAGAAAAGAAAAATAAAGGAAATGAAAAGAAGCATTATAGGAAAATGATCATGGTCATTTTGTGAACAGTTGGGAAATAATCCTGGGAAAGACCTTTTCTTAGATCTTTGTCAAATAAGCCATTTAATGTTTTCATGTGTCAATTTCACCATCTTTCCAAGAGCCACTTATTCACTCAGGCACTAACACAGGCTTAGCAAAGCTCCACTGTGAAATATGAATGAGTGACTGGTGTAATCTGGACTGCAATGCAAAACTCACTTGTTCTGATGTAAAGGATATCTTTTATATCCAGAGATTGTGATTTAGTGACAATAGTCACTGGATTATTCACAAAAAAGTTAACAAATCACTTACCTTGAATAGGTAAGGTATTATTTAATTCTTGCAGCTAGCCAGTAAAATTTCAGATGATCAAACATTTCTTCTAGGGTTAATTATTATTACTTACTTCAAAGAAAAAGTGCTGTGTGGGAGAATAATGACAACCTATATAAGAATCTATTATCTATAGCTTAGTTTGAAATTTTATTTAATATTTTATCTTACCTCATTGAAGAAACAACCTAATTACTAATGTTTTCTTTTAAGGTAAGTAGCAGGGTTTGGGGCATTGTGTCACCTATTTTATAAGTTAAATTTTCCAAAGAAAAGGGATGCAAAAAGTGTTATCACAGATATTCATCCTTGTATTTAACTAAGGATATTACATTACAAAGGCATCAGTATTTTATTGTACAGAATTTCTTTGACATAATCACCTAAGATTCATGAAGCATATTCTATTTGGTCACTTTTGTTAAAGTACTTTCTGCAAAGCAAATTTAATATCCAACACCATTTATCTCATTAGTAGAAATAGTATAAATATTTGTTTTCAAATTCTTTAAGAAGGTACTCTAAACACAATCACTTGAAAAAATATATAGATTGAATATCTCTAAAAGCAAGGGTATTCATATGTCACAATTTTTCTAGGACAATCCTGGATATAAACCTGTTGCCTAGTCTATACACTCACGTTATCTTTATCAAAAATGTCCTGGGTTGGGTAGAAAATTATATGGCAACCTTAATAGTAGCCAAAGAGCAATGAGAACTCAAAGGTTTCAAAATGTCTGTTCTTTGGTTCCTTCACTGACTCAAATATGCAGATTGAATTAAATACCCTTTCAAGATATTTATATAACTATAAAATTCTGTGATTCTTCATTCTAATCAAAGTGTAACTGAATCATTCAGCTAAAACTAATTTAGAAAATCTGACTTAGTTTTCAGACTGAACTTGTAACATTGTCTTAAAACTGATTGAAAAGGGAAGGTATATAACTTTTATTTAATATAAGCTAGTATTTAAAATACATACACATTTTTTAAATTTGTGAATCCTTAGAAGGATTTTTGCATTGCCTCAAAGTGGGATTTAAGAGAAAAATCCCATGTTATCAAAATAAAGCCATGAAAGCAATTATTTGTAGGATTAGACGAACTCCTTTTTGGAATAAGAAATTAACAAAAGCAAAGAGATTCAAAAAGACAAAATGGTTTTGTGCAAGAAAAAGGTACATTTCATTAGTATTAATTTGTTAAAACTTGATGCTTTCCATAATAAATTACCACAACTCTCAATCCAGTATTAAGAAGGAGAAATATTAAAGTTGTACTTTTACATAGTAAAGCTCTACAGAAGGAATTACAATAAAACCTGTAGATTACATATTTATATGTTCACATACAATATTGTTCATAAACATTCTCTATGTTTTCTGCATAGTGGTCCAAATTCTTTTTTTTTTTTATTTGTAAAGAGCTGTTTCTACAGTGCTGACTTTAAGTAGCGATTTTGGAATGTGTATCTATCTTCTTTATTAAAAAAAAAACAGAGCTACTAAGCTATTTCCTTTATTGGGTCACCTTTAGGACTTATTATTTGAAGTACTTCTTAGAAGCTGCTATGCCAAAGTGCCTAGAATTTTAACTGTTTCTTAAACAGATCTAAAACTGGATGTCAAACCCTTCATAAATAGAGTATGTATTAGGGTGTGTAACATCCACGTATATCCAACTTCCAACTTATAAAATATATTTAAGTCAGTTACCTCTAGAACCACACATATATTATAAACCATATAATGCTCTGCTCACTGTCAATAAACTAAATATTTTTGTAAGAAACAGACACCAACCACTTTGGGAAAACCTGTTCACGAAATATAGGTTAAAGTAATTTGCTCCAAGGATACTACATTAAGGCCAAACCTGCTAAGATATTTGATGTGAATTTATTAATCTAATTTTTAACAGTGTGATAATAGCAAGTGGATGTAAAATTGATCATCAAAACTGGAAATTATAAATATGAAATCCACAATGCTTGAAAGTAGAGATTTTTTAAAGGAGTGCAATTCTCAAAATTTTCCTGTTTTTATTATGTGTTTCTCTATCCAGATACATTTTATAAAAGGAAAGAAAAATACCTTTTTTTTTCCTATGAAAGTTGTCAAATCACAGATAGGAAGAAACATTAAATAAATATATTTCAATGTCTATTCATAAGTGCCCCGGACAAAAACCTCATATTAACATATTATTCATATAAATACTATTTGGGGGTTTAGAGAGAATATTGAATAAGGCAGGTCCAATTTAAAATCATTAGTGAATAAAGTCAGATATAGTTGAAACAAAGATTTTGAACTCAGACATATTGAATATTAAAAACATGAGGTACTGGAATCATTTGACAGCTGATATTCAGTGGTAACCAGCGGCCCCGAAAAGACAACTTAAAAGATATTTGAACGCGCGTGTGTGTGTCTTTCTATGTGCTTGTGTGTCCACATGTATAAATAAAGTACTAACCTACTAGTTATCTCTTTTTACTCTCAGCCTGTCAAAAAAACCTGTCAGCTGCAAAGGCGATAAGGGGGGCAGTTAAAAGAAGATACTGGAGCCTTAAGCTTCTTAATGTGCCAAGAATCAATCCCATGAAAGCAAACAACTTGAAAAAGGGTTATATGTATTTAGGAAATCTCTGAGGCTCCCTTCCTGCTCTGCTCGAGCTGGAGCGAGTGCTCAAGTTTTCTCACCCTAATGACCCCTGAAGCAGCCCTGAGGGATTGCAAAACAAGGCCGTTACACAAGGCAGCTTGCTAATTGAGAAGCTGATCGGGGGTAGAGAAATCCTGCTTTACCACGTTAAGTGTCGAAATCAAGCATGACTAGATTGACGTCGCCAAATCACCGTCTGGAGGCCACTCCACGCCAGGAGCAGCAGGGCTTTTCACACCTGATAGGCCCTCACTCTATCTACATCAAGTCACATTAAGAAAGGAATGTATTACGGAACTGGAGTCCGTGCCCCTCAGAGCATTACTCCACTGCCTAATTGCTGCTTCTCCGCTTCCCCGAAGTAACAAATGTGTCCACGTGGACCTGCAGCTTACCTGATCCCTTTGGAAAACCAACCTTCCTCCACCTACTCTGCCGATTTGCTCCATTATAAATATGCAACACCACCAAGACCCAGAGTAAGTTAGAGGAAGAGAGTAGGGTTAGAAATTTTGTATTACACATCTCGATCACATTGATTTAAATTACAGGGACCTTGGAACAATGTATAAACGATGGCTCTTTAAACCTTTTATTTTTAAATGAAGTTGCAGATGCAGGATGTCTGATCAATGAAAGCGCCTGTCTCTCGGATAGTGATTTAGACACCACACGGTGTGTAGAGAGGAGAGACCTTCTGCTTTTGAACTTTGAGTCCCCAGTCACGGATTTGCTGCACTCCAACTTAAAATCTCCTGTGACAGATGGCATAATAGATATTCCCAACAGCCCAGACTAGCAGGCTGATATTACTTGGTATTTTTTCTTATACTCTTTCTGACAGGTTCAAAGCACTTAACCAATGATGTGTTTTAGGTAGGGGATAAAAGGTGACTTAGGAACTTTCCCCCTATTTGTACCACTTTTTAAATTTTAAATCTCAGTTTTCTTACTGACACAATGGAGCTAATTCCTATCTGTGCTCTGTTAACTACAAGGCACATAGAGAAGAAAAATGGCTTGTTTCCAACTGCAAAGGATTTACTGGCCATTAGAAAAGAAAGTCTTCTATAAATCTGTAATAGAAAAATTAATCCTTACCATACATTTTGAGAGGTGGTAGGTGACATCCATTCTGTGAGTGGGGAAACAGAAGTATAGAGGTAGCGGTGACATGTCTAAGATCTCATAGTCATTAACAGCAGTGACAGAAATCTGGCCGAGTCCGAGTCTGTGTTCTGATACCTAGAAGGGTGCTCCCTACATAAGGCACCTCCTTTCTTACCCTCAATTGAAGTATGATACGTAGTATGACAAACTAGTAACAAAAAGAAACAAACACAAAACACACAAAAGAAAAGGTGTTTTTGTTTGTTTGTTTTTACCTAGCAAAACATAACAGGGCAATCTACAGTATTATGTAACCTAGTACCGACTTCCAAGTTACAATCTAAACTTAACATTATGATGTCCTTGATGTTTTTATAAAAAGCTCCATATTCTCTTTTGCAGCTCAAAATTCATAAATAAACCTATATGAATAAAACCCCACTAAAGTGGAAGCTTTGTTTATCGTCGAAAACATAGGCATAAGGTCAATTTCCACACACTAAATGTCATACTGTCTACGAAGCCTTTTTAATGGAAAAAGCAACTAAAAGTCCAAGTCCTCTCTGATAATGATACCTCCGCAAATTAGACAAATTAGTCCAAAGATTTCCCTTTGCTTACATTTTAAAGAAACATCTGAAATCAATATCAATATGAAATTTGGTCAATTATGTAAGGGCGTAGTGTATAAGAGCTAATGTTTATTGAGCCCTGTCTCTGTACCAGACACTGTTCTAAGCATTTCACACGAGTTATTTCATTAATCCTCAGGACAACTGAATGAGGCAGGTGGCAGTTTATTCTTCCATTTGATGGATGAAGAAAAAGAGGCATGCAGAATTATGTAATACACCCAGCGTCACCTAGATAGATAATAGGAGAGCTGGACTCCACACACTGAGCCATTTAGGATTTCCCCTCTTGTCTCAAGAGAACAACAGAAGGAACCTCAGAGGCTATTCACTACTACCTCTTACAGATCGCTTTTCATGTCCTGACCTGTAGGAAGTGCTTACACATAAAGCTAAATTCTTCAGACTTTCTACTCACCAGGGCCTTACAGTCTAGTTCTCCCTACACGACATCCTTCTCTTCTGCAGACTACATTACGCTCCCTCTCCCCATGTTCAATGCACGTAGAAATGAATGTCGGAACATTTGCAAGCCCCTCGAGCCACAGGTCTTGAACTTAACTTTGAATTTGCCTCCTCTTCTCAGACCCCCAAATCTAGCCCTGCCGCTGTGTTAAAAGGGGATCTGTCCTCTTTTGTCTCAGTAAGCTACTTCTAGTGCGCATCACTTCTCCCTTGCACTCATACTACAACCTCCCAGCTGAACATCTTTCCACCAGCCTGCCCTGCCCTGCTGTCCTCCTTCCACTCTGCAGCCGGTGGCCTTTCTATAACACAGATCCAACCCATTGATCCTGCTTATAACCTTCCATAGCTCCCCTACTGTATGCAGGATAAATGTAGGGAAGCATGAAAGGTCCATCCTGTCTGTCTTCTTTTCTGTCTTCTATCCCACCACTGAGCCTCACCCCCAGTGTGCTGTCTACTCCCTGGACTCAGCATCTACTTTCACACCTGATGTCCCACCACTCCTGCCTGCTGAGTTCCTACTAAATCTATTCTTCCTGGAAGACTACTGCTGCTTTTTTTCATATTCAGATCAAATGTCAATGGATCTATGAAGCCTCTCTGATTTCCTTGAGGCAGAATAAATAACACACTTCTTTAGACATTTAAGCACTTGTTTTCATATACTACTTCATCTTTCAGAATCTGTATCAGTTATGTACCTGTTTGTTTCTTTCTCAGTAGATAATAAGCTTCCTGAAAACTTGCCTTCTCCTTTCCTCTGCATCTAACACATGTGATGTTCATATGCTCCATAACTGCTGAATTAGAATGTAGGGATATAAATGGAAATTAACATTCCTGCATTGTCCAACTATATAAACTGCATGCAGGGATTTTACTTATGACCCCTAGATTAGTACCACCTATTTTTAAATACCATTTTAAATTCAGTGTACAATGGACATAAGACCTGTAGGTGGAAGTCAAAAATAAATTACTTAAAAGCTGTTACAAAGAAATGATTATACCACCCTCCCCATGTTCTTTCCTAAACTATCTATTTTAGAAATAACCCAATAAGGGCAAAGCTATATGAGTAAAACTACACGGGAAGCTTCTAGGCAACATGAGAATCTACTTGCTGAAACTTAGCACCGATTCCATCTGTCTTTGATCACACTCAAGATGGTTCAGGTGCCAACACATCAGAGTTCTATTATTAGCAGATGCAGAAAGCTTGTGACTGGTAACATCTGTATCCATCATATCTAGTGATATTTCTTTACCATCATTACCCCAGTACTCTAAAGAGTTAACAAACAGCATGATATTATATACCTAACTTAGGCAGACAGTCAGAAGGTGCACCAACATCCACCTGAATTCTGCAAGGATGTAAACTTTCTTCTTTTTAGGATCATCTCTTAAATTTCCTTTTCAGCTTCTAGGACCATCTCTTATCACAATTCTTCCATGAAGTCCTCCTAAATAAGCTCAGTTATTAAAATCACATTTTCCTAAGTAGTTGGTAATTATTCTTCATTATTTTCATCATATAGGTTGTCATCTTATTGCATTTATTTCAGCATTCCTAAATATATTATTGTACCCCACTCCCTCTTCCTACCCTCCAGTCAATATTTATTGAGTACCTATTATCAGCCAGATTTTCTACTAGATGTTGGATGTAATAAAACAAATAAGAATTTCCCCTGTTCACAAAACGTTTGTGGTATAGTTTTGGAAGAGAAGGACAAGAATAATAACAAACAAACAAAAAGGACATTCTCATCTCATAACAAATCATTCTGCACACATCTAGAGGAGTATTTTTTTCCTTAAGGCACTAATTTCCTCATTTCACTCATCTGTTCAATAACTTACAACGGCTCCATCTCACCAACATCATAATATTCAGGTTGCCCATGATGGTTCTCTGGATCAATTTAACAGGGCCACAGTTCTTTCTCACTTTCTTCTAAATGTGCCACCTAATTATGGTTGCCAGATTTAGGATTACAAAATATTTCATGTGACATTTTTAGACTAAAATAATAATCCATTATTTATCAGAAATTTGAGTTTACCTGGGTATCCTGTATTTTGTCTGGCAACACTACAACTAATTCCACCATCTCATTTGGAATTAGATGTACAATGGACTCCAGTCCTCAGTAGGCAACCACTTTCGTCAGAAATATATTCTGTCCTCATTGTTCATGGCATCTCATCTCCTCCCAGAAGTCCTCCCAGGCAACAAAGACTGAGCTTTTCTTTAAACTCATAGTTTCATGAAACTACTTAAAGTGACAGTACTGCAATTTTCTCAAATTCATGTACAATGAATGTTTAGGGGAATTCTAAGAGAATTTTTTTCTTCCAAAGCTTGTATAAACTACTCAAGTTTGAGAAAAATTGTATTTTACTTAGCTCAGCTGATATAAATTAAAAATAACTTCCTACTTTCAACTTTCCATGGGGTAGAGGGAGAAAGGGGAGGAGTCACGTAGAAGGCATGGAGGAGCAGGGAAGAGAAGTAGTCGTGCTCTCTTTGGAGTAGACGGTCTCAGGCTGGCCCATGCTCAGGTCTGACCTTAGGTCTAAAAGTTTCAAAGTACTAAAATAAAAATCACATTAGGCCGGGCGCCGTGGCTCACGCCTGTAATCCCAGCCCTTTGGGAGGCTGAGGTGGGTGGATCACTTGAGGTCAGAAGTTCAAGACCAGCCTGGCCAACATGGTGAAGCCACATCTCTACTAAAAATACAAAAATTAGCCAGGCGTGGTGGTGCATGCCTGTAATGCCAGTTTCCTGGAAGGCTGAGGCAGGAGAATTCCTTGAACCTGGGAGGCAGAGGTTGCAGTGAGCCGAGATCGAGCCACTGCACTCCAGCCTGGGAGACAGAGTGAGATTCTGTCTCAAAAAACAACAACAACAACAAAAAAAAAACATTAATTCACTAGAAGAATATATTCAAGGAGAAATAATTCATAGTTACATACTTAACAAAGTCTCACTTGAAACAAAAAGCAAAAGAAAAAGTTCTTTATTCTAATGAACTATATTGCATTGTTAATGTCTAGTATATTACATTTGTACACACTCTTGACAGACTGTATCATTGCAAATAGGTGACCTTTTCCAACCCAAACACTCTCTAGAGCCTAGTTTTTTAAAAAGCATTGATTATAAAGGTCATAAACTTCCATAGGGATTTTTTTTTGAAGAGAGCAACATGTTCTGTCTTCTAGCATTAAATCATATACATATATTCCCTTAGATACACATAATTTAGATATTTAGGGTAACCTTCATTAAATGGTTTGGCTGTTTTCCAATAGAATTGGGAAACCAAGAACAAGAATTGTCCAAATTTGTTCAGATAATTATTACCAGAAAAACAATAGCTGTGTTTCACAAGGAGGTCTTTGGTGAGCCTCAGAAAAGAAGTAATATCAAATGTGCCTGATGCCACTGATGAGAAACAATTTTTTTGGTAGGATTTACATAACCTTCTAAGTTTACATTTAATTGACTAACAATTTGGTGATGGTATATCAGTAGCTTAAAAGCCAATGCAGATGTATAAGTGAATAGTTCCCTTGCTTCTTATTTGTCAGCATTATGGCCTAATACTTTGAAAAAATGGTTTTAGAATCTTAGCCAGGGTAATGGCTGCAAGTAAAGAAAGATCATGCTGGTGGAATCCTCTAGTTGAAATCTTACTCAGTAGGAAGGCTGAGGCTGCCTCTTGTCTCTCAACCCCACCTAGCCTACTAGGCACTCAGTAAGAATTCAGAAAATTTTTATCTTGTTTTTCCAGTAGAAATTGTATTTCAGAATGACCAATAGATTCAGTGGCTGAATGAATGCGATACTTTACAGAAAAATACCAGCTAATAAATGTGGAAGTGATAGGATGACAATCTAATTTTTCAACCTGTACTGATTTAGATAATGATTATCCATTGTTATTGATACCCACTAGGTTTAATTGCCAACAGAGAACCAGGTATCTGTTGGTATTTAAGTAATGTTGCACAGGGTACTTTCTGGTCACAGTGAGAAAGGTGTGACCATACAAAAGCAGGATCAGTTTATCATCTCATGATCAATTTAAGTGTCACAAATAGTGAGATAACAGATATTATGTATTTCCTGATATTATACAATATGACATCATTTATCATGTATTCTAAAACAAAATATACACCTACGTTATTTTTATTTTTTAATGGAGATGGGATCTCCCTATGTTGCCCAGGCTGGCCTCCAACTCCTGGGCTCAAGTGGTCCTCCCACCTCAATCTCCCTACTAGCTTAGACTACAGGTGCATGCCACTGCTTCTGGCAATATCTGAATTTTATCAATGTTTAAAGCAACTTCTATTTTACTGGGAGCACTAGGAATAGAAGGATCAAGAGCAAAGACACCACAAGGATGCAACCAACCAAATGAAGTAGGTGAAAAATTTTAGGGGACCACTTCTATGGTCTCTTTAATAAGTGAATGTCATGAAAATGATGATGTTCAAGATTAAGAGAAACTTAATAGACATGACAATCAGATGTAAAGTGAAATCTTGGATTGGATCTTGATTTGGAAAACCTTTGGAGGACTTTTCTGGGGACAACTAGAGAAATCTGAACAAGGATCAGGTAGTAGATTATATAAAATTTCACTAGCATGGAAAAATGTAGATCATAGTCTAAAAAACTAGGTTAAAAAACAGTATGTAAATACAATCTCAATTTGATAAAAATACATACATGTGCATAAATACAGGTAGAAAAAGATTTGGAATGATGAATAATTAGAGCAAACATTAGTAGGTTCTGGTAGAATCATGGTGCTTTTGTTACTGCATTTTTGCTAATCTCTATTGTTAAATTTTTCACAATGTTCTTATAGTTCCTTTGCAATAAAAGCTTTTATTAATTATACAAAGAAACAGAATTGACCACCCAGAATTGACCACTGTTAACACTTTATTTGTTTTAAATCTATTATGAATAAATATATTGTGTATTGGACATGCTATATACAACACATTCATTCATCCCTCAAGTTTATGTTTGCTGTGTTATTTTATAACTAATGTTTTGATGAAATTGCAGCCACTAACAAATTTTTTTCTAATCTACAATTAATCAACATTATAAATAGTTAGGTACAAGAAAACCATTGGTTATTTGGAGAGAAACAAAGGAAGTTCATCAGTGCTTGGGTCTGAATGATTGAAAATTCAATTACAGATCACAGGATCAATTTATGGGGACCTGGGAGTAAGTCCCTGAAGCCATGTCCTCAGTCACTAAACAGTAGAGTACAGCTCATGAGGATGGGTTCTGGAGTCACACTGTCTGGATTTGAATCCTAGCTCTATCACTTGCACCTTGGGAACTTTGACTAAATGACTTAATTACCCTCAGCCTCAGTGCCTTCTTCTCTAAAATGGGTTTAATAATACTGTAGTTCCCAAGGGCTAGAGGAGATGACATCTGTACAGCACTTAGCACAGTATATAACTCATTGAGAATACCTGAAAAAATAATACTAAAATATAAGATACATAAAGGCAAATATTTCTGTCCATTTTTTTTTAACTGCTGGAGCCTCAGTTCCTATACTACCACCCATTATAGAGTAAATCCTCAAGAAATATTTGCCATGATCTGAGTTTCATTCTGTTGACTTTCTTTCCCAATGTTAAAACAAACACTCAAAATTCCATTGCTATTATAACAGGCTTACCCTCAGTCTCATTGAGATTTTTCTGTGATACTTACTTGCAGGGAAGAACAGAAAAATAGAGGACATTTTTTTCAGCAGAGTTTTCCTTTAAAAAGATTTCTTCATATGAATGCTGAACTCTAAAGCATATGTATTTTAATAATTGTATTACTACTCTTTATTAATTTATTTTCTAACAAGCTATTTTTGGCATAGAATAAAACTATAAATTTGATATACTTTTTTATTTAGCTGCTATGCTAAATGTACCTATTTCTTGAGTTTTCTCGATTTTCTGCAGATAAAATAATTATCTTTTTACTATTTATATTGATTTACTTCATTTTCTTATCTTATTACATTGGCTAGACCCTTTAAAACATTAAATATGAGGGACAATAATGAGTATCCCTGGCTTTTTCTTGACTTTAATGGAAATTACTTTAGTATTTAGCAGTTTTATAAATTTACAATTAGGTTTCAGTAAATTTTCTTAATCATATTTAATTGGTTTCCTCCTGTTTCTCTTTAGTTGGAAGTTTTGAAATGGCTGAATTTTATCAGTTGCCTTTTTGGTACACACTGCCATAACCATGGTGTTTCTTCCTCCAGTTTGATAATATAATGAATTAGATTGAGATATGTCCTGGTGTTCATTCTCTGAATTCTAGAAAACATCTTACCTGTTCCTACAGTATTATCCATTTTAGACAGTGACAGGCTATTTGCTAATATCTTTCAAGTTTTTATATCTATATTCAAAAATAGCATTAGTTTTTTATATTTTATATTGTCTTTATCAGGTCAAGGTACTACATTAGAGTTATGTTAGTTTTGTATAAGCTGCTTTACATATTTTGAACTTAAGTTTCCTGTGTAACACTTAATTGTGGATGCTATGGAAGTTGCTAGATATACATTGCTTAAGCTTGTTGGAGAATAATGGGCTGCAGGTAGAGATTGAGTCATCACAATGTAAGGAGGGATTGAAATCATGAGGACAAATAACATCTCCTAGGAAAAATAAGTATACCACAACAAGATCAGTATTCCTAGGTATGGTCCGTCACTCTTTTAAGTATCTGATTGGGATGAGACGCCCAGAAAAGAATCAGAACTAGGCCGGGCATGGTGGCCCATGCCTGTAATCCCAGCACTTTGGGAGGCCGAGTTGAGTGGATCACCTGAGGTCAGGAGTTCGAGACCAGCCTGGCCAACATGGCGAAACCCCATCTCTACTAAAATAAAAAAATTAGCCGGGAGTGGTGGCATGCACCTGTAATCCCAGCTACTCGGGAGGCTGAGGCAGGAAAATCTCTTGAAGCTCGGAGGCAGAGGTTGCAGTGAGCTGAGATCACTCTACTGCACTCTAGCCTGGGTGACAGAGTGAGACTCTGTCTCAAAAAAAAAAAAAAAAAAAAAAATCTAAACCATAAGGTCATGGCATCCAAGACCGTAGAAAGCTTTTAAAGAGAAGAAATGATCAACACTATTAAAAGAGAAGAGAGACTGTAAGATGACCCCTGATAAAATGCCCATTGGCTTTAGCAACTGGATGTCAGTAACAGCAGTATCAGCAGAGTGGTGAGAGACAGAAGCCAGATCACAAGTGGGTGAGAAGTGCAAAGGAGGTTGAGGGAGTATGGCTGACAACAACAGACTGTTCTTTTTTTTAAAAAAAAATTAGACAATAGGGGAATTGATAACACTAACATAAACTTGAGGGATAAAGAATCTTTTTTCAGAACAGAAAAATCTTGGGTACAGCCATATGTTGGCAGTCAAGTAATTGTAGAAAAGAAGATACTGAAGACTGAAGAAAAATAAGATACCTCATAAAGCGAAGACACACAGAATACTGGAGGGAATGGAGCCAAGGACATAAAATTGGCCTTACAAGGAATAGGAAGACCTCATTCCCATAGATGGGATAAAAGAAATTAAAGATAAATGGAAAAGTAGATAAAATGTAAGAGGCTGATTTATATCAAACCTGATAAAAAACATCAGGGAGTATCAATCTGTATGTTATTTGCTTGTTTCTAGCAATGCTTAGCCACACTGTAGGAATGGATTTAAAAAGGGTGGCATACCCATGGCAATTTGTTAGACTGGAGCAGTGGTGAAAACTGAGCTAGCACAGCAAGGGAGGAGACACAGAAGATGGAAGTGAAGGGGACTTGCCTGATTGACAGTTGGGTTCATACTGGGCAGGAAAGATAGAAGCCTTAAAGGTTTGACCAAATTAGGAGAGAGAGACATGACAGGAGAGCTGAATGTCTGAAATCAAAGATCAGTGCTATTACAAGTGAAACAGGACTACAGTGTGGAGTTTAAGATTCCTGAGATGAAATACTTTTCCATAAGGAAAAGACACTGTATATAATTCTGGGATGGCAGGCTGATGCTCAGTAGGGTCAAGGAGGCTCAACAAGTTAGGGCTTGGTTTCAAATGAGTCATCTCTAAGCCTTTTAGAATCCCTAGAATTATGGTAAGAGGGAAATGACAGCAGTGAGAAGGGGTAAAAGGTAGTATAATCAGATGTATGAGTTTTGTTGGAGGATGCATTTTTTAGTAGTGAGTGGGGAGAGTTATGTGTATCTAAGATTGCCAGTTTCTCCTCTTGGCTTCATGGAATGTGGGATTTACATGAGTAAGTAGTACCTTGCCCCTGTTGACAGCTGAAAGAAAAGTTGCCTCCTTAAAGGAGAGGCAAGTTTCAGGTAAGGCAACAGATGAAATTCAGTTAAAACAATATTTTGATGGGAAAGGCATCTGGCCAAAAGATTGTGGACACAGCAAAAGTTGTTGACAAGGACATGAGGTTTCTGGAGGACCCAGTGGAAAAGTGTTGAGTGAAGGTAACAGCAGAAATATACAGAGAATGAGGAAAGGAATGGAAACGAGAAGTTTTAGATTAACATTGGCGAGTGGAGGAGTGGTGGGGGTAAGAGGCCTATTTAGAGGTGGATGGCCTCAGATGTCTTAGCTTTGGCACAGTGAGGGTCCCAGAAAATATCCCACTTAAGTCCAAACATATTGTAATGGCTGCCATGAAGTTGAAGAAACAGCAAGAGATTTCTTTTCTCAGGACGGGCTGCTTCTCGCTTCACAAAGCAGTGCCAAGGCTCCTTGTCAGGCTGAAAGCTCCCAGGAGATTTCTGAAGCAGGAGTGTAACTGGTATACATTGGATGAAGGGCTGTGATCCTCTCTTCAAGAATTCAGGATGCGAGGAAATATTTTCAAACACTTTAGCGAACTGTACACATTAAAGGGCCTGATCAGTTATCTGAAACTAGAATTTTATGATTCTGACCAAAAAGTTACATACTAGTAGCTGTGTGCCACATTAGAATTAGTTGCCAATGTCTTATATACAAGAGATTTTACTGAAATATCTAGAAAAAAATTCTGGTTTATCCAGAAAAATCAGCAACATTAGGCCCACACTTGTACAGTGTGCTGGAATTAAGTCATGGCTTCCCCCTTTGGGTGGGGCATGCAAGCCCCAGTTCACAACGTTATTTTTCCTTCCAGGCCCTGGAACCTGGAGGCATTTGAGTTTGTAATTCCTGTCTTAGCCCTTGGCAAGATAAATAATTCAGCCTATTTTATTTACATTCAAGTATCATGGTAGAAAACAAGTTATTGATTACTGCTTCAAGAAAAAGGATTTGCATATTTGTGTATATATTTTTAAAAAGTGGATTAACTTTATGCTAAACAATCACTTAGCCACAAAGATTAATATTAACCTATATTAAAGCTTATATTTGCTACCATCTTCATCCTACATAGTGAGCATAAATGTTGTTTCAAATATTGTTCCCAAATATTGTTCAAATTCACCTAATTTTACATATAATTGCAGATTAGAAAACTAATTTCATCACAATCTCCCCTTTCCTAAATTACTCTCACTCAGCTATCTGAGCAGCTCTCATGCATCAGGCCCTGTGTTCCCACCTGTATTTTCTTTCTGTTGAGGTCCACCCATTCCAATTATTTAAGGATTTCATTTGAATGATGTCAAAAATAATCCTCAGGTGATGTAAACAGCTCCAAATATAATAATAAAAAGGAAAATATGGGTGAGAAATTACAAAAGCCTGGAGAATCAATTAACATATACACTTCTAAACAATTGTTAGAAAGTAAGTTTGAGCTGGGCTTCCCAGGAAACAAAGAAAAGAGGGAAAAATGTCAACAAGTATATAATTCACAGGCCCAAGAAAAACATCATTTAGTCATTTATAGTCTCAGAAATCTTGCTTATCCTAAGATCTGGGTGAAATTTCACCAGTGAGGTGGTAGAACATTGTGTGATACAGTAAACAAAGTCCCCAATAGCTTCCTTAGGACAATGCTGTTTTTGCAGCTGTTAATGAAAATCTTCAACACAGGAAAACAGCAAAACCTTGATGTACAATTCCATAAAAATTTTTGAGGGGCCAAAACAATAGGGGTCAAGATCAAAGACACAGGGAAAGATAAATTAAAAACCATCAGAAGGAATAATTTAACATCCAGTTTTTCAGGTAATCTGCCATAAATACTATTACCTTCAGATGACTACTTAAAACATAAGAATGGAAAAGCAGCATTTGTAGTTGTAATCTCTGGCAAGAACACAGAGTGCTAAGATGTCATGATACGATGAAGTCCACATACGGAACAACTAAGAAACAACTAAACACGTGCATGAATGGAGAACCGCTGCATGGCTGTGGTAAGGAGAGCGGAGGATCCTAATCTTCCCCAGCAAGCCTTTCTGGGTCTCCTCCAACACAGCTGAGTCACAGAGGCCCTGGACAATGTGTCTGGACAAATCTCACGCTAAGCATTATCTTCTACGTCCACAGAAAAAAAAATCTGTTGTATAATATTGTCAGATTCAGGCCAACCGAATTCTGGAGGACATCTGCAAAGACACTGCATTTCATCTTTGGATGTCCTTTCTTGGCCGGACCACTTGTCTCCCAAAGCCTGTCCTAGGATGTGGCAATAAGGCTATACCGTCGGGGTATGGAATTCAAGATACACATCTTTTGACCCCCCCATCGCAGTAGATGATGTTTTTTTCCATTTCTCTGGTACTCGAGCTAAGCTCTTGTGGCTCAGATTATTTATTGCATTACTTTTATAACCTTTCTCCCAAAGGAACATGTAAGCCATACACAGTTGGCATCAAATAGTACTGGATGACAGATTTGTTTTTAAAATGGTAAAATTAGACAATACATCTCATCTAAATTCATGGAATTCTCCCCTCTAATAATAGAGTCATGTGATAGCTTAAAAACACATGCTTTGTCATCATTCAGTAGCAGTTTATTCATTAGAACATTCTGTACTCCTCTAAAAATCCAACATATCTCGTCACATCTCATATTTGGTTATTTTCCTTCTCAAAAGGTCTTGTTACAAATCTAATGCATTTAACTACCAAACTGTGCCCACAAGGGTACTTGGACAATGGCTTACATTTTAAATTATAGCAATTGTGGGTGCTGCTGACCTGTCAATCTCAAATATATTCATAAGCCACACACACAAAAATGAAATGAACAAAGTGATTCAGATTAAACAGCTCTGACTACCCACTTTAAGAAAATCACTGGGTGTGCCTAGGATCCAATGCTAACAATTTGTTACGGGCTGCAGTGTTACAGCTTTCTAAATGGTAAGTAACTGTTTAAAAATTCCAAAGCATTCTTAAAATGTTTCACTTAAACATTTCTGCAATAAAATCTTATTGAACTGTTACTTTCATTAATTTTCTACAGACTAGAGAGCAAGGAATTCAAGTTTGATTTTTTTTTCTTTTAACTTTGCCTACTACTAGCAAATAAACTGTGCCTCTTTTTTTTAAATAAACCCCTGGCCTTGAGTTTTGGCCCCTTAATAGTAGCCTACATGGTTGACTACCCTTGGTGTTAAATTTTCTTAAATTGTATTTCTGTCAGTGTATCATTTTTTTAAGCAATGGACCCTATAATAGCAAGCACTGGTCTGTCAGGAGTGCATTTTAACAGCACGACACAAGTATTTTTCACTACAGGAGACAAACAATGATATGTATTACATGCAGTAAACACTGCCTTTGGTACACAGGGTTCTCTTAGCATTTATCTGTCTAAAAATCTCACTGTGTCCTGAATGGGGGGTTTCAGGGGGAGGGAGAGGAATCTTGTCTCATATTAATGCTGCCAGTAGCTATGGTATAGCATTAGAAAAAGTCCACAAACATTGCTGCATTTCTCATGAAAGAAAACCTTGATTTAATTTTAAATGAACAAAACAAGGAATATTAATTCATGCTTAAAAAGTCCCTTTCTTTCAGATAGTTACCCTGTCTTTCTCTTACGACTTCTTTCCCAAGCTTTGGTATTTTCCCCCTTTTATTCACAAGTATCATTATCAAACAACTTTCAATTAAACACAAAAAGCTACTAAGACATAGTGCTCTCCAAATTTAAGGTGCGATAATCTAAGAAATGCTTCAAAAATTATTAGCATTTCCATGCATTTTCTACTTTTTCCTTTAAACATTGTTTTCATAATTTTTAAAATGCATTATAAAGTATTTACAATTTATAAATATATACAAATTGAAGGTGTGCACTTAAATTTCTTTAGGAATAAAGATATATAATCAAACTGTTTAGAGAATACTGTGAAAAATAATGTGAGTAAAAAAGTTGGTATTCAATTTCCTTGCCACCTGAGAAAAAGATGCAAAATCAACACTATAAGGAAAACCTAAAACAACGTAAAATTTTATAATATAATTCTACTCTATGGAATATTAAATATAATGCTTTACAAGGCCATAGAACTTTTATAAGCTAAAATAGGGAGAGCATGGGTATATAAGATATTTTAGAAAACTATCACCTCAGTTACAAAGGAAATAGAATTTTCAGTAATCCTCCCAAAGATCCAAATTCATCCTAATTTATATAAAGCACACTACAATCTTAATTTACAATCCATTCCAAATTCCAATAATCTCCAGTGTTGAGATATTTTTTCCATACAGCCTAAAGTGCACATATTTAAACATTTCTCCACCCATCTCCTTTGCACATGAAAAGTTGGTAAACGATTTTATTATACTAGTAGCCTTTCATATTCTTCATTATTAATCACTCTTAAACCTCTTCTTTAATCTTCTTCTCATGTTTAATTTCTCCCTTATCTTATCTTCGTAACTCAGTGCCATTCTCCCTTCGTAACAACAGAAGCTGACATTGGAGGAGTATCAGCCAATGTGTACCGCTCTTTCCCTACTGTGTTCCACTGTCGCCTCTAACTATTTTATGAATAGGATTCCTATTTCTAGAGAAGAAAACTGAGACTTGGAGAGGTTTAGTAAGTTGCCTAGGAACGTGAAGCTGGGGTGTAGCAGAAGGGGGTTGACATCAGTCAGGTCTGGATACCTCACCGTGATGCTACCTGACATGCCTCTAAGATCTAGGAATTAGATGTAACCTCACCCAGTTTGGAAGATTTTAGGGAAGTGACAAGAACTCATGTAACTTTTTATTTTTTAATGAAGTGATATTCACAGAAGATTAAAACAACAGTAGATGAATGCATCCTAATAGGAATACATGAGTTATCTGCCACTGATGATCATTGATGGAGGAGGGGCAATACCTAATGTAGTAGAATAATGAGAAACACAAGGTGAGACATTTAAAATATACTGTACATATTACTATGAGTGCAGTATAAGCTGTGGCTTTACTTTTACTTGTGACTTCACAGTAAACAGTTAGGTTGTAGTGCAGATGAAAGGCTCCATATAAATTAGGAAGGAAAAATTTAAGAAAAATTAATTTAAAATCTCCTGAAAAAGTATATCTTTTTTAGGTTGCTGCAGAAATCAAGAGCTAACCAAGAAGACAAAGCATGTAACATATTTAATCAAATAAGCACATCATCTCTATTATAAAGAGAGTGGTTTGTTTAATAACTATTACTGACGAGGTTATTTCAGCGTATTTAAACACCAAGCAAACTATCAGGTCAAGATCAAGCAACTTTTCTTTAAGATCAAGCTCAAATTGATCTGCCTTGGAAGACGAGGATCACAAAGTGATTAGGAATATAGGTTCCTCAACTCAATCTGGACAAGAAAAGAAACTGCCAGGAAGAACAGAGGGGGACTGTTAGAAATTGTAACAGAAAAAAGCCCCCAAGATGCAGACCACAGTAGGAATTAAGCCTCGTAAAGCTCTTTGGCTACTATCTCCGTCTAGCTTTCTGGGAAGTATGTGTTGGATTTTTTTGTGCATGAAGTATAAATGCCACTGTTTTTGAAAGCCCAGCCATTCATCCTGTACCTCCTTATAAGATTCAAAGCACATTTGCATAGCTTCTTAGCCAAGTACCCATGAAGACATCCCAGCCCATTTTATAAATATAAATGCAAGCTCGAGAACTTTGATTTGTACCCAAAGTTTAAACTTAAACATTTTTAAAAGACACTTTGTACATACAAATCCCACTGTTATAAATAGAAATTAATATTTAACTTTTGGCTTTGAGGATTATGCTTAGCTCTTCTTGAAGCGAAACTAACATTAGTGAGCTAGGATTAAGGTTAGTGGGTTAGGTTAGTGGTGAGAAATACAAGCATAAACAAACTCTCATGTAACATTTGTCTCATCAAGAATGTAATTCACTAAATTGTTTTAAATAACAATATGTCCTTAATGTATCTTCTCTAAGTGCTGGATTTAGAAACATTTCTCATAACTAGAGCAAATCTATTATTTTACATGTTTTATAAGATAATTAAATAGGGCTTGGCTTGACTTTTAAAAAGTGAAAAAAAGACAAGAATATCACCCCTCAGACCTAGAATAGCTGACTTCAAGAGTAGAAAATTAATGGCCTTTGAAAAATCCACATCTTTGCAATTTGTATTACCTAAGAATTAAAAAAAAAATCAGTATCATTGTGATCAGGACAGTTTGATGACATCTTTGGCCAAGATCTTACTCTCATAAATGCTGTGTTGGCAGTCCTAGCTCATCAATATAGGCATTCCCTTGAATTTCACATTGAAATACTATGATGTCTAGATATTCCATTTGCCATATTAATAGATGAATGTAGATGCATCACTTTAAAATCAAACATGTGACTATATCATCCCCCTTAGATTGGCAACAGATCATCACGTGACCAAATCCAGAAGCCTGTTTTCAAATTCATATTTCACAACTATTACTTAATCACACAGGGTCATCAATCGGGCCAAATAAAAAGACATCCAAAAAAACTTCCAGTAAATACATGAAAAATAATCTCATTCAGTTCAGCAGATGAATTCTATAATCCCAAATGAAATTGATTTCACAACTGCCTCACTGAATAAGCTTTACAATGGTTTTCAAATTGAAGTATTATCACTCTTCTAGGGGACATTTAGAAATGTATATGGGGCATTGTTTGTTGCAACAGTGATAGGTGGTACCATAGACCTACCCAGTGACTACCCCTTATTCTTGCCCCTCCTGCTCGCACACACCCCAGCTGCACTAGTATCTGTGATGTCCTTCAAACATATGAGAAAAATTCCCACCTCAGGGCCTTTGTACTGGATGTTCCTGAGCCCAGAATGTCCTTCCATACGTGATCATGGCTAGCTCCTTCACTTTCATCAGGTTGTTACTCAAGTCGCCTTCTCAGTGAGGCTGTCTGCACTCCCTCCACACAAACCAAAATTCTACAAACCTCTTGTACTGCTTCATTTTCTCCTCGTTGTGTTTATCATCTCCCCATGCGCTACACTTATTTTGTTGATTATCTATTTCCCCTAAGTAGAATATAAACTCTACAAGGGGAACAGGTATTTTTGTGTTTTATTTAGTGCTGTATGTCAAGGCCTTTTACAGTATCTAGAATATACAGAATAATCACATTTATTGAATGAAAAAATGGGAATGGGGATGATTAAGTGTTTTGCAAGAGGTATCAATTGTACAAGGAATGAAGCATTTTGCAAGGGGTGTCAATTATTGATAACTTGCTGATATCTGTGATAAGAGATGGAACAATACAAATAGCATGAAAATTACAAGCTAAGTCTGTCTTGCTCTGCATCCAAAATATAACCCGTGAAGCTGAAAGCTCAGCTTTTATAAGAGGACCACTGGCTTATGAAATAATTTTTATGAAGTCCAGATACTTTATAACCTCCCTGCTTCAGAATATTTTCTAATCTCTCCTGATCATACCTCTTGTCATTCTCTATATTTGTTCCATGGGACTTAATTGGAGTGAAACTCTTTATATATTCTACTTAGTTATTTGACAATAATAGTGACTATGTTTATCAGGTGTAGAAAATTTGAAAAATAACTTGCTCTTAAGTTCTTTCCAATTTTCCCAGACTAGATAGCTTATTCTTCACAGAAGAAAATATTTATAACTTTGTACTTTATGTATTATATAAAATTAATTAGAAATATAGTATTTCACATTCATTATTTATAAGGATGAAGTATTGGCACTCAAATATTTGTCAAGTGACTAAATGGTTTCATTGTGAAACTGTTAAAGAGATAGCAGAGCAAGTAATCATAAACACAAACCCCAATCCTGCTTCTCAGGCAAGGGTGCACTGTGAAAGCAAGAGATTCTTCTAGCTCAGGAACTTTCTAATATTTTTCCTAATAAATGGTCACAGAAAATACTGGTTTATAAATTTGAAGGCAATTACTTATAATTTCTTTGTATCTCCCAAAGTGCAAATGTTCCTCAGTGGATATTCACATGTAATATTTACAGACTCTAAAATTACATTCACAGTATAAGTGAGCATCTCACCTGTAAAATGCAAATAACCTGCTCATGGAAACTAATACTTGCATGAAGTTATGACTGCTTTTTCCATCCACTTCCCTTACTCCTACCCACCCAGGTAAAGGAACACGTACTATTCCACTCATTTTACCATCTTTATACATAGATATTGGTAAGAATATATTTTTATTGAGCAGCTAATAAACAAAAAATAAGTGGTATGCTCAATGTTGTAAGGTATTTTAAAATGTAACAGTCTTAATTCTTCTATTTTTTGGTGAAATGTGAGCAGTATGTCAAAACACTATCCTAGAGATGGAAAATTAAAAAAAATTAAAAATAATTACTAAAGAGATTTCAAAATCTTTTAAAAACAAAAAGAATAAAATAATTTCAAAAACAGGTAAATAAACATCTCTGTTAGAACTGCTAAAATAAAAACATAACATTGTTCTAAAAGTTTTAGAAACTACGAGTAAACTAATGACATCTAAAATTAGCTTTTCCCTCTTGTTGCTTGTTGGGATCCCACAGCATAAATGAGGCAGGAATTTATTTTTTCTCTGTGGTATCTGGATTACTGTTAAACATTAGGATTAGCACATTTTATGAAGTTCCATGCCTGCTTACTAGTCCTTGTCATATCGGATATTTATGTTTACTAAAATTGATTTTCTCTTTTTATTAATAGGATGGGTTTAATGTGGACGATGCTTCACTGCATTAGTAATAACAATTTTACTTAAATATGGCTTTGGTGTGCTCTTCTGCAAATACTCTTTCAATTCCTAAGAGTCTTTTATTTTCCCAGTAGCCCAGTTGGAGAGTTTTAATATTAAATTGAATCATAACAACACATGCTGATTAGAGTCTAACTTAATACATGCAGCTTAATGTTAATTTTCCAACTTCAAATCAGGGATTTGACTATTCCAAGATGATTATTCATCTCAAGTGTGATTTCATTTTAAACTTGTAAAGCCCACAACTACAGATTTTTGCATCAGAAAACACTAACATGAGAGCGCAAAGGAATTCGGCGAAAAGAGAATCATTACATAACTACAAAAATACTGTTGAGAAGAAAAAGGTTTATCAAGAAGATTTCATAATACAGCACAGAAGCAAAAAATGGCATAAGCGAATGCACAGTTGGCTGATGTAGTTAGTTTGTGAAGATAGCAAACATGTTTGGTTTCTATAATAAGAGGATATGCTTAGGTCCTAATTCCTTTAGTGAAAGTTATCCATTAATACTGATAATAAAGGGGGGAAAGGCATAAGCCAAAGGAATTGCTTTAAAGTTAGAAATGAAAACCTAAATGCCACATTTCTTGCTTCACATTATAAACTTCCACTTCAAAATAAGCTTCGTGTAAGCACCTTGAAAAGGGAAATATATGGTTAATCATCAAAACAAGTATATTATGATAGTAAAAACAGAACTAGAAGAGGCAGTATGAAACTCCATCGGAGCTAAGAAAAACAGAATTAGATATTTAAAATCACAAGGAAATAAATTTAGGCATTCTGTAGTTTTATAAAAGTTGTCTTACATGTTAGACTGATTAATATCCTGTAAGAACAGATGAGTGCTATAGTTTGCAATACTAACGAATTAGCTGATGTCAAGTGTTTGAATTTTACAAGTTTTAAAGCTTACCAAGCTATGGTGATTTGTTGGCTAAAGTCAATGATGGCAAAAGGTAATGGCCATTCTAAGGTTACATAGATTCCAATCTCTGTATGTGCAGCATATATATATATATATAGATCCACACCTCTTCAAATGCTTAACAAGAGGAAGTGCCATGTATCAGCAGAAGTAATCATATACATAAACCAATTTTTATAAGCCAATTAAACTAAAAAATAAAAAAGAAAGAAAAAGGCTATTTATAGAGACATGGCTAATACAAATGGAGTTTTATAAAAATACCTAGCAAACTGAACAGAGTATTGCTATTTTTATTTTTATTCCCTTTGTTTTCCAGATCTTGTCCAGCATTTACACTTCATATATTGTATTTTTTATTGATAAGAGTGAGAAACATTGGCTAATTTTTTCAGAAGATGGGATGAGGATGCAGTACATGACTTTGAATAACAGAAGGCATTCCCATACGAACTGGAAAAATGTTTTCAAACCAAATACCAAAATAAGACTTCAATGCCTCACAGTGTGATGAAGGGAAACACAATGGTCATTTAGGTGGGTGCAATTCTTTTTTTAGGCTATTTCGTTTTTATGTGAGGCAGAAAACGGAACTATATAATACATTTCTACAATTTATATATTCATCAAAACCATTTTCAAAATTACCACTTTCAGCACATTTTAAAAATGAGATTGCTTAACAAATTATGTTCATGCAGTCAGAACACACCATTAAAATTTATTATTAGTCACTTAATGGAAGTTAATGGTGAGTTTATAAATGAAGTGCTGGCTTACTTTGATATAGTCTAAGAGCAACCAAAAATAGAAATTATTTCCCAGAATTCTATGTATTTATAAAGGGCAAAATAAGCAATTTTAGCAATTCTTAAATGTAGGTTTTCCAGATGCATTTAATCCTAAATACACTTGTAGAAACAGAATATTTTTCTGCTAAGTCAGTTATGTCTAACTTATCCATCTTACATGTAAAAACTATCCTGACTGAAGTATTTCATACTTATTAAAAGATAAAAAACTGTAAAGATATAGAAACATTATAAAATATTTTTAATACTCTGGGGGGTGGTGAAATTTCCAGTGAAAATATCTCAAGTCTACCAAACAAACTAAAACAAAAATCCACAAAACTAAAATAATTATATTGGTAAATACTCATTTACTGAAAATGAATGCATTACAGAATTAAAGATAGAAAGATATTGTAGATAAATTTACCAATGAGAAGAAATTCTGTATGTGCAGTAAATATTTTTAATAGAAGTTCTTTGGGGGCAGTTTTTGCTCAGGAAGTCTAGTGTGAATCCACCTACTATTTTCCAGAGTGAGGGGTACTCTTCTGAAGAATTATCAAAAGAAATTATCACTCCTAATTTGTATTGGTTCAGGAGTAGTATAAACGCTAAAATAGTTAAAACAGAATTCAATAATGCTTCTTCTACAATAAAGGGAAAAATGATCTTAAAATTGTAACTTTTTATAAAGCCGCAAATAAGATAATTTATAAGGAATGTAACAGTATTTTTGTAACAGATATGGAGTTCAATATGCTCATATGTCAAAATATTTCATAATACTAAAATTAACTTAGACATTCAAATATAAAAATTATGACAATAATATAGTGTTTAAAAGCTCAAATGAAGCTTATAGAAATAAAGCTTATTTGTAGAGTTCCATTTCATATAAAAGTTTATGCTTTCAGAATTTAGAACAGTAAAAAGTGGTTTTTCAAATAATAAGAATACATTGCTTTCCTGGAAAAATACTTCCAAATGATTAATATTAAAAAGATGACAATGAAAGAAAAAAGAATGAATATTGTATCAACATTAAAAAAGCATCTGTGCTATAAATTGCCAGATAAAATAATATTGACAACATATTCCTATTTACCTTTACACTTATAATTATGTACCAATATAAAGTTGACCTTACATAAAAATTTAGAAGCACCAGGTTTGATCAGTGTGAGATAAAGTTACAGCTAGATTTATGCCCATGTGGCATTGTATTTTTATTTTCTCTTTTAGAGTTATTATATTATTATATTAAAGCATATAAAATTTGTAGTCAGCATAGCAAGCTTCAGATCATTTTAGTTAATTAGCAACTATGGTGAAGCATGAAGCATCATTCTTTCCCAGTAGTTTCATTTTAAACAAATCATCCTCACATACAAAATTAGCAAATTGCATTAAATTTTATATAAGACATTTTACAGCTTCTTATATAGGAAAAGCTATAAGCAGCTTCCATGGCACATACCACAGCAAACAGCTTTGAATAAACTCTGGCAAGATATCATTCATAGAGATACGAGATACATACAGCCTATGTTGACTTAATGCTTAAAGTATGTCACAAAAAGTTGCAGGTTCCAAGAAAGAACAACAAAAAATTGCCCAGAAGTTGAGTTCCGGTTACATTCTGACATCCTTTATTGCCTTCAAGTTGAAAAAGAAAGTATTTCGGTATTTCTCCTAGTTCTATTTAATGCTTGCTGCAAAACATTAAATAAAAGCATGTAGAATTCCTAATTCTAAAACTCTGATTATGCACTGGCTGGCTACTTTATTCATATTTTTCAAACTGAAATAAGGCTGATAGATCGCAGTGATAAGAGTCACTTAAACATTATCACTACAACTTTGCTATTTTTACACAGTCATTTTTAATCTACTTTAGACAATATCAATTTTAAGCTCCAACTTAAAGTACAAAGATGCTTCTATATCTTATTTGTCATAAGTTACTCTTTAAAAAAATAAAAATAATTATAAATGCATTGGATAGATTTTTAACAGATACATTTCTTGGTCTGCCTGGCATATAAATATTGACCGGGTAGACTTCATAATTTCAGTCAGAAACATGTTAGAGGAAGTTTTAAAAAGTCAGTCCTTCTCTTTCTTTAGCTAATGAGTTTCCAAAGGAGGAAAGCAATCCCACAAATGGGCAAATTCTGTCTCATCAGATATGTACATTTTATGTTTCACAGCTAAATGAATGATATGCCAGTCCAGTTCTGGAAAGTGAAAAATTCCACTGTTAAGATTTGATACTTAGTGTACAAACTATGGAAGATTTTTCTTTCTTTTTCTCTTAAATATAGCTACTAGTGCCATAAAAGAGAAAAAAAATGGAAAGACATCAAATTTTCCATAATAATAGTTTCTATAACCCTTAAGAAAATATCTTACAGTCTAAATTATTACATTTTCATATTATTTAATATCTCAAATCATCATTCAAAGAACTTATAAATCACATCATCATTATCACTACTCAAAGTAACACAAATAAAACACAGATCTTTAAGACTCATTGCTCATAATTAGGAGTGTTTCTTTCTTTCTGTTTATGGAGGGAGAAGTGTATTAAGAAGCTAAATGTAATTGGCAAAAATATTTTACTTTTCACTGTATGTAAAAAATTATCTGGCCCAGGACAATACTTGTAACCAACAATTTATGTGGACAGGCAAATTACTATTTTATTACTTTCCTTATTCTTACTTACGTTCTTAATAATTTAGACATGAAATATAAATATGCAAGTTATTTATGTTCAGTTTGGTGCCTCAGAGAAATTACATAATATCCAAGGGCCAAAAATAAAACAACTTTTAAAATAGAACTTAAGTGATTAAACATTGGTTGTATAAAATACAAAATGGAAGTATGCTGAATTTGGAGGAAAATGAGAAAAATTACTTTTAAAGCTCAGGAAAATAACCACAGAATATTACTTGTTCACTGATTATATTACAGATTCTATGTAATTAAATAAACAATTAGACAGTAAAAATTTTAGGTGTACCTTCCTTTTTCCTTTAGCTAATTTCACCCATTGCCTGAAATCATACCTCTCACACAGTAAGCATTTAATAAACATTTTTGAACAACTATTTGTACCTAATCAATTAATTTGTAAATAAAATCTGCTTGACTATATTTGTTGATTTACCATAGAGAATCAGACTATTTTAATTTGCCAGTCAGAGACATATGCTGTTGAACATCTACACAATTTCACTGAGACACATGCTTTCCACATAAAACTAAATACCACATCTGCGGCATAATCTATAACACGTAATACAGTGTTTTACACACACCAATTCTCCATTTCACTTCTGCAATTTTAAGTGTTGATGAAGTTGCCAAATAAGTCACATTATATACAACAAACTTTCAGTTTAAATAAGGGACAAGATTGCTGTGAACAACTTAGTTTGAAATGTTAACAACACTTAGGCTGTTAACATAACAACTGGCTATTAATGTGGTAATGACCAATTTAAGAGGAAATCGTACTCTGAGAAATGAATATATTGGCAATTAGGACCAGGGTTTATATTGGAAAGAATATTACATACTTTTAATAAGTTAACCAGCATTAAAAGTTGGAACCTATCAGGAGGTAACTGAAAGTTATTCTACAAAAAAACACATACACTCTTACAGAGATACAAAAACTTCGATATGAAAACTATTTTTGATAAATGCATTTTAGCAAAACACTTGAGACTATCAAATACCAGTTTAAAATCATATATTTTTACTACCACAAGGAAAAAGAAAACAAAACAAATCTAAGATTACTGTCTTTGCTCGATACTATGTTGACAGCCAAAAAGCATGTTATACTCACAATATAGGTATTTCCTTGGCAAATTTTTATTTTTGGTTTTCAAAAACCCCAGATATTTCAGTTGACATTCTTTCAAGTTTACTTAATTTTTGTCCTTTGGTTTATTAAAACACCTTAACATTGCCCGGGCTATATAAACTCCTTATTTGAAATGGTAACATAAATCCACTTGAGATACTGAAATTACAAACAAATGTAAAAGTCAAAAGGAGTCAGAAAGCTATGACTATTGGTTAGTACAGATAAAGCAAAACTAAAAAGCAGTATTAAATCACTAAAAGCAAATACAAATGCTTTATGTGGAAATGAGGCTCTAATTCACAATGGGCAGAAGAGAAATTTTTATTTCAAAGAGGAAAGTTCAAAGACTGGAGAGTTCTAAAAGAATGAACATTATACATTAATTTTGATTAGTTGTGCCAACACAATGAGGGAAATCCTGGCTGGAGAGAGTGACTTCTCATTGTTGGCACCTTGCATGTGTTTTACGCACTTGGAACACAGAGAAGTAGTAACAAGTGGCCATAATTAGTCAGGAGGCTGTCAGATGAGGCCGTCCTAAGAGCGAGAAAGAGTAGAATCTGATAAACAGTACCGCTTTCACCCTCTTGTAACTATCATTAATCAAATGATATATTTTTATATCTAAAGATTGGATCTGACTGAAAATAGCTGAATTATATACTAAGAATGACCAAATTCCCTAGAAAACACCTCACCAAATGACCAAGGTACTAAAGGAGTTACCGTTGATTGATAAATTTTGTCATAAGGGAAAAAATTCCAAATAAATCGCTTAATGTCAGACCAGAAAAATGATTAATTGTATTAAATATGAAAATCCCAATGATGCCATATATCATTTCTCTAATTTGATAGATCCTACTTTATTAATATAAGTAATTTGCAGCTGAAGTAAGTCACAAAGTTGCCTGAAAAGCAAAATAATTTTTCTTCAGCAGAAATTGTGTTGAGTACTTAATGCTGGAAAACAAGCTTTAGTAGACTTCCTAGCTCCATAACCGAGAACACCTGCCTTGTCCTGAAAGCGTTCAGATGTTTACAGGTTGGAGAGTGGCTGTCATTTTCCTATAATGATGGAGGTCTTTACTTTGTTATTATCGATAAAACTACTGGCAAGTCTGAGGCGGTTCAATTGCTTAGTTGTATTTTTGAGATTCCCGTTTAGAATGTCATGGGTTGGGGCGGGGGGAAGATGTATCTACACTTGGGGAAAGTTTTCAAAACTCTACAATAAATGCACTAATAGATATTAATCAAGGATTTGCGCCTGACTTCCTCTGACACACCTGAAACAGAGAAGACAGCTGAGTAACTTTAGAAGAATAAATTCAGATCCAACTTAGAGGCAACAATTAAACTCTTTGACACAGTCCATTTTTTTCAAGTTGAACTTTTTAAAAATAAAGAGTTAAGGCATTTTGCCAAATGGCTGATTAATTTCTTTGTGTTATGCTTAGCCCCCATTCCCCCTTAAGCTCCAAAAAAAAAGCAAAAATAAATAAATCAACCTGAATGCTGATTTCGACCAAATACATCCTTGACATTAACTGGCAGTTTCAATATAGGCAGTGCCATAACCAATTGCCTGAGTGTGCAGGCAAGCCAAATTGAAATACTTTAAATATTGTGGTTTGTTGGCTATTACTTAAGCATTAATATGAGTAACACACACAGGGCAACGCTTTGAAGGCTGACAGGTCAGCTTCTTTCAGGAATATAAGCTGGCAGTAAGTAAATGAAACAAGCAAACAAAAAATACACTTACAAAAGTACTTTAAAAGGCATCCAGTCATCACTGGTGTGCAAGGATAATTCCTACCTCAGATAGTCTCTGCGACAAAGGATAAGATTAGCTTTAGTGTACAGGGTGGAGCCCACCTCTCCCAAGCGACAGTCACAGCAGGCACACTTCAGGCAGTCTTCATGCCAGTATTTGTCCAGTGCCTTTAGAAGATACCGGTCCTTGATCTTTCGGTTGCAGCCAGCACAACCTTTCGGCTTGGTGTCTGGCTGGACTGAGAGCATTTGTATACCTAAAGGAAGACAAAAGCAAAAAAGAGAGCTGAGACTACCAGACAGAATAAAAAGACCTCAAACAAGTTAAATATTTAATATCTCCTTATTCTAGGAGTGTTAGCTTTTCTTGTTTAGGGCTATACTGAAATCAAACTAAATTTTGGAAACAAAAGTCTCAAACTTTATCGAGTGCTTATTAAATCATTCATAAAGTTACACATGCCAAGTGGCAATAATAATAAATTCATGTTGACCATGGTAAATTGACATTATAAATATGAAGTTCAATAACATTAAATAATTTTATAGTATCTTCATTCTCCCCATAGAGCAGTTCCTTTAGAAAGAAAATGTGAGTAAATAACAATCTGAAAAGAAAGCTATTTAACAAATTAATCTATGCACAGTCCCTAGAAGTAAAAAAAAAGAGTTTCGCTTAACTGTTAAAAAATTTCACTTAATATGTGCTTGATGGTGCAAGGAGAGTGCACCTGGTATGGGGTTACACTAACCTTATTCAGCAGTAGAGGTGTTTATAGTTAAGTACACAGAACAGCTACCCGAAAAGCTCACCAATCCTATATTTCTTGCTTGCATCCAAATACTTCCTTCTATGTCCTTGATATTTCAAAGTATTCATTGTGTTCAAATATAACATTTATACTCACAAGCATCGGTCAGCACCTATATTAATGGCAGATTACTTAACTATATACTATGTGCTTTTATGTAAACCTAAACTGTATGATTATACCACTTATTACCATAAACATGCAATTATTTGTTTTATAAAGGAAAGAAAAAACAATAGAAGGCAAGATCTAAATATATATACAATTATACAAACATATATAAGTAAATATATACATATTATATATATACTATGCTAAACATAGGAACATTTATATATTTTAAAGATGTAAATCCATCATAAATAAGGAATCCAGCTGGATTCTATGGGTTTTACAGTTTGAAATCTTTTGAATGAATGGATATTCACCTTGAGTGTCTTCTTATTTCCTAGGTATTAAACACCCAGCTTTAGCAAGAAGCTGGGACAACTATCCAATGCCTCATATTTATCAAATAACTCATTTTAAGCACTATAAAGTACTGCAGACATCATCAATTCCAAATTCCCTCATTTTACAAATTATGTTACAGAGGCCCAAGAGAGGTTCAGAGACTTGCTCAAAGCTGAAAGACAGTTATGCTATAGACTCCGATCAAATGGCCTTCTTACAGTCCAGAGACCCCTCTGCTGCATTATGTTTGCTCTCCTAGGCATAAAGTTTTAAACTTGCATGTAGAAGGATACAAAACACCAAATGTGCATGCATTATAGGATAAGAAATGTCAAGCTATAATCTGCACTTTTGTACATTTTCCTTCTCCAAAACAGCTAAACCTCCTCCAGTTTCCTCTGATACCTTATGATGAAGGCTTCACTCCCATCACAACCTTCACAACCTTTTTTAAAAAAATAATCCCACTGGTAAGAGACATCAAGGCATCCGCAGAGCGGAATAACTTTTCTAACTACAAATAATACATGAGTTGCACAAAATATTGTTAGGATGTTAAACTTTCATTAGAAAATAACTTGTCTGGTAGAGTTGTGGAGGGAATGGCAGGAAATAAAGCAGAGTAGCTGTTCTTTCTTTCTGCATCATAAGCATAGCTGTAGTCACCGGAGCTGCAGACTAACAGCTGGATTTGTAAGAAGAGCAGGTGGTATCCCTATAGCCTGCTTTCTGTTCCTTTCCTTTGAAGGAGCTAAGGGCCTAGTGTAGATTAATCATAACCCTTGATAGCTCTGCTAAATCTCACTCTCTAGAACTTCTAACAAATGAAGTTTCTTTGATCAGAACTAGTTACCCTCTTCTAGCAAGGTTCCACAAGGAATAAATCCCATTAATTACAGTGAACAACAGACCCAAGTGTCTGTTAACCATATATCTGGGGGGAAGGGGAAGTTTTGATTTACTCAATGAAATTCTGGATGGTGTTACTGAAAACATCTAGATAATAAATATTAAGAGAAGTCATTCTAATTAAGTCATCCTAATTAATGGCCATTCTATTAAATTTATAAGGCTATTATTTTTATTTATCACAAAGCTCAAAGATGAAAAATCGAAAAAAAAAAAATCCCAGTAGCAGCTAAGTTACATTTCCCATAGTTGTGTTTCTACCATCAAGCATAGAAGGTCAGCTATTTTATTCAAAATGCTTTGCAACCAAGACAGGGGATACCAACATTTGGCACAAGTAACAATACCCTACTTGTCTTCACAAAATGTTTTTGTTGTGTTGACATTTTAATTTAGCACTCAGAGGCCAATTAATATTTGAAACTCTTACATTCTGTTTGGCCTTGGGCATAAAAGGAGTTTGATATTTCACACTCCATCCTGGTACCTTCTTTTAGAGAACATCACAGCACTTCTCTTGAAAATGGAATCTCTTCAATTCCATGCAAGTTAACAATTGTAGCAAAAGAACTATTTTGTCGTCACCATGTTACCATGTACTTAAAAGGCATAAAGCAGTCAGCGGCCTCCCCTCTTCCTCCAGAAGAACATGTCTGGGTAGAGTTACGTGTTTGTAGCTAAGAAACATTTCACAAGTTGCTCATAGCACATCAGAACTCATAACTAGTTTTAGATTGGCATGTAAATTGTTCTGAGGGAAATTCTTATTGCCTCTGAGACCCTGCCATTCTGAGTTATTTGACAGTTTAAGGGAAATCATAATTAAAAAAAAAGACATAAATAATAGCCTGTGCAGTGTGGTGTGCAGAAATAAGTAGAACCATTTCATTTAAACTCTGGTGAGCTTTTAATTGCCTGGATTGCATTGTGAGACGGCCTAACGGTTGATTGCCTCCATTATGTTCCCTTGTTCTGTGCCATTCATCCGCACAGTCTCAGCTTCAGTAGTTAACACAACAAAGTAACCACAACTCCACAACACACAGGGGTTTAAAAAATAATAATAATAATGAAAGATTCGCAGCACTTAGACACAGTCTTACATTTTTGGACTAACTATACAGAGTGAATAGTTGTCGCTGTCGGAAAATTCACAGAGAACAATTTGGGAGAGGGAAGAGGAAGGGGGAATACATAAAGGGGGTTGGAAGAGATGAGGTGCTTCAGAAAGATGCTAAAATGGGAATGCAGGTTCTGCAGCTGGGAGCATTGATACAGATTAAAAGAATTTGGCCAACATGGCCATTCGATTGCCAAAAGGCATCAGACAAAAGATTTTCTCTCCTCCTGCCCATCTTCATCCTCTTCCCAGCCCCCAACCCAGGTTGGAAAACTGGATTGGGCCTAAAAGCTTGTTTCTCTCTGTTCACTGGCCCAGAGCATCCCTACAGGCTGCAGCCCCCTAAGGGACAACAATGCAAATAGATGTCCCCAGATCTCAGGCACTGGAGCTGCTTAACTCTGTTCTGCCCCTTCAACTCCCAGCCCCCTTCCCTATCCTTCACCCCCCTCCCCTTTTTGAGCAATGGAGCTGGGAACCAATTTGATTCCCTTTTTCTCCAATGCAGCTGCAAGGCTCAGAGATACTGACATTTTTCCACTCTTATCAGTTTAATTACAGTTACCATGGCAGCAAAGTGCTAGTGCTTGGCAAAGGCCAACAAGAGATTTGCAAGACTGAGTTCAATTTTGATGCAGCTCACATGCAAAATAAATAAAAAAAAAAAAAAGAAACATACATACACTCTAACAAAGAATCCCTTGCGGAGTTTATGCTCCAGCCTTTTGTGGTTGTGTCTTTGCAGCCACACAGGGATGGTTTGCAAAGAATGTAGCAGTATTTGTTGCATCTAGCAAGATTAATTGGTTTAAGCAGCAGTCTTTCAAAGCAGTTACAACAATAATATTTCGGTTCTTTCAGAAAGACACAAAAGCAGCGGAAAAGCAGAAAGGCTTTTGAGCAGCCAAGAGTGCAGAGCGCCAGCAAAGTGCATCTATGATAGATTGTAACCTTACCAAAACTTTTCTCCTTTTTCTGCATGAGTTGACTTAGGCGTGCCTGAGTTGCAGCAGCTTCGCATTGAGCACCAAGCCCAAAGGTAGAAGTAGAAGGGGGTCTCCTTGATTTCTCTTAAGTGTGGACCTGGTGCGCAGCCTACACCGCCGAGGACCGACTATTGTGAAGCCACTTTGGGAGCGGGTCGGAGTGGCGGCAGGGGGTGGGGGAAGGGATAAGGACAGCCAGACAAGACAGGGCGCACACACGGAGCCCCTCGCAGTGTGCAAAATGATGGCGAATGACAAAGCCACATGCTTCCCTAACTCTGCCCGTAATCCTAAAATCCCAGCGGCCCCCTTTAGCTTCCTGGTAACAAATGGATTTGATTAAACTGTCACATGCAGCGTTAGCATAGCATATCATGTTCAATATGAAAAAGATCATAAATCTGACTTGTATTTCATAACAGCAATCTGGGTAGTCCCCGTAAAAAATGTGCTGCATCAGTTTGAATCTCAATCTATTAGGACATAGGCACCTTGGTCCAGGGACCTTCCCTCTTCTGGCCACTTCTGCCCCTACCCACCTGCTCCCCCATGCCCAAACACAGCCACTTTTCCATGGCAAAGGAACAACATTTTGTTATTATGGCTGCGTGGAGAGAGGCAGAAGTGTCAACAAGGACCAAAAGATTGTAATATCAACTCTTTAAGAAGTGGGGGGTCATGAATTCCAGTAAGCAAGGGGGAGGGGTCCGGAAACCCACCCAGGACTGAATTCTTTTCCTATGGGCTGGGAGCAAACACTTCCTAATTCCAAACTCTCCCTGCCCCTCTCTCCCCGGGAGTCAGGGGTGTGGAAATACTGCAGTTCATGGTGAACTTTGACTATTATCCACTCGAGTCGTACTTGAGACGTTCCGCGCCGCAGCCGCTCTCCCTCCTTCCATCAACATCTTCCGCCTGCATCTATTTCATGTCTCATCATAAAAATAATGAAGCCTCACATGATTTAAACAAAACCGTCTCAGTAGAGCTGCAGCCCGAGTGAAAGTTGCAGTGCGGAGCTGGGTTGCAGCTCCAGTTTATGCCTCATTAGCAGAGGCTGGGGAAGAAAAAAATACCCACATCCGCACACGCACGCGCGCACCCGCAGACACACACACCACAAATAAGCCGACGCGTGTGTACACAGTTGCTGCACTTACCTTCTCAATTAAGCGATACAGGGGGAGGCCGTTCAGTAAGCACAGTGGCTGCTTTGTAGCGCTTCTCCTTGGGAAAGGTCAAAAAGAAGCATTGTTTGAAAAAAAAAAAAAAAAAAAAAAAAAAAAGACGGGGGAGGGAATGTCTATTTTTTTAAGTTTAAAATAATGAGGTCCTCAAGGATCCGCCAAGTAATGGTGTTGACCGCATCTGAGCCACAGGTGTCCTCCTTTTAGGCAACTGCAGTCCGAGGCTGTCTCTCTCCGTCCTGGTTCAAGACAACTTACCCCAGCAGCGTGCGAGGAGCCGAGCTGAAGGAAGCTCCGGCTCTCAGCTGCAAAATGCAATCCCTTCCCAGCCAGACATAATACAGCCAAAGAAAAGGTCACTCAGTTATTACTGAGCCGGCGGAGCCCATGCAGCGCTTGTCAAGACCACAGAGAAGCAGCTCCCTTCCGATTTAAGACTATTTACCTCTCGCCCCCACCCCTCCCCTCTTCTTTCCTTGTCTCCCTCCCTCTCTCGCTGGCTCCCTCGCTCGCTCTCGTGTGCCTGTTCTGCAGCTCAGTCAAGTACAGCCGCCCTCGGAAAGTGCAAAGCAGCCACGAGACAGATCGGGCTTTGTTGCTAATTTCCCAGGGTGAAAATTTACAAGCCTGCGAGTGCAGTCAGCACAACCACATGCATATGCTACTCACAAACGCTGGGGACAAACCCGCACACAAAATGTGACCTCTGCAGGAGTCGACTGAGGAAGGACCCTACCTCCTGGACCAGTCCAAAAGAAGAACTCCTGCGAGAGAGCTCCGGAGGAAAAGGGTAGGGTTCCTAAAATAACCAGGGCATTTTGGAATAGGTGGCTACATTTAAAGCAAATTGCCTTCCAAAGCCCTTTCTGAAGCTACCAATTATGGAAATCAAAATAAAAGCAAGAGAATCAAACTGCTACCAGAATACCCTGGAAAAAGCACACAACCCTCCCCTTTAAGAAATGCCTGGAGGTGGCTGCAGTTGCTGGTCTCTCTGTGACTTCCATTCATGAACTCTCTGAAGTCGCTGCTCCGCAAGTCCGCCACACAAGCCTGGTTCAGGGCATCACACACACACTCTCCTTCCTCTAATGGCCCAAGACCCAAACTGTGAACTTGTTCTCCATTCACTAATGCTGACCCCCACCACCACCACCCCGAAACACACTTCCTGCAATTACTTGAATTCCTTACTATTTAAAACTCACACGCTCCAATGAAAAACAGCCAAGAGCACTGAGAAACATGTTTTCAGGACTAACTTGGTCAAAGGACCATAGTTTCTGCACCATTACTGCTTTGTCTTCACAGGCTTGTTTTAAGGCCTTGACAGATTTTGGTTTTTTTCCTAATAGGTCCCATTCTCTCTAACCTCCTCTCCTCTTAACTTTCCTTGGCATCTATAAAGGCCACTGGTAGCTTTAAAATACCTTATTATTTTTCGAAGTTTTCAAACTTCAAAGTCACCCTCTCTTTGGGCTGCTCTTAAAGTACCCTCACCAGATTTTACAAAGCTTCATCAGAGGTCAAGCTTAAAAATGGTCCACATTTGAATGACACTCACTGAAATGTTTAAGAGCCAAGAAATATTCAATTGTTGAACTACAAAAAAACTTTTTTTCTTCTCTTCACCATCAGTTTTAATCTAGTTCTAGTTTAAAAAAAAATCAAAGCACCCCCCCATGAGTATTTAAGCTAAATTTTGTTTTTCTTCATAAAGAATAAAGGCACAACATTGATAACTAGTTTTTACCCCCTCTCTTTTGAAGGCTCATAATAAAATAGCCTGTGGCTTGCTTTCCTGTCCCTTTAAAAGGCAACAAAACTCAGAACTAACCTGAAAAATAACGATATTCACAGACGGTAGATTAATGAGAACCCCTTAGTTGACTTGTTCTGTACATAGGCAGATTTCTTAAGTTTGGCTTTTCTGGCCCGTCTAGGCAGGCATACGTGCACTTCACCCATCCGCACAGCTCCCCGCTGTTCTACCCCACCTCTCTGCTACAGCCACTCTGAAAACACCCCAGTATGTGTGAGTGTGTGTGTGTGTCTCGTGCGCTCTGTCTCAGCCAATGCACTGAGAAGAAGAAAAGAGGGAGGGAGGGAGAAGTATGTGTGGGGAAAGGGAGAAATAAAATCAAAACAAATGGTACAGCTAATGAGGACAATTAAATTAATTATGTTCAAGGAGATGAGATTTTTTTTTCCCTCCAACTGTATGATCTGTTACCCCTCGCTGGCAACTGCTGCTCTGTAATTCAAGGCAACTGATTAGTGCATCTATGCAAATCTTTGTTTAAATCATTCAACTAATTAAATGATGGGATTATTCCTCTGCCTACGGTGACATCATTCGCAGTAATTAGTACTCTATTTGGACTGTGGCAGTGAGATTCCTGATATCAACACCAACCTGCAAAGACATTAACCACTTTGTCAC